>NC_133784.1:15043312-15192155 GCF_003597395.2 Chelonoidis abingdonii
GCAGGATCTGCTATATCTTCAAGCCACATTCTCAGGATTGGGTTGAAAGCTCTTCTGATGGAAGCTGCGCTTCAACTGACCTCTGAGCTGGGCCACTTGGAATCATTACCGAGTACATTGGCTTCAGTGCACAGTGCTCCACCAGCACTGGAACACCTTCAAAGCAGTTAGTCATCCTCAGCACTGAAGAAGCTGCATAAGAAGTGCACCGACAGAAGGTGCTCCCCAGTCCCGAAAGCGGACCAGAGAGACTTGAGGAGTGAGATGTAAGGTCACTCGCCTTCCCTGTGGAGGTGGGCATTGGTAGAGTTGACACCATCTGGAACATTGAACCCAGACCAGGATCCACCCCGCACACCAGGGTGCGATCGAGCAAGGCATACCATCCTGCCTCGGTTGAACCATCTAAGACAGTCGCCTCAAGGTGGAAGCCAATGTTGAACTCTCCATAGTGGTTCCCAACTCTGCGCTGGTCTCCATCCCTGGGCTGATCCTAAGGGTCGAGGTGTCAGTAGCCAGCAGGCTGGCACTGGTTATCCAAGTCCTGGCACTGGTCGTGGAGCTCAGACGTCAGTCCCTGATCTCATGGCACTGGTCTCCTGAATCCTGGCCCCAAAATTCCAAGACATGGCACTGTTCACCTGAGCCTGGTCTTCAGACACCGAGTTCCTAGTACCAGGCACCAGAATCCCGATGCCACTTATCAGCCTCCCATTGCCGGTATAGAGGCATTTCTCCCCAGCTCTCCATCATAGCCTGTAGGATGCAAGGAGCCGTCATTTGACTCTTGAGAGGGGCTGAGTACCCCCTCAAAAGAGGCACTGTCACCCAGCATACCCAATGGATGTTAGTGCCAGGCCATCTGTGGGCCCTTGGCCCCCAGGACAGTGGCCCATCCAATGGTAGTGCTGGAACCCATGAGGGTTCACTGAAGTACTGGGGCAATTCTCCAATCCCCCCATCCGTCGTGGTCTCCAAGAGGTGAGCTGTGCCCTCACTCCAGCCAGTCCTAAATCCGGGTACAGACTTCAACTGTGGTACCAAAACCCTGGCAGTGCCCCCTGCAGAGACCGTTCTTGCAGAGGTTGAGTACCTGACCCCTCCTTCACTGATGGTTTCCTCGTCCTCATCCCCCAATGAGGCACTTGCAGGTCCCGCTAACCCCCTGCCCCAGGATGACTTCAGAGCCCATCAAGAGCTCCTTAAGAGGGTTGCTTGTAACCTGGGCCTGGAGGCTGAGGAGCTGGCAAAGCCAGCGGATGGCCTTTTTGATATCCTGGCTGTTGCAGCCACTACCAGTGGCTCTGCCCGTACACAAGGGTGTAGTTAAGTTAGTGAAGGGCCCTGAAGACCCTGGCATCTTTGTCCCTGATGTCTAAGCTCCTGGAAGAAGAAAAAGTACTATGTACCTATTTAAAAAAAAAAAAAAAAAAAAAAGGTGGGGGGAGGGCATTTTAAATATATGTACTTCCACCTTGCCCACCAGTCTCTGGTGGTCTCTGCCACCAACGAGCGGAATAAGCAGGGCCAAGCCAGTGCTACCCCGAAAAACAAGGACGCTACATCCCTGGACCTCTTTGGCAGGAAAGTTTATTCCACCACTAGTCTCCCGCTGCATATTGTGAATCAGCAGTCGCAGCTGGGGAGGTACAACTTTAATGTGTGGGACTCCCTGGCCAAAGTTAAGGACTCCTTGCCCCAAGATTTGCTGCAGGAGTTTACTGCTGTTTTGAGGGAAGGGAAAGCAGTGGCCAGAATATCACTCCAAGTGCCCTTGGATGCAGCGGACTCAGCAGCCAGATGGATGGCATTGGCAGCCGCCATGAGGCGAGGTTTGTGACTGCACTCTTTGGGGTTGTCCCAAGAGATTCAGCAGCTGCTACAGAATCTTCTGTTTGAGGGCATTTCCTTATTCTCAGACCAGACTGACACCAAACTTCATGGCTTTAAATACTCTCGGGCTACGCTGTGGTCTTTGGGATTTTATACACTGGCAGCCTCTCGGAAACACTTCAGGCTCCAACAACCCCGGCATCATGCTTCGTGGTGCTCTTCTCGTGGAATGTTGCACTTCAGGCCTTAACTTTGGGTCCACCCTAGACAGTCTTCTTTAAAGATAAAGTCCAATTGTGCCCCTACCCTGCCTTTCTACCCAAGGTGGTATCACAGTTTCATGTCAACCAGGATGTTTTTCTGCCTATCTTCTCCCCCAAGCCTCACAAGTCAGAGGAGGAAAGATATTTGCACTTACTAGACATTAGAAGGGCCCTAGCCTTGTATATTGATGGGACAAACCCTGTTGGGAAATCAATGTACTTGTTTATAGCTGTTGCTGATATAGTGAAAGGTCTTCCGATATCATCACAGTAGCAGATATAGTGAAAGGTTTTTCGGTATCGGCATGAAGGATCTCATCATGGATCACAGCCTATATCAAGGCCTGCAATGAGCAGGTGCGGGTACTGCCTCCAGCCATTGTGAAGGCCCACAAGTGCAAGCGTTTTCAGCAGCCTTCCTTGCACGAGTACGGATCCAGGACATCTGTAGGGCCGCGACTTGGTCATCAGTACACACCTTCGCATCCCACTATGCCATCACTCAGCAGGCCAGAGACAATGCCAACTTTGGGAGAGCTGTGTTGTAGTTAGTAAGCCTATGAACTCCTAGCCCACCTCCAAGACACTGGTTGTGAGTCACCTGACATGGAATGGACATGAGCAAGCACTCAAAGAAGAAAAACAGTTACTAACCTTTTGTAACTGTTCTTTGATATGCATTGCTCATATCCATCTGTGACCCACCCTCCTTTCCCGCTGTTGGAGTTGATGGCAAGAAAGAAATGAGAGGGTGCGGGGCCTGCAGCGCCCCTTATACTGGTGCGTGAGTTCAGGCCTCCAGGGGGTGCCAGAGGAGGCCCTGTGGATACCACTGGCGAAAAATTTCCAGCAACTGTGCATGGAATGGACATGAGCAACATATCTTGAAGAACAACAGTTACAAACGGTTGGTAATCATTTTATTACCTTATAACATGGAATACAGACACTACAAAACTCTGGTCAGCCCAAGCTTCCACCCGGGCCCAGACCACCCTTTTGAAGGTGTGGTCGAGGACGGTTTACCAGTCCAGACTCTGATCCTTCACTTCTTAGCTTCTTGGACTGTCTATCCTCTTTCTACCATGCCTGGTCCTGCATTACTTCGTAAGAATGGCTGTACTGGATCAGACCAAAGGTCTATCTAGCCCAGTAATTTGTCTACCAACAGTGGCCAAGGCCAGATGCCCCAGAGGGAGTGAACCTAACAGGCAATGATCAAGTGATCTCTCTCCTGCCATCCATCTCCACCCTCTGACAAACAGAGGCTAGGGATATCCTGCCTTACCCATCCTGGCTAATAGCCATTTATGGACTTAACCACCATGAATTTATCCAGTTCTCTTTGAAAAGCTGTTATAATCCTAGCCTTCACAACCTCCTCAAGAGTTTCACAAGTTCATAGACTCATAGGTCAGAAGGGACCAATATGATCATCTAGTCTGACCTCCTGCACAAGGCAGGCCACAAAACCCTACCCATACACATTTATAACAACCCCGAACCCATGACTGAGTTATTGAAATCGCACAAATAAAAACTATCCCTATCATATAACATCCCTCCATGAACTTTAATATAAAGCCCGATAAGTCTTTCCCCAACGTCCTCTGACGGAAGTCCAGAACTCACTCGCTAGCAATGGTTAGTAAACCTTATTTAAAAACACTCTAAACTTCCAAATCAACTAACACCATTCAAAATGCCGGACCTTTACAAACGTAAATAATCCTCTCAACACGTATAATCCCAACGATTAACTTTAAAAAGCAACGCATATCCCCCGGAGCCTTCTTTTGCCAGGCTGAACAAGCAACCTCTTTGAGTCTCCATCATAAGGCCAGATTCCTTCCTTACGCTCTCGAAATCATCCTAGTAGCCCGTTCCTGAACCTTTCACGTTTGAATCTAATTACATGGACAGGCCAGAACTGCACACAATATTAGGACCAGGGGGTCGTCAACCAGCGCACGTAATAAACGGCGACAAATCTTACTTCCTGACGAAATACCGTATCGCCGGATGGCATCCTGAATCACGAGCATTGCTTTTTAACAGCCCATATCACCCATGGTGGCGGCTTCCCTTAGTTCCTGCTATCAACCAATACCCGCAAGGACTCCTCCTGATCGTTCCAAACTGATGGTTTACCAACGAATATGCTATAAAATTCTCATTATTAGAATCCCTAAGGAATGCTGACTTGCAATTGTCATGGGATTTAATATCACAGTGGTAAAGGTATGAGTCAATCCTGAATAATCGTCTCATCAGTGTTAGCAATACCCCCAGCAGCTTCGTGTCAAACAACGTATTTAACACAATTCCCGGCTCTTTTCGCACGGGAACAGGTGGGTCAGTGAATAAAAGTATGGGTAAATAATATCGATCCAGTGCCAAATACCGACCTTGAGGGACTCGCTTCGTAACCTCCTTCCCAGCCTGAACATTTCACCCTAGAAGACGACCCGCTCAGTCTCCCTTTAACCATTCCTTATGCACTTCAACTCTTGATCTATGTCACCATCTCCAATTAAGCTAACATTCCTCATGCGAGAACCGTCGTGTCAAACGGCTACCGAAATCGAAGTAAATTAGATCTATCCGATTCCTTTGCTAGTATCCGAGTCACCTTCTCAAAGAAGAGTATCAAGGTGTTGGTCATGAAATCTAAGCCTTAGTGAAATCCATGTGCAACTCGTACAAAATACCGATCTCCTCAATTGTCCTTACTATCTTCTCCACCTATAACTTAAGACTAGCACACGACAGACGCTCACTAAACACTATTAACCAGACACTTTATTCCCCTGTGCTTAAAAATCGGACTTACGTACGCAATTTCTCCAGTATATCGGCAATTCAACCCCGAGTATTGACCGATTGTTTAAAAATTCCTCGCTAACAGGTCGCAATTTCACGCCTTCTTAATATCCTCGGGTGAGAGATCGTGCGTCCCTCATTTAGTCCCATTAAGACTGTTCAAGTTTGGCCTCTTACGGGCTCAGATGGGTAATATCCACCTCCATATCAGCGATCCCTTGTGTCCATCCCTACCATTGTCCAACCTCCAGCGTCTTATTAAAGACCGAGGCAAAGTACTTTATTAATGCATATGTGGCGCCATGCCTAGTTAACTCCTTAACCTCCGCGCACCTCCTCAGTGTTTAGCGCCCCCACCTTTTCATTATGATTTCTATGTATTTATGGCTATAACTTTTATCAGTTGGTTTTGATTCCCTTGGCAAGGTCCAGTCATCGTGCGGCTGTTGAGCTCCTTCCTATTTATCTCTACACGTTCTGACTCATCTAGGTAGCTTCCCCTTGGCTAATCGCCTGTAGTCTTCTCCACTCCTGTAAGGTCAGCTTTCTGCTTTTCACTATGCCCCTCTCTGGTTGCTTTGCTCAGTCAGCTGTGCCTACCACCCCGCCATTGGATTATTTCCCTTTTTGCTGCGGTGCAGCTTCGAGAAGTTTTCCGCAGGCTGTAGACTAAAGTAAACAGGCCTCCTCCGCATGCAAATCACAATGTCCGTCAATCCACTTCCCTACAATTCCTTACTTAAATTAAGCCCTCGAAGAGGCGAAAACAACAGATCTACCTTTGTTTACTCTACATCTATTGAATTGAATCATGCTCATGATCACTCGGAACCAAGGTTGTCCCTCCCCACCACCATTTCTTCTACGAGTCCAACTACTACACCAAAACCAAATCTAAAATGGCATCCCCTCTCGGAGGTACTTCAACTACTTGATGAAGAATGCCACCGCTATCACATCCAAGAAAACTCTGGACCCTATTTTACTTCGGCAACATCGTCCTCCAGTCTATTTGCCGGGAAGTGAGCTGCCCAAATCACGACATTCCCCTTAGTGTTACTTCATTAAGACATTAAAAGGTTCTCTAAACGGCAGTCTCCAAATTCAGATTTCCCGCAGTCTTCGAGCTATCCCCCAAAGTTACGGAGTACAGTGTGTGAAGAGAAACTTCCTTTATTTGTTTAAACTGGCTAGCCCATTAGGCTTCATTTGGTGACCCTAGTTGCTTTATTATTGGAACAAGATAAATAATCTTTTCCATATTTACTTTATCTCTCCAACAGGATCACTGCCGATGTTTATATGCCTCTATCAGCATCCCCCCTCCATCTACTCCTTTTTCCCAGTCTGAAAAGTCCTAGCCTCTTAATGTCTCTCTAATGAACGGCTCGAATCTGTGAACATTCTCCGATTTTGTCCTCCTACAAAAGCCAGCTATGTTTGGAATCTCTAACATCCTCAGCATGAGAGCACAAAGCAATAAGAATCCATTTAGTTCCCCGCAATGGAATCATGTATGGTTTTTAAGGCCGCTTGTCTTTGTTATCTCAGTCGTCCGGATGGGCCCCAGCTGTTGTTTAAAGGACGGGCTTCGTGCTCTCGTGATTGGTATCTAAAAAACATTTTGTTTTTTACTTTGTGAGTTTTTGTAACTTCTTCAAACTACCTCTTTGGCTTTCCCGTATTTACATCTTTTCCATCTACTTAGCGGCGTGTTATGTCCTTTCTATTTACGCTCATAACTAGGATTTGACTTTCACTTTAAATATGTCCTTTTATCTCTCTCACGGCTTCTAACATGGTTGTTAACAGCCACAGTGGCTCTCTTTAGTTTTATACTGTTTTGTTTTTAATTGAGGTATACAGTTAAGTTGGGCCTCTATTATGGTGTCTTGAAAAGTGACCATGCAGCTTGCAGGGATTTCACTTTAGTCACTGTACCTTTTAATTTCTGTTTAACTAACCCCCTCATTCGTCCTGCGTCTGACGAAGTGGGTATTCACCCACGAAAGCTCACGCTCCAAAACATCTGTTAGTCTATAAGGTACCACAGGATTCTCTGCTGCTTTTACAGATCCAGACTAACACGGCTACCCCTCTGATACTTGACCCCTCATTTTTGTATAGTTCTCCTTTCTGAAATTAAATGCCACAGTGTTGGGCTGTTGAGGTGTTCTTCCCACCACATAGGAGTTAAATGTTGTTATATTATGGTCACTATTTCCAGGCAGTCCTGTTATAGTTACTTCTTGGACCAGCTCCTGCGTTCCACTCAGGACTAAATCAAGAGTTGCCTTTAAAGTCATTTAAAGTATCGAGAAATGTTGTCTCTGCAGTTCGTCCTGAGGTGACATGTTCCTAGTCAATATGGGGATAATTGAAATCCCCCACTATTATTGAGTCCTTAATTTTGATAGCCTCTCTAATTTCCCTTAACATTTCATCATCACTATCACTGTCCTGGTCAGGTGGTCGATAATAGATCCCTAATGTCATATTCTTATTAGAACATTAAATTACTATCCATAGAGATTCTATGGAACATGTGGATTCACTTAAGATTTTTACTTCATTTGATTCTACATTTTCTTTGACATATATTGTCACTCCCCCTCTTCCCCCCACCGCCGCACAATTTGTTCTGTCCTTCCGATATATTTTGTACCCTGGAATGATTGTGTCCCATTGATTGTCCTCAGTCCATCAGTTTTCTGTGATGCCTTTTATATCAGTATCTTCCTTTATCACGAGGCACTCTAGTTCACCCATCTTATTATTTAGATTTCTAGCATTTATATACAAGCACTTAAAAAAATGACTATATTTATTTGTCTGCCCTTTTCTGATGTATCTGATTCTTTCTTATGTGAATGTTTCTCTTCTGATCTGGCCCCTAGATTATCCTCTTCCATCCTCTCCTCGCTAAAACCTAGAGAATCTCTATCACTAGACTCTCCTCCAAGAGAAGTCTCTGTCCGATCCACGTGCTCCTCTGCAGCAGTTGGCTTTCCCCCATCTCTTTGTTTAAAAACTGCTCTGCAACCTTTTTAATGTTAAGTGCCAGCAGTCTGGTTCCACTTTGGTTTAGGTGGAGCCCATCTCTCCTGTATAGGCTCCGTCTATCCCAAAAGTTTCCCCAGTTCCTAATAAATCTAAACCTCTCCTCTCTACACTATTGTCTCATCCATGCATTGAGACTCTGAAGCTCTGCCTGCCTACCTGGCCCTGCGCGTGGAACTAGGAGCATTTCTGAGAATGCCACCATAGAGGTCCTGGATTTCAGTCTCTTCCCTAGCAGTCTAAATTTGGCCTCCAGGACATCTCACCTATCCTTCCGTATGTCATTGGTACCTACATGTACCACGACTTTGGATTGCTGGGTGCTCCGCACAGTAGAGAGGGGATATTCCATCCAATTCTGTGCCCCCGCCCCTCCAACCCCCTTCCCTGTTCCTTTTCAGGGACCCCTCTCACAAGCAACTTCTAATTTAGGTAGTGCAGTCCATCCTTTCAGTGGGGGCAGTGGAGGAGGTTCCTCATGAGCTGAGGGGCAAGGGGTTTTACTCCTGGTATTTCGTAATACCAAAAGCCAATGGGGGCCTCAGACTCATTCTGGATCTGTGGCAGCTCAACAAGTTTGTAAAAAGACTCAAGTTCCACATGGTCTCACTAACCTCCATTATTCCCTCGTTGGATCCAAGAGACTGGTACGCCACCCTCAACTTGAAGGACACACATTTCCCATTGCAATAGTCCCACATCACAGATGCTACATCAGATTTGTGGTGAGTAGCAGCCACTGTCCGTTTGCCGTCCTCCCCTTTGGCCTGTCAGTGGCTCCTTGAGTTTTCACCAAGTGTATGGCAGTTGTTGTGGCATTCCTGTGCAAGCACCAGATACAAGTTTTCCCATACCTTGATGATTGGCTGATCAAGGGCTGCTCCAGAACCCAAGTGGAGGGTCAGGTTGACTTCATAAGAAGGACCTTCCTGTAGCTAGGTCTCCTTCTCAACAAGGATAGAGTTTATAGGCGCAGTCCTGGACTCGACCCAAGCCAGGGCGTACCTCCCAAAAACCAGTTTTTGCTCATTAGGGGACATTATATGAAGCCTCAGACAGTTACCCGCGACCACAGCATGGAACTGCCTGAAACTGCTGGGGCACATGGCTGCGTGCACCTACATAGTGCAGCATGCCAGACTCAGACTTCGCCCACTCCAGTCTTGGCTGGCGTTGGTTTATCGGCCAGCCAGGGACATTCTGAACAGCATCATAACTCTGCCCTGTCCGATATTGGACTCCCTCCTGTGGTGGCTCAACCCATAGGTGGTTTGTGCAGGAATGCCCTTGGTCAACCCTCAGCTATCTTTCTCATTGGTGACAGATGCCTTGGATCTGGGCTGGGGAGCTCATATGGGAGACCCCAGGACTGAAGGCCTCTGGTCTCAGGTGGGCCTTGCTCTGCATATCAGTATCAGGGAGCTGAGGGCGGTGTGCCTGGTGTGCTAGGTTTTCAAAACCCACATAGCGGGCAGGTGTGTTTCAGTCCTCACGGACTACACCTTGGCAATGTTTTATATCAACAAACAGGGGTGCACACTCCTCTCCCCTGTGCCGGGAAGCCCTCGCACAGTGAGACTTCTGCGTGGAGCAGTCGAGACACCTGCAGCGTCATACTCTCAGGAGCGCAGACCGAGCTGGCGGACAGTCTCAGCCGGACTTTTCATGGCCACGAGTGGTCCCTCCAGTTGAACGTAGCGAGCTCAATTTTCCATCTCTGGGGCTTTCCCCAGATAGACCTATTAGCTACTCATGGCAGCAGGAAATGTCAACTGTTCTGCTCCTTCAGGAATCACAGCCTGGGGTCCGTCGCAGATGCCTTTCTTCTCACGTTGGGATGCGGGGGATAGCCTGCTCTACACATTCCCACCAATACCGCTGGTCCACAAGGTGCTCCTCAAGATCTGCAGGGACTGGGCCTGGGTTATACTGATAGCGCTGGCATGGCTGTGCCAGCACTGGTTAATGTTGTTCCTGGAAATGTCTGTGGCAAGCCTGCTCATTCCTGCCATTGATCCTGGACCTAATCATGCAGGACCACGGCTGCTTCCAGCACCCGAATCTGGAGTCACTTCACCTCATGGCCTGGATGCTCCATGGTAAACACCATGGAACTGATCTGCTCGGATCAAGTCAGGCAAGTCCTCTTTGGCAGTAGAAAGTCACCTGGATCACCTGGTTGGAATGGACATGAACAATCACTTGAAGAAGAAAAGAGTTACTGACTTTCTTGTAACTGTTGTTCTTCGAAATGTGGTGTTCATGTACATTCCAATACCCACCCTCCTACCCCTCTGTCAGAGGGGCCGACAAGAAGGAATTGAGGGGCTGGAGGGTCAGCAGGACCCTATATTGGGCACCATGAAGGCACCACTTCAGGGGCGCCTAGGTCGACCCTACGGATGCTGCTAAAGGAAAATCTTCTGGCTGGCTTGCACGTGGCGCGCACACACCTGGTTGGAATGGACATGAACAACACATCTTGAAGAACAATGGTTACGAGAAAGTATCAGAGGGGTAGCCGTGTTAGTCTGGATCTGTGAAAAGCGACAAAGGGTCCTGTGGCACCTCATATACTAACAGACGTATTGGAGTATAAGCTTTTGTGAGTGAATACTGAAATATATGGAGCACAAGCCATAGCAGGAATACACAGGACCCCAGCCATTGCTGAGCAGCGTCTAATAATACAGTATTTTTTCAGATGTAATGTGCCAAGAAATGCTAATAGAATTGGGCTAATAGTGTGCCAAATTTAAGACTTTGAAACAAGGCTTTCTTCTAATTATTTCAGTGTAAAGAAACATCTTAAACTCAGATATTTTTTGTTGTTGTCTGGAAGCCAGTAACTCAAAAATTGGTAGGTAAGTAAAATTGTCAAATTTGTCCCCCAAATCCTCCACTAGAAGAGTGGCTCACTGATTGAAATAAGCATAGAAAACTGAGTCCTGAAAAATTAGGTATTTTGATTTCTTCCCCTTATCTCACTTAGTTATTTATCATATTGAAACAAAGATTCTCCTCATCTGAAGTGAAGATTTTTCAAGGTTATGCACTGTCAATTTAGCGATGAAGGTACACCCAGGTCATTTAAAGTAGAAGTGTTTGTGTTTAAACAATCAAAAGCTTTCTTCACACAAATTCATTAAAGAAACTAGATTGGCTGAGATCAAGTGGTTTGAATGAGCTCCCAGAATGCATTACTTGGTATTTTAGGCGTTTGTGATGTTACATTCCATAGTCTTCATCGAAATATTGTTATATGAATATGGCATAACTAAGATGTTTTATGCAAGATGGATCATGTGAGATATCATTGGAAAGGCTATGATTTACTGAATGTGTTTATCCAATTTGTATGCATGTATCATTTCTGTATATAAAGTCAATAATATTAACTATGTAACAATTACAACTGTGTGTATATTTGGGAGACACCCACCAGACAACAGGCTTTGATGGGCCATTATGAAGAAACAATAAGACTGTGAAGATACTAATCTCTCTCCTTCCTGAAAGGCATCTTGGGACATAGATGCGACACTGCTAGATCAGGTGGTCCTGTCACCTGGTACTAAACACCATCTTGGACTTCTAGTAATTTTCCACTAAAAGGAGGGGGAGGTCAAGACTGGGAAACAAAAGATTCCCGCCTTATGTAAATCTTATTTAAGTCTGGGGAGTAAGGCAAACAGGATTCTGCCTTCACTCCCTTCCCACCCACTAAAAGTACCTGAAGAGACAAAGGAACTAAGCTGAGGGAAAGGCAAGGGCTGAGTCCAGGCTGAGACAGGAGTCTAGTCTGTACAGAGAAATAACTGGAAATCTAAGCTACAGAAACCTGCATCCTGCTTAAAGCCAATTTTTAGGGTAAGAAATTACATTTTGTAACCTATTTAGTGAATCAAGCTTAGTTTGCATGTTTTATTTGCTTCATAATCTGCTTTGTTCTGTTTACTATTTCTTATAATCACTTAAAATTTACCTTTTATTGCTAATAAACTTATTTCTTGTTTATAACATAACCCAGTTTGTGCAATTTGTAACTGGAGCGGGGGAGAAGTTGTGCATATCTCTCTTCACATTGAGGGAGAAGGTGAATTTTTACTATTTTGTGCTATGCAGCTCTTTCTATACAGCGCAAGACAATATTATCTTAGGTGTGCTTTCCAGAGGGAAGCTGCACTTGAGTGCTGGTCAGTTTCCTAGTTGAACCTACCCATAGAGAGCTGTTTGCAGCCTTGGTGTATTTCTACAGCTGGTGCTCCCTACCAGTGTGTGTGTGCTGCCAGAGGCTGGAGAGCCTGATTGAGCAAAACTGGGAGAGGGAGGCCAGGCTAGTGGGAGCAGGCTGGCTCAGCCCAATACATCAGATGGCATCTCAGAAGAGGGGTCCAACGTGTCACAGGATTAATAGTCCAGACTCTCTACTGAAGTGATGTGTGCAGGTTGGGATTGTGGGTTGTTTTTAATATGAAATACAGCTTAAATGCAAGAAAAACGTTTTCTGGATGATGAAGTCAATGTTTCTTTAGAGTTTGGCTTTTATCTATGTAGATGTGAAGGTGACCATTTTTTCTTAAGGTGAAGTTGGTTTCTCAGATATACATCGTTTATCATCACAGCTCTTATCCTAATAAGTCTGTCACTATTTTCATTTGAAATCTGAAAGGAACTGAAGCAACCACGAACAGAACAAAGTTTATTAATCGCAATAGGCTTGGTCCACAAAAAAACCCCCAAAGTATTGTAATGAAAGTTAAAGCTAAATCTAAAATCATAAAATGTTAAAATTAGGGCTGTCGATTAATCGCATTGTTAAACAATAGAATACCAATTGAAATTTATTTGATATTTTTGGATGTTTTTCTACATTTTCAAATATATCGATTTCATTGTACACTTGGTATTCTGTGTAGTAGTGCTCATTTTATATTATTTGTGACAAAGTTCTTCCTCTATTTTGGTGGGTCCTGCGCTTATTGGCAGATTTGTTTGCCTCAGAAATTCACCATGTGGGTCATGGAACAGCCCAGAGACCTTCCCCTCTGGTAGAATCCACAGTCCAGGTCAATTCCTCCTGTGTCTGATCAGGAGTTTGGAGGTTTGAGGGGAGCCCAGGCCCGCCCTCTATTCCAGCACAGGGCCCTGTGGACTGCAGCTGTCTAGAGTGCCTCCTGGAACAGCTGTGTGACACCTGCAACTCCTTGGGCTACTTCCTCATGGCCTCCTCCTAACACCTTCTTTATCCTCACCACAGGACCTTTCTCCTGGTGTCTGGTAATGCCTGTACTCTTCAATCCTCCAGCAATACGCCTTCCCACTCTCAGCTCCTAGTGCCTCTTGCTCCTATCTCCTCACATGCACGCTACAAACTGAAGTCAGGTCCTTTTAAAACTCGGGTGCCCTGATTAGCCAGCCTGGCCTAATTGATTCTAGCAGTTTCTTTTCAATTGGCTCCAGTGTCCTAATTAGCCTGCCTGTCTTAATTGGTTCCAGCAAGTTCCTGCTTGTTTTGGTACTGCCTCTGTTACCTTACCCAGGGAAAAGGGATCTATCTTATTCTGGGACTAATATATCTGCCTTCTAACACTCTCCTGTATCCATCTGGCTGGAACCTGTCACATATTTTAGTACAAATATTTGCACTTTTAAAATGATAAAAGAAATAGTATTTTTCAGTTCACCTCAGACAAGTACTATAGTGCAATCTCTTTATCATGAAAGTGCAACTTACAAATGTGGTTTATTTTGTTACATAACTGCACTCAAAAACAAAACAATGTAAAACTTTAGAGCCTTCAGCTCCACTCAGTCCTCCTCCTTATTCAACCAATCGCTAAGAGAAACATGTTTGTTTACATTTATGGGAGATAATGCTGCCCACTTCTAAATTAAAATGTCACCTGAAAGTGAGAACAGGCATTCGCATGGCACTGTTGTAGCTGGTGTCGCAAGATATTTATGTGCCAGATGAGCTAAAGATTCATAGGCCTCACATGCTTCAGCCATTTTTCTAGAGGACATGCTTCCATGCTGAAGACTCTTGTTTAAAAAATAAATAAATAAATAAAAGCATTAAATTTGTGACATAACTCCTTGGGAGAGAATTGTGTGTGTCCTGCTCTGTTTTACCCACGTTCGGCCATATATTTCATGTTATAGTAGTCTCAGATTGTGACCCAGCACAAGTTCATTTTAAAAACACTTTCTCTGCAAATTTGACAAAATACAAAGATGATATGAAATTTCTAAGGATAGCTACATCACTTGACTGAAGATTTAAGAATCTGAAGTGCCTTCCAAAATCTGAGAGGGATGAGATGATGAGCATGCTCTTTGTCTTAAACGAGCAACATTCTGCTGCAGAAACTACAGAACCCAAATCACCCAAAAAAGAAAATCAGCCTTCTGCTGGTGGCATCTGACTCAGATGATTAAAATGAACATGCATCGGTCCACACTGCTTTGGATTGTTATCGAGCAGAACCCGTCATCAGCATGGGTGCATGTCCTCTGGAATGGTGGTTGAAGCATGAAGGGACATATGAATCTTTACTGCATTTGGCATGTAAATATCTTGTGACGCTGGCAACGATATTGTCATGCGAACACCTGTTCTCATTTTCAGGTGACATTGTAAAAAAGCCGTGGGCAGCATTATCTTCTGCAAATGTAAACAGACTTGTTTTTCTGAGTGATTGGATGAACAAGAAGTAGGACTGACTGGACTTGTAGGCTCTAAAGTTTTACATTGTTTTATTGAATGCAGTTTTTTTGTACATAATTCTACATTTGTAAGTTCACTTTTCATGATAAAGAGATTGTACTACAGTATTTGTATTAGGTGAACTGAAAAATACCATTTATTTTGTTTCTTACAGTGCAAATATTTGTAATAAAAATAAAGTGAGTGCTGTATACTTTGTAATTGAAATTTATATATTTGAAAATGTAGAAAACATCCAAAATATTTAAATGGTATTCTATCATTGTTTAACAGTGCAATTAATCGCAGTTTTTTTATCGTGATTAATTTTTTAATTGCTTGACAGCCCTAGTTAAAATACATATAAGATTTTAAAAGACATATACCGTGAGGCCGCATATGATCATCATACTATTTGCCTTTTCCTTATTTTATCAGCTGACCATTACATTGATGATAAAATAACAATGGCATCATATCCTCTCACTATTGTTGCTCTGCAAAGTCCCACCCAAAGGAAATGGGTTGTTTGTGTCACTGATTTGAAAAGGATTTTAGGATCTGTTGTGCATGGAATGAGGAAGTAGAACAGTTTGTAATCATTTGCAAAGAACTGGCATAATTGAGCTTTGATAGAAATTTGTTTCTTTGGCATCATCAGCTGACAAGAGCTCAGTGTGAAGGTGCTTTTCTGAGGGCCTGCAAAATATTTTGAGCTTTCAGTGCTGGGAAATCTTGTATTTTGCCTTCATTAGAGGTGCCACAGCAAACATGCAGGTGGAGTTTACAGGCTGTCCTTTCTTCATTTAGGTCCAATCAACACTGTAACCACTGTGTTAGGGGATCTGGTTACAATATTGCCAACCTCGGCAGTTCAAAAATCATGAGTCAGACCCCCAAAATCAAGAGAGACGATTTTTTTTTTTTTAATTAGACTGTGGCTTTTGTTTGTCTTCTGATTTTGAACTCCTCCTACCCATCTATTCTGTGTGAAACAATTAGTGTTGCCAGTGCTACCAAATTTATTAAAGTAGTTTTGTCCCCCAATGCAAGAGTTCTCACCCCCCACATCTGCTCTTTCCCCTTCCCACCAATTAATTCTGCTTTCCCCCTCCCTGCCTCACTTCTGCTATTCCTGGATCTGCTGATGTTCTTCACTTCTCTCTCTGCACATTCCCAGGCTGAGTGTTGTAGGGAGAGAGGAGCAGAGGGGACTTGACTTGCTATCCTGAGGAAGACTACCCTTTGAAGATTAATTCTCCTGCCACTGCTTCAAAAGAAAATCTTCATGCTGCTTCAGAGACTCCAGGACAAACTGAGACGGCGATCGCTTCCTTACCGATTCCACAGAAATCTTCAACTGGTGCTCAGAATACTGCTGCTCCATGGAATACCCATCAGGGAACAGCCTCTAAAAAGTTCCTAAGTGCTTTTCCAGGACATCACAGATGAGCAGCATCAATTGGAAAAGCAGTGCCTCCTTGAAGAAAACCCATGGAGATGCTGCTGCAGGGAGATCTTGCACCTCGAGGACAGCCTTCTAGAACATTACAGCCAGGACAAACATCATTTCGCCTGCTCTTCAGGAGGATGATGGCACAAGGAGAACTTCTCCCATCGCCTCCACTGCCCAGGATCCTGATGCTGGTCGTTGTTGTGCTGTGCTGGAAGGTACCTCAACTGGCGAGACCAGCCTCTCTCAGAAACCACTCAGGGGGACCTCGACATCTCACTAGATGCCAACCCAGCCAGACCTCTCCATACTAGTCTCCCAGAGCAACGAGAACCATCTAGCGAATCCGCTGATACTGCCTTCACTCGGCAAAAGCAGAATAATTGGGTCATATTGGTGAATGGAAGACAGTGGGAAGGGCAAATCAGTAATAGTGTCAAAAAAATTAAGCATGAGATCAGTTAGGGGGACAAAACTAATACAAAATAAAATAAAAACCCCTTCAGTTTATTCAGAGTAGCATACTAATGGGAGGTTGTGTTATTATTGGGGCTTAAAATAATTAAAGTTGTAATTCTTACAAAGAAAAGATATGATTTTTATCCCAGCTTAGAGACTTAAAAAAAATCTAATCTTTTAGTTAAATAAACAAACAACTTTAGAAGTAAACCATGGAAGCTACTGCTTAGAAACTTATAAAGGAACTTTTGTAACCAGAGTTCTGTTTGAGTAATGTTGGAAATATGCATTGCACTTGCCCTGTTCTTCATCTGCTTACCTTACGGTAGCAATGTTTGGGTCCAGGGAGTTGTTGGCAGGATGGTGGTGGGGAATCAAGGTGGTTCATAAATCTGCACCTATGTGATTTAGGTGCTTTTGAAAACACTGCATTTGTGAGCAATGTTCTGAGTCCTGTTTTCTAAACCACCTAAGTCCCATTGACTTTTTTCATGGCACTTAGGACCATAAGTCATTTAGGCACTCTTGAAAATTCTATTCAATCAGCACAGACGATTCTCCTTCTCATTTGCAGTGCATCCTTTTGCAGGTTCTATACTTGAGCTTGTGTAGCCAGTCGTTCATTTCCTCCCTCACCCACTCCTCTGTGTTGCTTCCTCTTGACAGATAAAATATTAGTTTTGCTTTATTTTTAGTTCTGTCTGGGTAGGGTGTCTCTGTCAGTGGAATGCTGGCTCAGACTGGTAGACACCTTTCTTTTAAAATATATAGGATGGTGTTTGCTCACTTGTTTTTGTAGAGTTTTAAAATTAAATCATTTCCATAAGCAATACCTTCTGTGACACAATTTATAAAGCTCCAATAAGTGGGGCTGATATTTGGGACAGTAGCATAAAGTTCTGAAAACTCAATTTGTAACTCATGATGATTTAATAGATCTAAAGTGTAGGTGCTGTTGGTGATGGGTTTATTGAGGATAAACAAGCAAGCATATTTTGAAGCTTTTTGTATTAGTTGGGCTTATTTTTATATGCTGATAGTTTGTTTTTTTTTCCCCCTCCCTTAACTACTGTTCTGTCTGCTGATAGAACCCTGTTCTTCTCCTGGCCCCTAGCTCCACACACTGATGAAGCTCCCTCATCTCCCTCCCTCCTCTGGGCAAACTCAATTATACTTGTAGTGCCCCTCCCCTGGTATATGGTAGTGTTTTGTTTTGGAGGGTCTTGAGTCTAGGGGCAATGAGACCACCTCTTTTTGTACCTGATGGGAGGAGTAAGGAGCAGGGTTACTTGGAGATATGGTCACTTTCTAGCAGACTGTGTCTTCTCTTTATAAATTCCCACTGCTCTGCTTGATTAGTCCCTTATCTTCTCTTGTTACTGAAAGCCAAGGCTACCAGCTGGGAGGGGCGGGGGAAGAAGGGAATGCAGCCTTGTGCTTTCACTTGCATTCTGTTTAAACTAAAAGCAAGGCCAAAAGCAAGATTATTATTATTTAGTTTGTACCTTATTTATTTCACATTCTCCTAACAGGTACTAGAATTTAGCTTTGGGGGAGCAAGAGAAGGTCCCTCCCTAAATTTAGCATCCCACTTGAAGCTTATATAATATTCGCAAACTTAGTCCTGGCTAATCTGTTTTACAAGATAGCTGGTGTTTTCATGTGAAATTTTGATTTCACGTGAAAGTGAAGGACTAGCATGAGCCAGTTACAATTCTGTATGCTACTCTACTGATTAGTCCTGATTTGTAATAGTCATGATATTCAAGTCCTTTTGTGTTTCTTGAGTAGCCACAGCAGTAATGCCAAATTGTATTAATCTGTTGCTGTTCAGCACACTTTAGGTGAATGGTTTTTATGATGTGCACAAATGGGGACAGTGAAACCCCACACATCCATTTTCACTTTTGAGAGAAGGTGGAGTTTGAACTCTTTCTGCTTGCAATAAAAATATTAGCGATAGTTGTACCAGGTCAAAAGGTCACAAGTTAGACATTTGTGCTGGCATTCTTCAAAGAGCCTTATTAATTTATTTAGGCCCCTAATTTCTCTTACCTTTATAAAAGTTAGAATTTAGTGGAAAAAGCTTCCTGGAGGTACTCATTTAAAAAAACACCAGTTCTCTGTAGCTGAAGAACTAGAGTAATGCCTAAATATAATTTTGGTATGACACATCATAGAGACTGGGGGGTTGTGATCTGGTTTAATCTGTAATGATTTTTAGGAAGATGTCACCTGCAGCTTCCATTGGCCGGAATGGCGAACCGTGGTCACTGGGAGCTGCGGGGAGCTGTGCTTGTGGATGGTCAACATCGGCAAAATGTCTTGCGGCCCACAATCAGATTACCCTGATGGGCCACAGGTTGCCTACCACTGTACTATACTATTTTGCTGAAGCTGGGAGCCTAGCAAGAAAGTTAGATGGTTAAAAGGAACCAACCCACCATCCCTAAGGAAAGGGAGGGGGTGAATGGTCAGCAACAGCTTGAGGGTCAGTACTGAAGGGCAAACACTGCAGCATTTAGGTCTATTTTTCTCTCTCCTTGCCCAAAGCTAGGGGTCCCTGTATTAAATGGAATTTACCAAAACATGTAAAGAAAAAATGTTTCAGTAAGGTCAGATGCTATAGGCTTTTGTTGTTTTAACTATTTTCTCTGTTTGCTATGTATAAACAATACATTTGTTTTGAAGAAGTTGTTTTGAGTCTCTTTAATCAGCCCCTGGTCATGGGCTCCTGAAGGGAAGTTTCTTGCAGGTGCCAACTACAGGTGGGCCTTTTGAGTTATCCTGGTTGGAAGACAGGAGAACTGCAACCCAGGGATCCAGTCTAAAAGTTACAGAATTGCAGGGTTCCCCACAAGGCGGTTTGAAGGTAATGAAACTTATCACTGAGTGGTGCATTCAGGAGACACTGCAAAGGGGTTTCTAAGGCACAGCTCACGCTGTAATCATGACACATGCCAAATGCTATCTCTTGCTTTCTACTCTGAATCATGTAGTCTAACAAACCAGTGATCTCTGCACCATTCTTCACAAGTGCTGATTGACATTGGGGCATGCTCCAAGAAGTAAACAAAGGGGAACTTGTCCAGAATAAAATCAATAAGAGGGAAATTTTTGTGAAATTATGAAGTATAACACTTGAAGTATTAAGAAGGGAGTAAATGTTACTTTCAAAGGTTGAAAAAGGCATTATAATAAGAAAAGATAAAAGCAATACTTAGCACTGAAACCTTCAGATGAGAGAGTGCCATACAGAGGAAAAGAAGTATCACTATCCTCATTTTACAGATAGGGAGACTGAGGCACATACTGGTGAAGTAACTTGCTCAAAGTTGCACAACTGGTTAGATGACATGGTGATAACTTTGGAAGCTATTACAAGTACTGGAAGAGATACAGAGGTAGTACAGCAGTGGTCTCTGGGAATTGTTGAAAATTCTCAGTGTAGATGGGGGCATAGAATCTCCTGTCTCTAATCATGAAGCCAGTGGGTTTCATGACTGAATGTACTGTAATAAAATCTTGTCAGTAAGATAGTCTAAACCTAAATAGGAGGGATAATTAGCACTAGAGATGTACTCTGATTCGTAGCTCTAACTGTCATTCAGAATGGGTTAAATTAATGTGAATTGTTTCACTTTTCTTCCCCTCTCTTCCCCCCAGTGTGTACTGTTGTTTGTCCAGCTGTGTGGAAATGATTTCCGTGATGATGATGAAATGGTCTTTTGCTCCAGGCACATAATTTTTATAGTAAAGATCACTGAGCAGGCTAGGAAGACAATTGATTTTGGCTAGGGAACAGAACAGTAACAACTGTTTGGTTTGACCCAATCAGTACTCCTGTTCTTAATCCAGATTCTGAATCTCTTACACTTGTAAATCTTAGGTGGTACAATCCAGGTAATTGTAAGGTATATGCTGTGTCATGTTTTGGTGTGTCATTCTGGAGAAAGCCAATATGGGATGATAGTCAATGAATTGTCTGACACAGAAATAATATACTGCAATTTTCAGAGAACTAAGTGAGTGTATAAGTGACCTTGAGACTTCTGGACTGCAGAGGCTGGAGTGGGCATTGCATTGCTGAGGTGAAATTCACAGCCATTGTGCAATAGGGAGTCCAGGAATCACTTCCCTTAGGAATCCTTGCTCAGTCAATATGCCACAGTAATGTATGCTGTCTGTGGTAGTGTTCCAACCTTTTTTTAAAAAAATTTGAGGTAGAATTATAGAAAAACTGAGACAGCTCTCAGAGAATGTCATGGGGTTGCTGGCCCCTTTAAGGGGAGTCTGATCCCAGGCTATCCATGCTGAGCCAATTGAAGGAGGAGCCTATCTAGACAGTAATTAAATAATGAGTACCTGAACATGATAAAAGCCATCAGGGCTCAGTTGAAGAGAGGTGCTCAGGGAGAAGCTTCAACAGACCACCAGCTCCAAGGAGGAAACCTATGCCAGTGGTTCTCCACCTTTTGAGACTACTGTACCCCTTTCAAGAGGTTGATTTGTCTTGCGTACCCCAAGTTTCACCTCACTTAAAAACTGCTAGCTTAAAAAATCAGATGTACAAATGCAAAAGTGATACAGCACACTATTACTGAAACATTAGTTACTTTCTCATTTTTACCATATAATTATAAAATAAATTGTGACCCTGCCCCCAGATTGAGAAACATTGATATAGTATGTAAAGCAGTATAAACAAGTCATTATCTGTATTAAATTTTAATTTATTCTAACTTTGCTAGTGCTTTTCCTGTAGCCTGCTGTAAAACTAGGCAAATATCCAGATAGGTTGAGGTACCCTCTGGAAGACCTCTGCATACCCCCAAGGTGCCCCTGGTTGAGAACCACTGGTCTATGCAACCCCTGAACCAAGGGGAGAGACCACAGGCTGGAGGGATCAGAATTGAGAACCACAGGCCTTGAGGAGGGCTGTGCTACCCTGAGTCCAAGAGGAGAGACTCGAGATTTCAGAACTGAGAATCACAGACCCCAAGGAGGGGGCATGTACAACCCCAGAACGCATGAGAAGAGAGACTTTTTATTTTAAGTTTATTTAAATTTAATAAACTAGAACCCCAGCAGGGCAGTCTTGTCTTACACCATTTTGGTCTGTGTAGCCTTCTTAAGGGACTCAGAGAAGGGAAAAATGTAGGGAGTGCCTTTTGTGGTGCCACCTTAGGTCATCAGGAGGCACTACAGGGCAGGCATGCGAGCTGCCATTTTAATATATTATTGAAAAATAGAGATTTTAATATTCTGAGTATACTTATAAAGCCCCTCTCATGATAGTACGTGGTGTCTTATTTGTCAAAATCACTTTCCAAATTCTGTATACAAATAGCACTATTGAAATACAGCCACTTGAGTGGAGAACAGGAGGTAATCAGTGCATTATTGGAGACTCTGAGAGAAATTTTGTCTGGAATGCTAGGAGAAAGCTCAATTGCTATTAAAATGCCATGATTTTGTTTCGGTTTATTTTTTAATATGTAAGAGAAGACCTTGAAAATCAAGTCCCCTGTGATCTGAAAGAGGCCCTTGGTCAAAAAACTTAAACTGTATCTACCTCAAAAGGATGAAAGGCTGGGTTGACTTGTAGTCTGAGAAGAGTTTAGATATTCCAACCTGGGTATCTTGACCATTAAACTGTTTCCTCTCACTAAGGCTCTGTCTATGCTAAGGAAACTTACTGTAATTTTTCTACTCTTTGCAACACTGGTTCAGCACCAACTCTGTGATTAACACTTTTGTAAGTGGCTGCATATTTAGCACTATGACATGTAGTTCTGCTCAGAGCACTTGTGAATAACATAATGTTATAAACACCAGGAGCAGTTACTTTACAACGGGCCTCCCAAACTGGTTAACATTGGTGGAACTGAACCAGAGTAGGCAACAGTGGGGAAAACTTTTTAGATAATGACCATACCATGTAGGTGGTGCCTTGAATGAGTAATGCTACAACTCTCTACAAACTCCCACTTCCTTTACCGCTCTCCCTCCCCTTAATAGCTACTGCCTCACAGTTGGGAGGAACCCCAGGAATGTATCATTGGATCAGACACGGTATCGCTATAAGATTGTATAACTTTCTGGTGGTTTGTACAGTATCTGGAGTTAACAGGAAGTACTTTACCTGCCAGCAGCCTTGAATAAAGATACTTAGCCGAAATGCACAAATAATGTTTAGTGAAATCCTAGGCAGTGTGTTTTATGTTGTGTGGGGGTCAGAGCAAGAAAAGGCATGTTGAAACATGGGAGTCACAAAGGGGGATGAGGTGGGTAAAGAGTAAGTAGAGTTGAATAAAGTGAGTTGGAAAACTTAACATATAAAATAAAAAGGGGAAAGGCATCATTTTTGTTTCTGAATCTGGGGCAGAAAAGATGAGAGCAAAGTGTGCTGCTTACAGTGCATCACTGGCATGCAGCAGCAGTTAATGATTTGACCTGCATTTCAGCTGAAAATGAATTTTGCTGTGGCTCCTCCAAGGGAGTGTTTTATGTTCTGGCAATGTGAAGTAGAATTGGGGGAACACACCGAAATAGAATGATTAGGGGGAGCACATTCCGCAGTGCTGGGAACATACTGGGAAGGGCAGTCTCTGTCACTTTAAAAAAAACAATGACCTGTCTGTTGGAGGAGGGGCAGTTTCCTGAGAATCAGGTGCATGTCTGGAGCGATGATGTCATCCTTCTATTAGACTAGCCTGAGCAAGACGGATGCAGAGGAGGGAATGTTTTCCTTAACACTGGTTTCCAGTTGGGAGGAGGAGGAGGAAACTGACAGAGCTGGAGGCAGTTTGTGAGTATCAAATATAGAACTATTGCTTAAATCTTCTGAAATCTGAAGCAGTGAACTGCAGGTTGAAGGTGATACACATAGCTTCATTCTAAGTTGAGAATTGTGGACAGACTATACAAGTATTGAAGAGATTCTTCCATTACCAACATCCCATGCAGCAAACATTTTGGATGTTGCTTCCTAATAAGCTTTCATGGCCAATATTATTGATCTCTTCTTTCAGCAACAGGGAGCAAGCTAGATGGTTTGTTCAGGGAGTCAGTCTGTTTTCATACATTTAAAGAATCTGTGTGGTAACATTTGCTTCTGGTATAGTGTGGTAGTGTGTGTGACAAACACTATCGTTATTTGAAGTCTGAGTGGATTCTTGGTCCTCAGAGACTACCTGATAACCTCAGTCTTTCTTTGCTAGCTTGTAAATGATTTAACTAATGTAAGCAGGTATCAATAATAGGTAAGAAAAACTTGACTTATGGAGAGACCATAAGATTTTTTTTTGTGATTTTAATATCTTGCTGGTACTGCAAGAGGTGAGGAAGAGAGTGAGAAGGCAAGTGTGTGCATAGTAACTTGAAACCTTAGATTTGTAAGTTTCTTGGGGCAGGGACTGTCTTTGTCCAAGGCCTAATATAATGGGGCCCCAATCCTGACTTGAGCCTCTGAGGACTACTCTAATATAACTATCTTCTTCTCATTTTCTCTACAGTCTTAAGAACATACAGGATGCCACAGTATTAAGGTGAAAGAAACTCTGTATGGTACTATTACTATGGTTTGTATTTTTACTCACATTGAACTAAAAGCTTATACCATGGCTCAGTCACTTTTCCTTCCACTATTCTGTATCACCAGTGACACATAATATTCAACAACAAACAAACAAAAAATGTGAACTTCTAAGGAACATGGGTGCCCTTTAAAAGGTCATTCTAGTTTCAGGTAGTAACAGGTTTTGGAGAGATTCTCTATACTTCAAATGGGAAATATTGCTAGATTTAGTGTATTCTTAACATAGACCCCAACCCCAGGATGGAAGAAATGACCAAGTTGGTGCCAGTATCTATGATAACCAAAAAACAACAACATGTACAGAGTACGGTTACCATAAACTTGCCATGGATTTTTCTTTGTTTATACCTCCAGATTTCAAGAGAATCCTGTAAGGAGGGGTGGGCTTTTTCTTAACCTATTTGTTGGTGGCATGAAGCCAGGTGGGGGAGAGGAGACTCCTGCTTGTAATGCAACACCTAGGTTGTTTTGTTTTGTTTGTTACTGTAGCACCTCAGAGTCACAGTCATGTATCAGGTGCTGTACAAACCCAGAACAACATGATGGTCTCTTTAACTGCATTAGAAAATGTGCTTTATACATTGATTCTTTGCAGATGGACATTGACTTTTTTTCTGCAGCATTTTTCTTAAAAATGTGCATAATCTTTTAAATTTTAATCTCTAAACCAGTTGTTAGCACTAATAAATGTACACATTACTCAGTCCTAGAGGTGTGTGATCTTTCATGAGACTGAATAATACTTAGGACCTTCTGCTCCTAGATAAAAGTTGCTATATGTAATGTAAAATATTATATTTTGGTAGACCAAGATAACTCAAAATGCAGAACCAGTTCCTCAGTTCTGGGCAAGGAACACACAGCGCAGTGTAGGGGTGTGCAGAGGTGACTTTCTCACCTTTCTCACCCCTTGTCCAGTGGCTGGACCCCACCCTATTAGCAAATGGCAGCTTGTAGATATCTGTGTGGAAGAGAGTCCTGGCCACACACCTTCCTCCAAATCATTTCCATCTATGCTGGCACCTGAATGGTAGGTGGGAGTATAAAAACTCCCATAAAACATCTGTTTCATCCAAAGACTCCCATGCTCAGGCCAGATCCTCCAAGCCCACTGTGTTTTGGGCCAATGTGGCTGGTGAAATAGTGCCGTGTGTGTGGCCCAGGCTCTGGGCCCCAGCATATAAGACACTATACTTGAAGGATAAGGTGTGCATTCCATTCTTAACCTTTCTTGAGGCATTCACTTAACTTATCACTTTATTAAATATATTACTGTATTTACGTCTTTTTGAGCATTCTGTAGTCTCTAGGCTGGATTCTCTGGTCTGCAAAATTGCTTTTGCAGAAAGCAAGCTTAAAATGGCTGGAAAAGGTGCTGGAGAGATCCCCTTGTTCAGGAGGGATCTCAAACGGGTAAAGCTAGAGGAGGGGGTTCTGCCACCTGACTCCACCACTGCCTGTTCTGCAACCCTGGTCCCAGTATGACAGAAAGGGGCATGATGGAGCCAAGGCTCCACAACACCTTATTCCCTCCTAGTTAAGGTTCCCTCAGGAATATTACACTAGCAGTATGAATTAGTTTTCTTCTTCAGCCTAAATCTATGGCAAGGCTTTTCAGCTTTCCCTCTCTACCATGCCCAAGTTCTATCTGGAGACTCAGGCGCCCTACAGCTATAGAACAGGGTTCTGTGGCTACTCCACTTACAGTTCAGATACATTTACCTACATTCATATTATGTATTATCTTTACATTACTTGAAGGATTATGCTGGTATCTGTGAAGCAATCCTTTTTAACTATTTCCTTGACCATTTGTGAGGGTAATGTTATAGTCCCAATTAGTATGCAGTGGTGGCCATTTCTGATTGTCTAAACCTAGTATTCTGTGTATTCTTTACTGGACATATACACTGTGTTTCTCATATATAGACTGGCCACACAGACCCCCACCATGGGATCTGTATTAATCCAATCAGCTTTCATTAACTGTTAAATCTCTTTGGGGATACAGGGTGATTGTCCATAGGTGTGCGCAGCACATTTCATTAGTGTGTGCACCAAGGGAATTTTATTTATTTATTTAAAGGTAAACATTTATTGAATACTCAGTCATGAAGGACATTATTTTTATTCATCAAACTAAAGAAACTGAAACTTAACTAAACTTATTTTTTTTAAATTAAAAACTAAACTTTACTTAAAAAATGAGAGACAGTTCTTAACTGAGGAGTCGGAGGTATTTGCACTACTATCAGCAAATTCATTATAATTCAGTTTTTCTGCTCCTTTTCTTATCTTAACGACGAACCAATCCATATTTTAAAATTAAAAGGGGGTATCATACGATTGAATTAAAACATAAAGCCACGGGCTTGTTATGCTATTTCAGTAGAGTACACGTGACAAAGATTACAAACTCTAGACTCTGTGCTGGGCATGCCTGATGCGGCTGCTTATATAGGTCAAAGAATTTTCTAGAATAGTAGTCGGAGAGGGAGGGGAGGACAAATGGTAATGCGGCGTCGCAGTAGTGGGGATGCATGCTGCAAGTGAACGGGCTTTGTATACATTTCTACAACATCTATATTACGCAATTTGGCGCTTATTGCATAATGCAACAATCCATACTTTAAAACTAAAAAAGCGTATCATGCGATTAAATTAAAATGCAAAGTCACTTTTTTTATTTTATTTTTTTTGAGACATTAAAACAGGGATGGGCAAACTTTTTGGGCCGAGGGCCACATCGGGGTGTGGAAATTGTATGCAGGGCTGGCGCAGGGGGTTGGGTGTGGGAGGGGGTGCAGTGTGCAGGAATGGGCTCAGGGCAAGGGATTGGGGCAGAGGAGGGGTGCGGTGTGTATGAGGTGGCTCAGAGCAGGGAGTTGGGGTGCAGGAGAGGTGCGGGGTGCAGGAAGGGGGATTAGAGAAGGGAGTTGGGGTGCGGCAGGGGATCAGGACAGGGAGTTGGGGTGCAGGAGGGGTGTGGCGGGGGATCAGGACATGGAGTTGGGGGGCGGGGTGCTGGAGGGGTTTGGGCTCCGGCACGGCGCCGCTTACCTAAAGTGGCTCGGGGTGCCAGCGGTGCGCTTCCTGGTTGCCCGCCCTGGCCCCATGCCGCGCCACGCCACTCACCATGTCCCTGCGCGGCCCCTGGGAGGGGCCTCAGGACTCTGCATGTGCTGCCCTTGCTGTGCCTCCAGGTACCACCTGTGAAGCTGCCATTGGCTGTGGTTCCCCATTTCCGCCCAATGGGAGCTGCGGGGGGCGGTGCCTGAAGCAACGCATGGAGTCGTCTCCCCTCGGGTCTCAGGGATGTGGCTGCTTCTGAGAGTGGTGCGGGACATGCGGCACCACAGGGGGCAAGTCCCGCAGGCCAGATCCAAAGCCCTGAGGAGCTGGATCCGGGCTGTAGTTTGCCCATCCCTGCATTAGGGTGTGCCTGAGCACACCCCGTGTGCACACCTATGTAAAGCAGAGTTTATGAGATGAGAAGGATACTTTCATTTTTGGATATGTTAAACATATCATGCTTTCTATCTGAGGCACCCACATCTCCTGGAGGAAACTGCGGTGTGTGTATGTTGCATCACTTTAGTGTTTAATAGGTGAATTTTACCACACTCGGTATCCTGTCAAAAGCAGTTTTGTAGTGCAGAGATGTGAGATGCTTTACGATTCTAGGCTGGGTGAACAAATCAAGAATCCAGGACAGACTGGGATTAGGCTACAGAGCGAAATCTGGTAAATTACTCTTCTATCTGTTAATGTCTTTAACTGCTAAGTGTATGTATTTTTTCATTGTAATACCTATTGTCAAGACAGATACGGATTGTCACAAATTAATATGAGTTGTCCAAACTTTCCTTTGGGAACCCTCTCAACTGTTTTGTTATAAATACACTTTTTCCCACCCCTGTTGAAAATATATTAATTGGAGCTTCCTTATATTCTGGTGTATTGGGCAAATCTCTTAATTTCAACTCACTGTGAAATAAAACAGTAAATCTAACAGATATGGCAAACTGTGTTTTATATATTCGTCTATCTGCTAGCCAGCAGATGGGAATAGTCAATGTAGTCTAGAAATCCAGTTCAGCTTTTGCTGGTACCTATAGGTATAAAGCTGTGTTTCTTGTTAAATCACTGTAAAGAAGACTTTCAAAGGAGGAAGGAGAAACAACACTTGCATGAAATTTTATAGCTTCCCTTCTTTGGGATAGTGCATTTCCAGACAAAAGCCCTGTTTCTGAAACACTTCAGAATGAAGTTAAATTTGGGTTGATTTCTCAGTGGATTAGAGTGACTGTTCGTGTATCTGTGTCATTTGAGTTGGTTTCGTTCCTTCAGTCATGCAATTTGCAAACCAGACTTGTATGGTCTCATAGCTGCATTCTGTGTATCCTGACTTCGTGTTTCTCAATGTGCCAAAGTTCAGTTGTAGGACAAAGACTAAAAATAAGGCACAAAATTAAGTAATTAGTTCAAGAAGCTTAAAATAACATAAGATTAATTTGAATCCAAATAAATTTATTATAACCTCGGTTTCTTGATTTAGCTTTTCTAATATAAATTTAAGATAACTGATATAAAAGTAGACTGGTAGTTGAACAGAAACTAAGGTCTTAAAGGAGATGATCAGTCATGGGTAGAAAAAAGGGTTTATGAAACTTTCTTTCATCTTGGCACAGTGCTGATGGAGTTAAGTTTTCTGAGATGAGGCCAGAAGCGATGCATGGGGGGTTATGTGCCCCTCCCCTCCAGATTTGCTGCTTCACTTCTACTGAGCATAGAATCATAGAAGATTAGGGCTGGAAGAGACCTCAGGAGGTCATCTAGTCCACCCCCTGCTCAATGCAGGACCATGGACTGAGCAGAGGGTTGCCAACTTTCTAATTGCACAAAACCGAACACCCTAGCCCTGCCCCTTCACTGAGGCCTGTCCCACTACATTCCCCCTTTTTTGGTGGCTTGCTCTCCCCCACCCTCACTCACTTTCACTGGGCTGGGGCACGGGGTTGGGATGCATGAGGGGGCTTTAAGTGGGGGTGTGGGCTGTGGGGTGGGTCTAGAAATGAGGGGTTCAGGGTGCAGGAGGGGGCTCCAGGTTGGGGCAGAGAGTTGGGATGTGGGAGACGGTGCGGGCTCTGGGGTGAGGCTGGGGATGAGGAGTTTGAGGTGCAGGAGGGGGCTCCAGGCTGGGGTGGGGCCACAGATGAGGGGGGCTGGGGGTGCAGGAGGGGCTACGAGCTCTGGGTTGGGAGTGAGGGCTCTAGAGAGGGGCTGGAAATGAGGAATTTGGGGTGCAGGAGGGGGCTCCTGGTTTGGGTGGGGCTCAGGTCTGGGATGGGGTTGTGGCACGGACTTACCTTGGGCAGCTCCCAGTCAGCGGTGCTACAGGGCTAAGGCAGGCTGCCTACCTGTCCTGCCTCCATGCTGTGCCCCAGAAGTGGCCAGCAGGTCTGGCTCCTGAGGGGAGGCCAAGAGGCTCCATGGTATGTGCTGCTCTTGCCCGCAGGCATCTCTCCCCTAGTTGCCATTGGCTGGTTTCCGGCCAATGGGAGTGCAGAGCTGGTGTTTGGGCAGCACGTGGAGCCCCATGACCCCCCCCTCCCACCTAGGAGCTGGACCTGCTGGCCACTTTGGGGGCACAGTGCAGTGCCCCAGGACAGGTAGGGACTAGCCTGTCTTAGCTCCGCAGCACTGCCAATCGGGCTTTTAATGGCCCAGTCGGCGGCAATGACTGGAGCTGCCAGGGTCCCTTTTCAACCGGGTGTTCCGGTCAAAAATTGGACACCTGGTCACCCTAACTGACCATGGTCAGTAATATCTGCTGAAGCTGCTGCCCTCACCCTGCCCCCCAACTGTCAGCAGGTACAGATCATCTCTGGAGAGACGTAAACCCTTTGTGCTACTCTTATGCCTGGTAAAAGGGCCAGAGTGGCATAAAGGGTCTTTAAAAGCACCAGTTTTGCCTGGGCAAGGTTTCCCCTGGCGCAGAGTACAGCCACTGCAGCAGACAGCCATAAGACTGCCTTTGGAAGACCCCCTTGCAAGTGCTGATAGTATCGGGGCCATGACCACAGCATCGTGTGGGGGCTTCTGTAATTTAGGCCCACAGGGCAGTCTAAGGGCTTGTCTACACAGGGAAATTTATCACTAGAATTGCTGCTTTAGTTATACCAGTATAACTCCCTGTGTGGACTTTCTCTTATTTTGGAATAAGAGTGTTTACGTGGGTTGTTATATCTGTATAACTCAGAATCGTAGAATTCTGTTGGAAAATTTTCCTATGTACACAAGCCCTGTGTTAATTCCAGGTTCCTTTTCGGCCCTTGAGCAGCCCAGGATCAGACTTAAAGCCACCATTGCTCTTCCCTCCCACTGGACTGCAAATTTTGGGTTGCGCCTCTTATAGATGCATCATAGCACTACCCTAGCAGTTATATCAGGACTAGGATCTAAAGACACGTGTTCATATTATATTACAGCTCTCTGACCTCTCAACGAGTAGTGATCAACAGCTCAATGTCTAGTATCAAGTGGAGTTGCCCCAGTGTTCTGTCCTAGGGCCGATTTTGTTCAACAGCTTCATTGACGATGGGATGGATTGCACCCTCAGCAAGTTCGCAGATGACACTAAGCTGGGAAGAGAGGTAGATATGCTGGAGGGTAGGGATAGGGTTCAGAGTGACCTAGACAAATTGGAGGATTGGGCTAAAAGAAATCCGATGAGGTTCAATAAGGACATGTGCAGACAGCTGCAGTGGCACAGGAGCCAGCAAACAGAGCTGTAAACAGGGGAGTTTGCTTGGGGAGTTTGGAGGGAAGACTAAGAGGCAGGCAGAGGAACAGACAGGCTAGTGAAGGGAGAGTGTAGTGTTCTGGCAGTGTTTGGTGCTCGTTGGGGGGTTTGTTTTGCTGTGGGTGGTGGTGGTGTGGTTTGGTTTGTGTTTCCTGGATTTACAGAATTTAGGTGGGAAGCCTATGACAGATACAGAGGCAACAATAGTAGTGACCCAAGCAGTGGAAGACACAATGAAGATAATTGGATGTGGAAGCTGCAGCATGTACATGATCCTGGAGGGGGTACCTGAAAAGAGTTTTGTCTGTGTGAAGTTCCACCAGATAGAGCTGATAGAAGAAAAGATCCGAGGATTGGAGATGCAGGTGGAAACTCTGGTCGAGTTTAGAAGGGGGTTTGAGCAGATGATGGAGCAAAGACACGATGAGGCTAAAGGGAAAAGCTCAGACTTGCAGATGGAAGAAGGACCAAAGAACTCTAAGGGGAGACTGCTGGGTGAGGAAAGTGGACAGTGGAAGCCTGTGACTAAGAGAACCAGGCAGAGGAAAAGACGGGCTAGTGAAGGAGCAATAGAGCTCAGGAATAGGTTTGCAGAGTTGGAAAATGAAGAAGGGACACAGCAGGTGATTGCTGAAGGTGAGAGGGCAAGGAAGAAGAAAGAGCAGCTAGTCCTATAGGAAGAGGCGAGTGTCAAGAGGAAGTGTCATACTCTCCTGCATACCTATGTTAATCTACCTCGTTTAGCTCAGCCTTTATCATGTGGCCTAGTGCCTAGAGCAGTAGCCCCCATTATTCTGCAGCCATATTTACTACATAAAGGGGCTTAATTGCTCCCGTTATGGATCCTGAAAGAGAGTGCTTGGCGCATTCCTGGGCTTTAATGAGCTCTGTGCCTTGTCTTTGGATTCAATACCTCATTGATGACAGCCTTCAGCACCTTTCACATAACAGTATTGAAAAATTCACTTCCCTGTAAGTGGAAAGTGTCCCGGGGTGAGTGAGGAAACCTTTGGCATTAACTTATGAAGACTCTGAGCTTGATTGAAGCTTGAAGATGGCAAAGAAAACTTTCCTAAAGTATAAAACCAAGGAATCCTTAGCCCTTGGCTGCATGGGGAAATTGACCCGAATAAGCTATTCCATACTCTAATAAAAGTGGCTTTATTCCAGAATAGTGTGTTCATATGATGACATTGTTCTAATATAATTTAGTTATACTGGTCAATTTTCCCCATGTTGACAGGGCCTTAGCCTGCAACTAGACAATTCTTTGTGTTACTATAGCTACTTATATCTTTGCTAAAGAGGACAGAGTGAAATTAACAAGATTGAGAGCAGCAGAGAATCCTATGGCACCTTATAGACTAACAGATGTTTTGGAGCGTGAGCTTTCGTGGGTGAATACCCACTTCGTCAGACGCAGGTAGGAAATTTCCACTACCTGCGTCTGACGAAGTGGGTATTCACCCACGAAAGCTTACGCTCCAAAACGTCTGTTAGTCTATAAGGTGCCACAGGATTCTCTGCTGCTTTTACAGATCCAGACTAACACGGCTACCCCTCTGAAGATTGAGAGAATCCTGCAGGCAAAAGTGAAACTGTCAAGTATCATGTCTCTTTCATCCTGCTACTGCTTGGCATAATTATAGGCAGTAGCAAAGGCAGGGACTGGAATTACTTGCTGTGGAGGAAGATCCAATAAATGGGGTTTGGGAAAGCTGGAAGAGCAGCTGAGACCTTTTCTTCCACCTCCGCCCCTTCATAGTGGTCAGGACATTGGGGAGGGGTGGAATAGCAGAAAACCTTTCTTCCTGCCCTGTTCCCCTTGCAGCAGCCAGCAGGCACTAGGCTTGTCTACACAGGGCCACCCAGATGATTCAGGGGGCTGGGGCAAAGCAATTTTGGGGGCCCCTTCCGTAAAAAAAGTTGCAATACTATAGAATACTATATTCTTGTGGGGGCTCATGCGGGGCCCAGGGCCTGAGGCAAATTGCTCCACTTGCTCCCCCCCACCAGGCAGCCCTGTGTCTACACTGTGCTGCAGTGCATACTACAGAGGTGTTAATTGCAGAGTGTACCAAAGTGTTGCTTGCTAACTGCCCCTGGCCTTGTGATCGCTGCTGGTGCAAACTTAAAGGTCTGTGCTAAGTGGTCCAAATGACTCCCATAGGCCACCCTGCAGTGCAGTGTAGACATAGCTTGGGGTGTGGGGGAAGGGAAAGAAAAGGGGGAATGACAGAAAGCATTAGCTCCCTTTTAGTAGTTATACTCTAGAGCAGTGATATCAGACTTCAGTGGTTCAGGAGCCAAATTAGCGATCAACATTACCCAGAAGAGCCACAGCAGTATGAATCCATTGTTTCATTTACTGTAGTACTATTCATATTTAAAAATAGTACAGGGAATTATTTAGGGTTTTTCTATCTATCTATCTATCCTCACAGCAAATAAGTGCAGATTGATAACTTAATTGGTTAATAACATAGTAAAAGCATCCTGATTGGTTAATAAGTTAGACTGGTTAATAATTAAATCAGTGTTTTAATATTGTGTGCTGCAAAGAGCTTCAGGAGATGCATTAAAGAGACACTTGTGGCTTATGAGCCACAGTCTAAGGCCTAGTCTACACTGCGTGTGTGTGTGGGTGGGGGGAATTGATCTAAGTTACACTACTTCAGCTACGTGAAGATAGACTTACCGTGGTGTCTTCACTGCAGTAGGTCAACTGCTGCCGCCCCCCCCCATCAACTCTGCCTGCGCCTCTCGCCGAGCTGGAGTACAGGAGTCGATGGGAGAGCCCTCGGGGATCGATTTATCGCATCTAGACTAGACATGATAAATCAATCCCTGCTGGATCGATTGCTGCCTGCTGATCCGGCCAGTAGTGAAGACATATCCTGAGTATCACTGCTCTAGAGTCTGTGTTGTGAGAGAGTAGGGAATAGTGTGAATTTGATACATTCATAGTTAGAGGCTGATCCACAAGATGGAGCCCCCGAGGCAGGGTTTAGAGACAGTAGTCTGGCAGAAATCTTACCACCATTCCTTTTTGCAGTAGCTGATGGCAGGGGAATTGGGCTTCCTTCCTGAATGTTGCCTCTGGTCCTCCCTGGTGAAAACCGCTCTGATCACTGTCTTCCATGTCTCCCTTTTGGCTGGTAGGCAACTGGTAAATTTTTCAATCCCTGTATATTTAGCATCCCTTGAAGGTACTTCTTATTTTGAAATAAACGAGGCCCTATACAGTTAATGAGGTAGAAGGCTGAAGAGCACATCCAAATGACCGTTGGGATGTCTGCGATATGGGTGGGTGAGGTAATATCTTTATTGGACCAACTTCAGTTGGTGAAAGAGACATGGTTTTGAGCTACACAGAGCTCTTGTTCAGGTCTGGGAGAGATACTCAGAGTATCACAACTAATACAAGATGGAACAGACATTTAGCATAAGTAGTTAACACACATTATAAGCAACCATGCAAGCTGAAGTGGACTGTTGGTATCTTTTTAATATGACAAAAAAGAGGAATTAGTGAGTTACAGATTGTTGTAATAAGCCATAAATCCAGTGTCTTTATTAAAACAATGATTTTTAGTGTCTAGCAATTGTGAATTTAAGCTCCCAGACTTGTCTTTTGAAGGTGTTGTGCAGGTTTCCTTTGAAGATGAGGAGTGAGGGGTCAGATATGGAGTGATCATATTGTGAAAAGTGTTCACCCATGGGTTATATGATGGTCTTGTCTTTTTTCATTTTTCTGTGTAAGTTCATTTGAGAGCATAGTGATTGTCTGTCTGTTTTCACCCACATAGTTGTTGGGGCATTTAGTGCACTGGATGAAGTACACCACATGTTATGATAGGCATGTGTAGGTTTCATGGAACTTGAAAGGTGTGTTGAGGGGGGTATTGATCATCGTAGCAGGAGAGAGAGATCTTTAGGTTTTGCATCTATTGTTATGGCAAGGTCTGGTGCTGCTTTGAGTTGGTGAGTCCTGATCTATGGGGTGCTTGCTTCTAGTGATGAGGTTGCATTGTTACTGGAAGGCCAGAAGAGGAGGATCGGGAAAGATTTCTTTCAGGAAGTGGTCTCTATCAAGTATGGGATGGAATTGTTTGATACCCTATATGGATTCCAGTATGGGGTGGTAAGTGACAACTATAGGGATGTGCGGTCGAAGGGTTTTTTATTTTCTGTATTGAAGCAGGGCATTTGGGTGGCCCATTCCATGATGCAATCTACTTACCCGGTGGAGTGTCCTTATTTGGTGGAGGTGGTTTTAAGTGTCTTAAGGTGTGTATCCCAAACTTGCTCCTTGAGCATGTTCTGTGCTATGTAAGTGCCTGTCTCTAGATAAGATTTCTTGGTATGTATGGGGTGGATGTATGTATGTGAAGGTAAGAGTGGTGATCTATGGGTTTCTTGTACATAGTTGTCTGTATGGTTCCATTGCTGAAGCTGATCATGGTGTCCAGGAAATTCGATGCTAGTGTGGGAATGCTCTAGAGAGAGTTTAATGGATGGGTGCTGGTGGTTGAAGTTGTGGTGGAAATATATGAGAGTGTTTAGGCTGTCTGTCCAGAGGATTAAAATGTCATCAAGATATCTCAGGTATATCATTGATTTTGTGGTGCATTATCTGAATTGCAAATAAAAGTCCTGTTCCTCTCTGTCCATAATCAAATAAAAGTGCTTTATTTTTAAATTGAAGGAGATGTTAAATTTTAATAAAGTTACAATGAAATAACCTGTTGCTCTGAAGCCACCTCCTCTATTGTTATGGTGGGATTCCATTCCTAAATGTACCTAGTTAAGGGTGTTCATGCAATCTGTTTTTCAGATTGGCTAAACACCTGTAAGTGCTTTATCACTGAAAGGAGGACTTTCCCAATTGAATCAACTTGGAAGTGAATTTTCACTAAAGTGGATTTCCTTTGACATTTATCTTTGTTCATTTTACTATTATGAAAGATATTAAATAAGGGCTTTCTCTCTCATAAATAATTTTTTCTGCTTTTCAGTGAAATCATTCATGGTCATTGTTAGTGCATTTCAAAGTCAAGTGGTGGTGGGATACCGTTTGAAAGGGCACAAAACCACACTTTTAAATGGGGAAACAGGTAGATTTTACTGACTGCGAACACATGCAAACTAACCAAACTTAAGTTTTTGTCTGTTTGTTATGAAACTTGGAGATCCTTTAAATAACCACAGCTCCCACCTCATTATTTAATAATGTCATCACAAATTTCAGTGGTTTTAGCCATGTGTAGTGATAAGATGGAAGCATCCACCTTGCTAACTTGGCTGTTGTAATTAAGCCCTTAAGCCAGGGCATTTTCAGTCCCCTGCTCTCATGGCAGGACTAAGTATTATCTAGACCATTCCCAACAGGTGTTTGTCTAACCTGCTCTTAAAAATCTCTAATGATGGAGATTCCATAACCTCCGTAGGCAGTTGATCTCAGTATTGTTTCCCATTGGTATCTTTGACCTTTTTCTAACAGTTGCAGGATTAATCAGCCTTTGATTGTAAGGAGTTCTGTGTAGGCCACTTCGAGCTTATTCCGGTCACTACTAAAACAGTAAACAAAATGCACATATTTTCAAACTTTTATAGGCTTTCTGCATGAATTCAGTGTCTAGTGTAACGTGTCTGGTAACATAGCTGACGCCCTTGCTATGTTCCTGGTGATCTTTGAGTCACACATGGTACTTTTCGAGTTTGATCCTCTCTGTGTAGTAATGGTTTTGGTAGCAATAAGTTACCTCTAGACTTTCTCTGTGAGAGCAGCTCTGATAATGCTTATCTCTTTGATTTTAAACTCTGTTTGCTGGAGTCTTGTCAATATGTCACTAGCCCATAGAGTAGAATGTAGCTCCTGAATCTGTCATCTGATTTTTGATTGTGCTTGGATTTTTTTAAAATGATGAGAGAAGCATGAAGCTGGAATTGTTGTAAGCCTATAGCATTGAAATGCTACAAAGCTCGGGAAATCCTATCCCCAATACAGTCATGGGGAAGTCCATTACATTGTTAGAAAGCTGTTGCCTTTTGTATTTATTCTCTTGGTATGAGTGTAGAATCTTACTGCATTTTAAAGAGAAATAATATATGGAAATGTTTTTTCTTGCTCAAAATGAATGGAGTGTGTTCAGTGTTTTTTAATATATTTATAGGTTCTCTAGGGCTTCTGCCTTATATCAGAGTGTTGCCTTGACTTCATTTCAGCAAAGAAAACTGCACACCTTTACTTTGATGCTGTGCCTGGGACTTTTTACAAGATGGCACTCTGTTTAGGAGAAGAAAAAACAATCTCTGTGGAACAACTGAATCTGTTAAAAGGAACACTAACATCCTTTCCTTTCCTTTTCCAGAATGTTGTGGTTAATGGGTTAGTGTGTGTATGTAGATATATGTTTGGATTGGAACTTTTGCTGATGATTCTGTGATGGGTAAATTGTTATTTAAAATGGTGGAAGCAATGGCTCTACCTTTTTTGGCATTACAGTAAAATTTTAAAAGATGCTTTTTTTCTCTAGTGGGAAAGCAATGAGCAGAGGAGGTAGCTAAATGGGAACCTGTAAATGAGATTAGTGAGTGTTGTCTCAAATATTTGGAAAGTTAAATTTAGCTAGAATTCCATTCTGAAGACATTGGAATTACAAAATTTAAAGTGTGGCTATGTTTTGCAAAGTGGCAATGTAAGATGGTGATATTTTTCTCAACAGATCTTTTCCTTGTCTACGTTCACAGACATCGCTATTTTAATGATAAAATGAGTCTTTATTGCTTTCTTATTCCTGTTAACTCTGTACAGTCAACATAGGTAAGAGAGATCAAACTGAGTTTATTCCATCTTGTGCAACAGTAATAGAATGGAATGTAAATACACCAATTGACTAAACTTGTACAAATCTTGTGAGGGCAATGGGCATTCAAGAGTGTTGCTAACACTTTATTTGGTGTGCAGAATCTTTATTTCTTGTGGAGACATGCAAAATGGGAAGAGCCCAGCTTGATTTTCTGATCCCTGGATGAGTTTACAGCGTTAGAAGCTAGCAAAATGCCCTTAAGGAATAGCTGAGCTCATTTGATCTGGAAACCACTGATGTACAATAAATTTGGAACCTCACAATGACCGTTTTGTAGCAATCCTTCTTTAATATCCCCACTTTAAGATGAAAACAAAAGTACAATAAACATTTCTTAGGTGTTTGCTCACTGAATTTGTTGGCTCTGTGCCCTTCTGGATTTCACATTCCAGCCTTTCAAACTCCTAATGACAGGCATTGTGGGAAAGAGTGGGGAGGGGTGCCTTGCTTCATTTTCTTTTGTGAGAATTACATCATCACTGTTCCTCATGAGTAGAGTCATTCCAAGTAGCACTCTGATCTTTGTTGATGCTTAAGCCTGGCCAGTATATCTATCACAAGCAGGGTTGGTTTATAAAGATCCATAAATGAATGCTGAAAACTGAACTATCCCAAGTGATTTTGGCTGGTAGTTCATTAAGGTTTTGAGCAAAGAGAGGAGCTGATATTTGAAGTTGCTTTGAAATGATTCCTTTACACCTTTCAGCATTCAGGAATGCTGCACAACCGGCTTGATGTTGCTCTGTGTGGGAGTAGGATTTAATGGTTAGAGCAGAGGACTGTAAACCAGGACTACTCTCCTGTAAAACAGATAGATTTGCCTACTTCACAGGTTTAGGCAAATATTTGTATTATACGAATTTGTAGAGCACTATTAGATCCTCAGATATGTCTAATAGAAGTGCAAAAAAATTACTCTTAGAAAGGAATGGGTGTATGAGGCTCATACAGAAATTGTTTCTTTAGGTACTTAGGAAATTCTAGCTATGTTTTGATGGGTAAAAAGAGGTTTATAGTTAATGGCATTCTCAGTTATCTAAGAAGTAAAAATAACCACCATTATTTTATATATTTTTTGCTAATATATGGAGTCTGTCTGCTTCTCTTTGTGTAGTACAATGTTGCTGTACTTTTGAATCAGATCATCTGTGATAATGCCATTTGGCTTACATTAGCTAGTTCTTGATGGTATTGATTTCTAGGTTACGTATAGATAGTGGGAGAATACTACAGAAACCCCTGTAATGTCAGTAGAAAAACTAATTAGCTAACTACTTTCACAGTATGGCTGTGACATAAATACAGGTGGACCAATTATATAAGAACTTACTGTGCAAAAGGTTTTATCATAAATCCTTGAAATAGTGTTCCTGAAGGACCATGCCCATTATTCATCCCATGTGGGTAAAAATAGAATTTCTCAAGAGACGAGAATTTTTTCCCCCACATTTCCTCATATATCAGGGCTAAATGATTGTTTGTTTAAATTCAATCATGAAAAGTGCATCTTCCTCTTAATGGTTCTTTTGTTTCTATTTGTAGGCTCTCAATGTCATTTGGAAGACGGATTCCGCCATATCTGGATTAAATTCCTTGTCCTGCAGATGACTAACATCTTCTCTAAATAAGAAAGTGGGAGAATATTCTGCTCTGACAAAGGCATCCTGGACAGTAACTCCACCACAAGGAAATGCAGCTACATTTCCATGCCCTCTTGCCCAGGTTTAGCACTGCTGCAAAGCCCCAAATCCAGATTAGACAACCTCCTCTTCCAAAGTGCAAACATGATTTTATGATACTATAAATATGCATATATAAATATACTTTGTATTTTTTCAAGATCTTTGTTAGAAACTGGCTAATTTAACACTTTAAGGAGTATGTGCTGAGAATGATGTGCTGTCGCCTATTCATATAAAATTGTGTGTAGCTTTTAAAAATATTAAAATTAACTTCACCCTTACAGCATATTTCATCCGTATTTCCCCAAGACACATGCACACAGGTTCCTCTGCTTCTTGTATTTTGTTATTTCATTTTGGGGATGTGCTTTTGTATAGTTTGTTTTGTTTCAAAAGGTTCTGCATATAGTGGGAGGTGAGGCAACAGTGGTCTTGGCAGAACACCACAAAACCAAGAGAGTAATTACATGACGCAAGCCTTTGATTATTTTTTTCTCTGTAAAACTTTCTGGCACGGCTGGGCATTCCAGTTGCAAAAGAAGGAGCACGAGAAGAAACTTCTAAAGATCTGCACGGGGAGTTAGAAGAACTTTTCTGTTTAAGTTTTACTACCTGAAATAAAAGCACTTCCCAGCGCAGTTCCAGAATCTCTCCTTTTTCATCTCTCTCAGAACTGAAGTTATCTTTTCACCACTTCCATTAGACGCAAGGCTTTATTTTGGTTTTGATGGGCCTGCTTTTTTACTAGTTGGGTTGCTCTATGTTCTGTTGGAGAATTATAAAAGTATTAACAAGTCTTACATTTTGCTTGTCCTGGACCCTGCTGGACTTGAGCAATTACATTTTCTTTAAGAGAGTTCTATTGAGGAGACAATCTGTTCAGAAGAAGGATGTAACAGCAAAGCAGTTGTTCTTGAAAGACCATGGATTCCTTCGTTTTGCTTGCTTCTGTTCTACTGCCTGTAAAGCATCATCATCCCTACATCATCAGCAGATGAATGAGAGCATCCTGCGCTGGATTTAAAATAAATATATATAGAGAGAACTGACTCGTGAGTTCCATGTGTCCACATCGAAGGAGAAGTTTTGTTTAAACTGTATTTTAAGAGAATTGGATTGTACTCCTTAATTTTCACTTTGGGTAAAGGATCTTGTCCAGTGAAAGACTTTCAGTCAAACAAAATACAAAAGCCTTCTTCATATTATAGAGCTAAATGTGAAAGATGTCTTTGAAAAGGACATATTTTTCTGTGGGACGGGGTGGCGTGCAGGGGATGTTTACTCCACGTAATACAACTTCCATAGCACCCAGTAAGGGCCTCAGCAATGAACCGGGACAGAATAGCTGCTTCTTGAATAGTGCTTTGCAGGTAAGGATGCTGCATACAGTTTGTCTGTCTTTGTATTTCACCTTTTTCTCTTTGCTTTGTATTCTTACTGTTGCTAACTTGTTCTTCTAGGCTCTATGTACACAACAAATACAACCAAATTAGGGGACTTTTGCAACACCATTGTCTCCTGACACCAGATAGAATACAGTTCCACTTTGTACTGTAGATTAACTGTGTTCCATCACTGGGCTAAAGCCCTAGACTTTCCAAGTATATTAAAGGTACACAGTCAACTTAAAAATTACCCTTCTGTCTGATTTTTTTAATTTAAAATGAATAAAACTGAAGGATTAGAGAAACCTGCTTTTTCATTTTTTATGTTCAGTTTTATGTAGTGCACCAGTCAATTATTCCTTTTGTTTATATAAAATATTTTTAAGAAATAGGAAACTGATTTTGAAACCACAAAAATTGGCAGGGCTTCTAGCAGGTCTAGTTCCTGAAACTAACTAATTTTTTTAAGAGACTAGATTCAATTGATAGCGTCCATTTAAAATCCCTTTTGTGTAGTCTGTATTCTTTCACTCTTGAATTAGAGATCACAGGCTGGTGACTTGATGAGAGAAGTACTGACTCTTCGTCTATGTGAGTTCAGTTTGAGTAAAATAAATTAGGGTCATAGTTCATGTCCAGCTATCATTCTTTAGCTCATGTGAGAAGAAGTAATGTTCTTCCCTGGAACTGCTTTCAGTTCCCTAGAGGAGGTATTCCTTCCAGATCAAGGCTGAGTCAGAAGTTAAATTCTTAGTAGATTTATATAGGTAATACAATATTTGCATTGTGACCACTTATACACGATGAATATCAGTCTTCAGGACTTTAGATCTTCTCTTTGGAAGGTGTTCCTTAAGGCCCTGTCTGTACATCAGCTACAATTGATTCAGGGGACACAGTTTCAGCACAGTTAAATTGCAGTATGGGTAGAACCTAAATGCCGATACACTTAGCATATCAAAGGTTGAAAATTTCACTGGCCTGAGATCCAAGCTTTGCCATATTAAATTCTGATCCCATGCCAAAGAAGTTGTGTGATAAGACACTAGGCTTGAACTCAGGAGATCTAGGTTCAGTTTCTGCTTCTGCCACAGATTTCCTATGTGACCGTGGCCAAATTACTTAATTTGTCTGAGCCTCAGTTTCCCTATCTGTAAAAGGGAGATATTTCCTTCCTAGAATCATAGAAGATTAGGGTTGGATGAGACCTCAGGAGGTCATCTAGTCCAACCCCCTGCTCAAAGAAGGACCAACACCTTTTCCTCATACCTTTTGTCTGTTCTTTTTAAATTACATTCTCTTTGGGGGCAGAGACTATCACAATGGGGCCCTAACTCATCTGGCAACTCTAGATGTCACTGTAGTACAAATAAATAATATAGGTGGAAGGCCCAGTGAACAGTTTACAGGCCAAAAAACCTTTGAAATACCAGGGCTCAAAACAAATGGAATCTAGCACTGGAAAGATGAGATTACCAGTGTCATATATTTTCATTTCTTTTGGGTCATGAGATTTTGTACATTAAATTCATAGAGCACTAATTACTGTCTTCCTCCCCAAACTTCAATTCTCACCCGATTTTAGTGCTTGCTTGGTATCTAATGAACTGCTTGATGCCAAACACCAGTCTGAAAACTTGGGATCCTACCCTTCAAATACCATATTCTGTTAATCTTTAAACCCCAATGGCTCAAAAGAGATTGGATGCTAAAAATATTAAAGTGGGATATAAAAAGCAACATGGTAATCAGAATGACCAGATTTTAAAGCTGTATCTCATATTTCATTAAAATAGCTTTTTCAATATTTTTATTGTGGAATGTTAAATTTGTAAAATATAATCTTAAATCTGAGACTTTGAATTATTGCAGCTGTTTATGATATAGTTAGTTCCTGTTTTTACATTCAAGAGGAGCAACAATTACCTCATGCAGTTAAATTTTAAAAAATACTGGGTTCTTTCCTAAACACAGTATTTTCTCCCTTTTGTTCAGTGTATCATAGCTCTTTGTAGTTTTGTATATCACAAGGAGCTGCAAATATTTACCCAGTCTCACAGGAAGGGCTACAACTCAAGTACAAATATTAACTTTTACGTTTTGAACTTTTGAGAAGTTTCACAAATTTAATAACAAATATAATAAAGGCAAGCTAGGCCTATGGGCTACAATATATAATAAAAACATAAGAAAAAATTCAGGGTGGATTTGATTTAAATCGCTAGTCAGGAAGACTCGATTTAATCATGGTTTTCTACATAAACAATACATATTCTTCACAACTTAGAGAAAGCTGTAGGTTTCATTTTTAGTGGGTACACACTATATATTTTTAAACAGTGATTTATTTTGAAAACTTTTCAGATTAGTTTTACAGCTATATCAGAAAATGAATGATTGTTTGGTTATTTCATTTACCAAAGGTAATTGAAGCAGATATTTATGAAGTCATTGGGAGGTGAACTATCTCCAGTTCAACAGGTTAATCATTTATATTTGGAGGATTTTCTTGCCATGCTGCATTAGGAGGAGAACATCACCAGACAGACATTTACAGTGTTTTATTTAACTAAAACACCAACATTATGTATTCTGGATTTTTTTCTTCAACAGCAAACGTATAGTATTTTAACAAAACAAGCATATGTCCCTCACTTCACATTTATCTCCAGACTTCTTCTCCTTGTCCAAATCTATTTCACCCCCAACAATCTTCTATTCACTGAATTTTTTGAAACTTTGCACTTTTAGAGAGAGGTAAGGGATTGACTCTGTGTACCAAATTTGCAGAGGGACAATAGAGTTGAGGTCTGTTATTTCTCATGTCTATATACTATTTATTTATTTGAAAACATTTTTGCTGTTAACAAGCATGTTACCTCTGGAGACAAAAATCCGCTGTTTGAGAACTGTGAAACTCAGCATCTTTGATTATGATGGTATCTTCTAAACTGAGTACGGAGTCCATTGGGTAGACAGAAAGATTAACCTAAATAATCTGTACAGAAGCCTGTGGAACCTCATAAAATTGGGTCCCTAATCCATGAACTATTGGAACTCATTTACAAAACTTTTTTCTTAGACATCACATGAATATATTGTCTCATACTTTAGAATTAGAATTTATAATCCCTATTACATTATAGCTCAAAGATATCTCATCATGGATCTTAATTAAAACTATCTTTAGATAGGGTTTTTTCTCTCAAAAAGCGTTTTATCAAAAAAATCATTGATTTTTGTACTCCGTGAAAAAATACTTTTACACTTGAAAACTTGTGCTCTAAGGTCCATTACTTAACAAATTGCCAGGACTGGAAACACTTTGGGAGACCAATACAAATGCTTTCAGAATCAGTAAACTTTTCCAGCAAGTTATCCTCGGCCAGCAATCAAAAAGAAAATGTGCACTGCCTGTGCATATGCTGTGGAAGTATTTAGTCAGTTAAATGCACAATGCAATGTGGGACAAGCTTCTTTTGGCACACTGCCTTAAAGATGATGCCTCCTGATGTTAGATATTGGGTATGTACTAAGGCCCGATTAGTTGAAATTAAGCTAGTTATCAATAATCATATCTTTATTTATAATGTTTATTATATTATGTCTTTAGTCAGAGGATTGAAAACTTTCAGAAAGGTCAATATTTATCACAATTTTTCAGAGGTGGACACTGAGACACACAAGTCAAGTGATTTGCCCAAGGTAACTGTTTCAGTGTCAGAGCTGGAAAGAAAACCCTGTTCTAACTTTTATCTAACTTTGACTATAATTTAACCTATATGCTAGCAACAACCAACTGTAAACACTAATGATGCTAACACACAATAGTCAATACCATGATTTCTGTGGTGGGGAAAACACCCATCCACCTTGATCAGGGCTAGAAAGTTTCCAGTAGTAAGTGTGTGTAGATATGGGGGAGGAATAGATCTGTGGTTTGAGTGTTGGCCTGTTAAACCCAGGGTTGTGAGTTCAATCCTTGAGGGGGCCATTTAGTTGGGGATTGGCCCTGCTTTGAGCAGGGGTTTGGATTAGATGACCTCCTACAGTCCCTTCCAACCCTAATAATCTATGATTGTTGCTAGTTTGATTTCAGCTGCAGTGGAGATAGAACAGTACAGTTTTGGCCAGCAAGAGACAGTTTATCTGTGCAGCAGCCACTCCTAGAGTAATGGGTCTTTAATTCTTCTAGCCAGAGTGCTGAGGCTAAGAGATGAAATACGGAACAAAGGGTAAGTAATTTGTAGGTCACCATGACCAGAACAATAGGATTGACAAATTATTAAGCAGTTTTTCCTGTGAAGAGTATACATTCGTCAGAGTGCCTGCATCACTTGCAGCCAGGTTCTGTAGTTGGTCAGCAGACTCATGAGGGGAAAAACAGGAGGAAGTCGTCTCTGGGAATTGGAAGAAAGGCCAGCCCATCATTTTGGTTACAATGATTAGTTTTTCTTACATTAGATTCTTAGATTAGCCTAAGAAAATCTTCGTCTGCACTCCCACTTCTGTGGATAAAACTTTTATCGGTCAGGGGTGTGGAAAAACCCCCTGACAGACATAAATTTCACTGTCAGACTTGGTGGGGTGGACAGCGCTATGTCAGCAGGAGACACTCGCACCAACATAGCCACTGCTACTCATTGGTGGTGGTTTAATTATGCTGACGGGAGAGGTCTTGAAATAGAGCGACTACATGGGAGACCTTAAAGCAGTGCAGCTGTAGCGGTATAGCTGTGCCACTGTAAGGTCTATAGTGTAGACATAACCTTAATCTCCTCTTATCTACTGCCATTATATTACTCACCTTCCAGCATGGAAAGTCAGCTGCATCTGCTGAAATTGGGAATACTTCCATAAATATGCTGGCAGAAAAGGAGTATGCAAGCAATACAATGTAGTATTAGCACTTCTCTCCCTAGAACTATCAACTCAAAACACCTACGTCTCCGCCTGCCCATCTTGTGGCTGAGGAATTCCATAGCAAAAGGCTTGAAGATTTAAAAACATGTTGTGGGATCTGAATCCACCCCAGGAGAAATACAGCCTTAGTTAAATGTGTGAGAGAGATGCTGAGGGATGCTCTGTTGGACCGCATGGGTAGTAAACTAGTATCTATAACTGGAAACACTTATGGCAAGAAAAATGAAAGGCATGTCTTATTAATTAATAGTTACAATGGCATGAATACTTTTTGGAAATATTTGGATTGCATAATTTTAATTAAAAACTTGTGCAAGATTTTCCTATTCAGATTAATAAAATAACCTCTGCTTCCATTTGCTTTACAGGTTCTTTGGCACCTGGATATCTTCCGTCGCAGCTTCCGACAGATCACGAGACACAAATGCATGGGAGATTCTTGCATCTTTTGTGCTCTTAAGGTAAGAGATGGGAGCAAAAAAAGAAAAACAGTTTGGAGAAATTGGAATTGTTTACCAGAGACTGTATTTGTGGGTTGCATTTAGTTAACCATTGACACAGGGACTGGTGAGAAGGAAAGTAAATCTGCTTAGATGCAGGCTGCAGAGAGTCCTAAGATATAATGCCATACCTTCAGGATAGTCAGCCAACGGGATGTGAGAGTGTCATGTTTCTGTTTTAAGTTTCCTCCATTAAAAGTGTAATTACACTATCCGAGGTGGGCAAACTACGGTGGCGCGCGGGACCCTCCTGCCAGGCCCCTGAGCTCCTGGCCCGGGAGGCTACCCCTGGCCCCGCCCCTGCTGTTTCCCTTACCCCGCAGCCTCAGCTTGCTCCGCCGCCAGCGCAATGCTCTGGGCGGCAAGGCTGCGAGTTTCTGGGGCAGAGCTGCTGCAGAGCCCGGCCTGACCTGATGCTCTGTGCTGCGCGATGGAGTGGCTGGCACCAGCTGGGCAGCATGGCTGTAGCGCTGCCAGCCACCGGTGCTCCAGGCAACATCGTAAGGGGAGAGGGAGCAGGGGGGGGGGGGTGGATAGAGAGTAGGGGGATTCAGGGGGGGGGGCAGGGGGGGGGGTTGGATAGAGAGTAGGGGAATTCAGGGGGGTGGTCAGGGGGCGGTGGTGTGGATAGGGGATGGGACAGTCAGAGGGCGGGGAATGGGGGGTTGAATGGGAGCAGGGGTCTGCGGGGGGCAGTCAGGATTGAGAGGAGGAGTTGGATGGGGCGGCGGGGGCCAGTTAAGGGCAGGGGTTCAAGAGGCAGTCAGGGGACAGGGAGAAGAGGTGGTTGGATGGGGCAGGGGTCCCCGGGGGGAAGTTAGGAAGGAGGGGGGTTGGATGGGGTGGTGGAGGGCAGTCAGGAGACAGGGAGTGGAGGGGATTGGGGCGAGGGGGCCGTCAGGGAACAGGGTGGGTTGGATGGGGCAGGAGTCCCAGGGGAGGGTGAATAGGGGGTGGAGGGCAGGCCACGACCCCCAACCCTAACCGGTCCTCCATAAAATTTCCGAAACCCAATGAGGCCCTCAGGCCAAAAAGTTTACCTGCACCCATTCTATCTTTCTGGTAATGGAGTTCTACATGAAGCTAACAGAAGCCTCCATCTTATTTGAATAGTTTAATTTCTCAAACTCAGTTGTATTTTCTGTTTTGACTTTTTGATTTATTATAATTATTTTCAGCATAGTCAGCGCTCACCTCAGTATCTGCCTTTCCGTAAGAGTTGCTTAAGAAACTAGTTTCAAAGTCAGGAGTTAGTAATAGAGAGAAAAGGTGAATATGCAGCATGAATGAGTGTATCACCAGAGTTGGTCAGCTCTAATGATAGCAGAGAGTGGAAATGTTTCTAACAAGAAAAGATAGATAGATAGATAGTTTTGGGGGAAAAGAGTCTCTTGCCTATGAAGTCTTCAGGCTAAGTCTTTTTCAGTTTAAAACTGTTGGGGGGAGTTTTTATGAGATGATACTGGACTGTGGAAAAGCTGACTCAAGAGGCTTCTCTCATCAGCCTTACGAGTATTAAGAGTATAGTGTACACCTTTATGGATCCTGTTCGCAGACACCATTATTAAACCTATTTCACAGGAGGAGAAATAAGTAGTTAAATATTGTAGACATGGGCATGGGAGTAAAGAATTCTGGATTCAAATGTTGGTTCTGACACTAATTGGTTTTGTGACTTTAAGTAAATTACTTAGGCCTACATTTGCAAATGTCTCAATTTTGGAAGCCTCCAGTTTTGGGTGCCCAATTTGAGACACTTGATTTGCTGAGAACCCACAACTCCAGTTCAAGTTAATAGAAGCAACAGATGTTCAGGACCTCTACAAATCAGGAAAATTAGTCAATATACTTGAAAATGTATACTGCAGCATCCCTGAGTAGCAGTTTCCCCATCTGTAAAAATGGGGCAGTAATATTTACCTAAGTGTCTGATTGGTTGAAAGGTCTAGATAAATTAATTGTGTTGTGGTAGCACCTGAAGGTCCCAGGACCGCCTGGGGGGGCAAGTGGGGCAATTTGCCCCAGGCTCCACAGGGGCCCCCAAGAGAACAGCTGAGGCTCCCGGCCCGGCCCGATCCCGCTTCCGCCCCTCTCCCGGAGCCTCAGCGCATCCAGGAGCATCCCCGAACAGCGGCACAGCATGGCTTCAGTGGGGCCTGAGCTCCTCCCCGCTCAGAGCTGCATGGTAAGGGGGCGGGGCTGCGATCTTCAGCAGGGCCTGAGTTCCCTCTGCTCGGCATGGAGCTTGCAGCCCCGCCCCTTTACCATGTGGCTCTGAGCAGGGAGGAGCTCAGGAGTCCCACCGGAGTCACGCTGCGCCACTGTTCAGGGACACTCCTGGATGTGACGTGCTGAGGCTCCGGGTGAGGGGGGAGCAGGGGGTAAGAGGCTAGGGCTGACGGGAGGAGTGGATAAGGGGCAGGGAATCCCAGGGACAGTCAGGGGACAGGGAGGGGGCAGAGGTTGGGGGAGGCGGTCAGGGGACAGGGAACGGGGGGGTTGGATCATGGGCATTCTGGGGGTCTGTCAGGACTCAGCGAGGGGGATGGGTAGGGGTTGGGGCAGTCAAGGGACAGAAAGCAGAGGTGAGGTCCTGGGGTGGTGGTTGAGGGGGGGTCTCTGGGGGATGATGAGGGGACAAGGAGCAGGATGGGTCGGGGATTCTGAGGGGGGCGGGCAGTTGGGGGCCAGGAAATGGGTGGGGATCGGATAGGGGGCAGGGCCAGGCTGTTTGGGAGGCACAGCCTTCCCTACCCTAAAACTCATTCAGCAGTTTGAGGCTTGCAGAAGAGCCAAGCTGTTAGCTTTCGATTAGCGCTACCATCTCTTTCACTTCTCAAATGCCAAATTATAGTCTATATTTAATTTCAGTGCCATAGGGAGATTCATGTCAGGGGAGGGTAGCTTCATTTAAAATTAGCCACTGGGGGAGGGCTCACCTGAGAAGAGCAATATCCTACAGGACCTAGCTCCTTTACAACCCTACCAAGGGAGATCCCCCTCCCCTGCATTCCTTGAGGCTTCAGAGGGGTTAATTCGGTGGTTCTCAAACTTTTGTCCTGGTGACCCCTTTCACACAGCAAACCTCTGAGTGTGACACTCCGCCACCCCCATAAATTGAAAACACTTTTTTTATATATTTAACGCTGTTATAAATGCTGGAGGCAAAGCAGGGTTTGAGGTGGAGGCTGACAGCTCGCGACCCCCAGTAATAACCTCATGACCCCCTGAGGTGTCCCAGCCCCCCAGTTTGAGAACTTCTGGACTAATTTAATTTTAGCACTCTGTGTCCATTCACATGCATGTGCTATTTTGAGCATTTCAGTTTTCACAACATAGGCTCATCCAGATTCTGGAACAAACTCAAATGCTCAGTTCGTGGAGTATGTACATAAGCTATACCAGGGGTAGGCAACCTATGCACATGTGCCAAAGATGGCACGCAAGCTAATTTTCAGAGGCATTCACACGGCTCGGGTCCTGGCCAGCAATCCGGAGGGACTTGCATTTTAATTTAATTTTAAATGAAGCTTCTTAAACATTTAAAAAATCTTATTTACTTTACATACAACAATAGTTTAGTTATATATTATAGACTTACAGAAAGAGACCTTCTAAAAACATTAAAATATATTTCTGGCATGCGAAACCTTAAATTAGAGTGAATAAATTAAGACTTGACACACCGCTTCTGAAAGGTTGCCGACCCCTGAGCTATACTAAAGACAAACCCACAGTAACCATCTCCAGTTTGTGAGGGACACCATGGAGCCAGTCTCTGGGAAACAGATAAATGCATGGAGGTTAAGTCCATTAATGACTATTAGCCAGGATGGGTAAGGAATGGTGTCCCTAGCCTCTGTTTGTCAGAGGGTGGAGATGGATGGTAGGAGAGAGATCACTTGAGCATTACCTGTTAGGTTCACTCCCTCTGGGGCACTTGGCATTGGCCATTGTGGTAGACAGGATACTGGGCTGGATGGACCTTTGGTTTGGACCCAGTATGGCTGTTCTTATTTTTTAACCTAAATGAACCCAAAGTTATGGAGACAGATATGAGTCAAGGAAGCCAGCAGAGTATCAGAAACCTCGAAAAATCTCTGACGGGATGGACTCTGGTGTTTGGTCACAAGCTGAGGTGGTTCAAAAGTTTTGGATTTTTTTTAAGCAGAATTTTTTTATTGTTTCTTTAAACAATCAAACACAGCAAGCAGCAAATATTGGGCCAAGCACTTCTGAAACCCCAAACCATATTCAGGTTTTGGCAGACTAATTTCAGCTTTTCAATTAAAAAAACCACAAGAAATTTTGAAGGAAAGCAGATATTGTCTGTGATTTTTTTTTCTGCTTTTTAAAAACCCCTAGTTTTTGATCCAAAAAACGTTTTTTGATGGAAAATATTCATCCAACCCTTTTAATGAGCTTTAGTGACTTTTAGCACTAGCTGATGCTGAGAACCAATGATGCCTTGTAAAGAAGTTTTCTCAAAACTGGGTTTGTGCTGAGATGCGGAAGGTTTATTTTTCCCAGGGCTGCCTGGGGGGGCAAGTGAGGCAATTTGCTCCGGGCCCTCACGAGAATATAGTATTGCAATTTTTTTTATGGAAGGGGCCCCTGAAATTGCTTTGCCCTAGGCCCCCTGAATCGTCTGGGCGGCCCTGGAAGGTCCTAATCCTGTTTTGCTAAGCACTTTACATACACATAACAAAAAGATGGTCCCTGCTGCAAGGAACTTGCATCCTAAGCATGAGCCAACAGATTGGTACAATAAAGTGGCAGGGGGAGCACAAGGTAACAGTGAGATTATAATAAGTGAAAAAGCAGTAATCGCAATATGCTAGCTGTGTAACCATTTTTGAGTGACTTGTAGGCATCATGGCAGAGACAAGTTTAAAGGATGAATTCAAAAGAGGGTAGTATAGTGGCATAATGGATTTTTATAGAATGGATCTCCCATGCATAGGGACAGCAAGGAAGAGAGCACAAAGATGTCAATTTTTCCATGTGTACATGGACCATGAAAATTTGATATGGAACAGAGGTGAGGGTCGATGGCTAGATACCAGTGGTTTTCAACCTTTTTTGCAGAACCCTACAAAATTTCAAATGGCTGTGCGGACTCCTTTGGAAATATTGAACATAGTCTGCAGACTCCCGATGGTCTACGGGCCACAGTTTGAAAACCACTGCTCTGTGAGAGGAGATCTGTAGAACTCTGCTAAGCCATGATGGATGACACATAGTTTGTGATTATGCTGGAAAAGAAGGAGTCATTGGAGGAACAAAAAGGAGGAGGAGATGTGTGGAAACAATGAGCCTGAAGATAATTGCAGCAGCATTTTGGATGCTCCCTTGAATGCAAGATATGTTGTTGTTAAGACCAGGAAAGGAGGAGGTTTCAGTAGCTGAGGAGCAAGATAATGAAGGCCTGGATGAAAATTGCAACAGTGTGGATAGAGCAGAAAGGCTGAATATTAGAGATGTTGCATAGGAAGAAGTGGCAAGATTTGGACATGACTTGGATGTATGGGATTAGAGAGAGAGCTGAGTTGAAGATGATAGATTATGGCCATGAGGGACGAGGAGGACGGTGGTGATGTCTGTGGTAACCAAAGATGAGAGGAAGGGAGAGGGGTTAAGGGAAAAGACCATGGAATTAAGTTTTGTCTACGCCGAGTTTTAAGCTAACAGCAGGACATCACAAGAGTGAAATCAAATTTCGGCTAAGATTTTAGTTTGAATAAAACTGGCTCCAACATGGAGCTGTGAGTCATCAGTGTAAAGATTATTGTTAAAGACATGTTTTTGAATGAGGTCACCAAGAGAGATTGTGTTAAGGGAGAAGAAGAGGGCCAGGATGCAGCCCTGTTGGACCCCACCACTGAATATTGGACTGTGGATGAAGAAGATCCTCTGAAGGAAACATGGAATGATTTGAGAAGTAGAACCAGGAGAGGAAAGAGTCATGAAAACCAAGGGAAGATGAGTCATCAATAAGAGTGTGGTTGGCTGATGTCAAAGGCAGTCGATAGCTGAAGGAGGATAAGGATTTGAGTTTAGTTTACAAACTAAATGTTTGAAATGTGTAGAGGTTCACAGTGTTGTTAAAGCTAGTTAGTGGCAGATGTGAGCCAAAAACTTAAAAGGATCTGAGTTTATAGCCCTGTGCTTATTCTTAACTTGGTCTTCTTCCTCCCATCTTTGTATGATTGAGAATACCTATATTTATGGGTTTCATATCTAAAGTTAATATCCATGCTATGTTAACCACAATCTTTAGCAAGTTTTCATCAGAGCTTTTGCATCATACAGAATTTCAAAAATCTTTCACCCAGTTCAGGAAGCTTACATGCAGTTGGTGCAGTGTTCCTATACATTATGAAAGCCCAGAGGCAAAGTTAAAAACTCAGCAGAGTTTATATATTAAGCCATTTTTAGTAAATAAATTATTCCATTCAAGAAACATCTCTAAATGTAGTTAAAGGCACCAGTACTTGGCAAGAAAGAAAGAAGGGGGGAGGCAGTGGGGATAGAAACTCCAGATTAGATTTAATTCAAGCCAAAGTCTTGTAATTGTTTCTCATTGTAAAAACCAGTCTCGTTGTTGACGAAATACTGTGTAAGGATACCGTGTAAGAAATCCTCTTAGGGAACTATAATGCAAGAGTTGGCCAAGATTCTAACGTATGACGTAGAACTATTGGGAAGGAAGGAGTGGGTAAACCCAATTCCAATGGCATCCTTCTATTCAGCAAATGTGCAGAGCACAATCTTGTGATCACAAACACAATCCTCAGACAAAGAAACAAGTTCAAAACGACTTGGCAATACCCCCACTCAAAACAATGGCACCTCCTAGATTATGTCATTGCAAGAACACAGATGTCCAAATCACCCATGTCATGAGAGGAGCCGATGATTGCTGGACTGACCACTCCCTGGTGAGGTCAGTCATGTCCATCAGGATTGTACCGAAACATAGAAAGCAATCCACATCACACGGATGGCAATGCAACATCCAAAGACTTCAATCCTCAGTACACCAAGAGAACTTCCAAACACTCTTCAGTGAAAAACTGGCCATATGCACACCTGGAAATGACAAGACAAGTGTCAAAGAGCACTCGGAAGCTCTAAAATAGACCATCGATGAGGTTTGTGAGAAATCCTTTGGCTTTGCTACCCACTGCCATGAAGACTGGTTTGACAACAACAACATTGAGATTACAGCCCTTTTGGACTAGAAGAGAAAAGCTTTCTGTGACTGGCAAAACCAACCACTATCCAGTCGGAAGCAGAGCACTTTCCATCAGCTCAAAGCTGAAGTTCAAAGGATGATCCGAGAAATCAAAAACAAATTGTGGAAGAACAAAGCAAAAGAAATCCAAACATTTGCTGACAGACATGATATGCGGAGGGTTTTTTTGTGAGACAAAGACCCTATACGGACCAAGCTCACGTGGGCTCATACCTCTGAGATCCAAAGATGGTAGTGCCCTTCTTAAAGATAACAAATCCATCAAAGACTGCTGGAAGGAACAGCATCAAAAGCTTCTAAATTGAGACTCAACTGTAACTGATGACACCATTGACTATATCCCTCAGCACCCAATCTGGGAAACTCTTGCCTGCTTACCAATATCTGAGGAGGCCTGCAAAGCAATTAAACAAAAAACAATAAAACACTAGGTCCTGGTGGCATACCAGCTGAAGTACTGAAAGTTGGGGGGGAGAAACACTGACTAATTGTCTTCACTTGCTGCTCCTCAAAATCTGGCACTCTGAAGAAATCCTTGCCGACTTATGTAATGCTGACATCACCGTTTTCAAAAAGGGAGACAGGGCTGACTGTGTCAACTATCGAGGCATTGCCCTTCTCTCCATCGCTGAGAAGATTCTTGCTAGACTCTTGCTGAATCACCTGCTTCCTGTTGCAGAGGAAGTACTTCCAGAGTCCTAGTGTGGCTTCAGACTATCACAAGGCACAACCGGCATGATTTTTGCAGCCAGGCAGATCCGGGAAAAATGTCAAGAACACCATCAGGAGCTGTATATGACCCTTACCGATCTGACCAAGGTCTTCAACTCTGTCAACCATGAGGCTCTGTGGAAAATCATGTCAAAGTTTGGTTGCCCAAGCGCATTTATCATTATTGTAAGACTCCGCCATGACCAGATGACTGCGTCCATCTTGTGTAGCAGCTCTACCTCTGAGCCTTTTGTCATCTCAACTGGCATAAAACAAGATTGTGTACTGGCACCCACCCTTTTCTCCATTTCCTTAGCAGCTATGAAAACATTAGCCCAAGACTGTCTAACACAGGGCATTGGCATTCGATATCGGATTGACAACAACCTCTTCAACCTTTCTCATCTCCGTGCCAGAACTAAAGTAATATCGGCAACAATAACTGAACTGCAGTGCGCAGATGATTGTGCTGTAGTTGCACACTCAAAGGAGGATCTACAAACTGCCCATAATTGCTTCTCTGAAGCTTACGAAAGCCTAGGGCTAACTCTGAACATCAGCAAAACAAAAGTTCTCCACCAGCCAGTCCCTGGTCAATCATCAGACCCAGCAAGGAAAATCTACATCAACAAAGAAGAACTGGAAAATGTAGAATACTTTGCCATCCATCTCTCACAGAGGGCAGACATAGACATCGAGATTCAGCGCAGAATTTGCTGTACCAGCCTAGTCTTTGGCAGACTGTCTCGCTGGGTGTTCAACAATCACAACATCAGAACCCATACTAGACTTTTGATTTATAAAGCAGTGGTAATCCCAACTCTTCTCTACTGCTGTGAGACTTGAGTGACCTATAGAAAATATCTGGAAAAACCCGGAACACCAGCATGTGCACTTTCTTCGGAAGATCCTCAGCATAAAGTGGGAGGATTATCGCCACTAACATCAGTGTCCTCACAGAGGCCAACATCTTCAGTGCTGAGGCCTTGATTATCCAGCACCAGCTGAGGGGGAGCGAGCACTGTGTGTGCATGCCTAATGTACGCTTATTGAAACAACTGCTGTATGCCCAACTCACGAAAGAGAATGAAAACGGAGGCCAAAAGAAATGCTTTAAAGACACCCTCAAGATAAACATTGAGAGATGTGGCATCGATACCACACGCTGGAGAACAACAGCCTGGGATAGGGATAACTGGTGAAAACTTGTTAGAGAGGGAATGTCCACTTTTGAGGAAAATTGCCTTGCCCTGGATGCAGAAAAACGCTAGAAAAGAAAGGAAAGACAACTGTCACGCAGCAATCGTGGCCCAGCCCTGTCTTCCAGCACCATCTGCAGTGTCTGCTAATGAGCCTGTGGCTCAAGGATCAGACTCCTCAGTCACCAAAGGACCCATGAAAAACAAAACCTGTGAAGAGAGATCATTTTTGACCTTGAGGGATCGCCAACAACTGTGTAAAACTTCCAAAGGCTATTCAGCGGCTTTCAGGATCTCTTCTGACTTTTATTGCTGTGATATGTAAAATTGTGCAGGAGAAAAAACAAATATGTAGAAATCTGTTTGTGATAAGTAGTAGAATTGTCTCATTCTTGTTGTACACAACCAGCCTACTTACCCTACAATTGCAAAATAGTGCACATACTGTTTTATCTGTTGTGACGGCAGGTTTCTGTGCAAAATGCTGTTACACATGCATAAACACTTGAGATTTTGCAGGTTACAATTTGTTGTTGTTTTATGTTTGCTATTTTGAAATTGAGTGTTAAAAACTACAGTAAAATTGAAGTATAAAATAAAGGAATATAGTATAAAAAGAAAAAGCTAAGTCACCAGGTGATACACGGAGAGGCAGAAATTGAAGAGCCTCTTGCTACATGCTCATGGAAAGGAGGCAGAGAGCCAAAGATTGCTTTGAGACTTTTTCCTGGCTTCATGTAACCTTTGAAAGGGATACTGATACTATGGTGAGAGTACACTGTACATAAATTCCCAGATTGGTGGGTATATATTTATAGTGTAAGTAACTTTTATATCCATTTGACTTCAAAACCTTTTGGCCATATGTTGGTCACATTGAGGAAACAAAATACCTTGCATTAGTAGGAGCATTGCCAGCAGATTGCAGGAAGTGATTATTCCTCTCTATTCAGCACTGGTGAGGCCACATCTGGAGTATTGTGTCCAGTTTTGCGCCCCCCCGCCCCAGCTACAGAAAGAATGTGGACAAATTGGAGAGAGTCCAGCGGGGAGGGCAACGAAAATGATTAGGGGGCTGGGGCACGTGATTTGTGAGGAGAGGTTGAGAAGAGAACTGGGCTTATTTAGTCTGCAGAAGAGAGAAGTGAGGGAGCATTTGATAGCAGCCTTCAACTACCTGAAGGAGGGTTCCAAAGACAATGGAGCTGGGCTGTTCTCAGTGGTGGAAGATGACAGCACAAGGATCAATGGTCTCAAGTTGCAGTGGGGAGGTCTAGGTTGGATATTGGAGGAAAAACTATTTCACTAGGAGGGTGGTGAAGCACTGGAATGGGTTACCTAAGGAGGTGGTGGAATCTCCATCCTTAGAGGTTTTTAAGGCCGGCTTGAAAGCCCTGGCTGGGATGATTTAGTTGGTGTTGGTCCTGCTTTGAGCAGGGGTTGGACTAGATGACCTCCTGAGGTCTCTTCCAACCTAATCTTCTATGATTCTATATTTGGTCCATCAAGTCAGGCATCCCATCTTCAGCAGTTTGTCTATTCCTGATGCTTGAGGGAAAAGATCCTAGCTTCATAGTGCTCTCACAGTATGAATAAACTAAAGCTGCAATCATTTTAATCTCTTGCCACATATTACTTGGCTTTGTTTCCCTGTCTGACTGGAGTGAGCCCTTTTTATAGTATCAGCAGGGCCTTAATTAGAGTCAGGTGGTCACATTAACTTAATGGCCTCACCTGACTCTTTGCAGGTTAATTAGAGTCAGGTGTTCTCATTAGCCAGGAGCAGCCCCTCCTCTGGTCAGTCAGGGAACAGAAAACTGTTAATCCAGTGGCCAGTATATCTGCCTTCTGCTATTCTGCTGAACCCAGCTGGCCTGGGTCTATCACAGTATGCACCGGTGCTGAGGGTTTTTTACCGCCTCAAGAGGGGTTGTTATACCACCTCATGGTATTGGGTCCGAACGTAAAGTACAAATGCATTGTGGTATTTAAAAATAAAGGCCTTGGGGGGGGGGGGGGGAATCCGTTCACTGTACTGAGCTTGACACAAAGAGTTTGTTCTCCTTCCAGGGATTGTACTGGGAGCTCCAGTGCCAGGACATAGGACAGAGTGTTTTTTGTTCGCAAAGAATAATGCTGCATTGATTGATAAATTCCAGTGAGGCTGCTCTATTAGTAATTTTATCATGTACAACAAAAACAGGAAGAATGTGAATTTTCTTTGTAGAAATAGTGTTTTCTAAAGTGAAAGCTGAGGACAATAGCGAGTTTGATTACCTTCAGAAACAGAAAGAATTGTTGTTCAGGGTGCTGATTAGGTGCATATTTGGAGAATGAAGATTTATTGTAAAAAGTTCCTGAAGTGGCTAAAAAATTAAGTAGTATATTGGTTGGGAAAGTCTTTATAATACTGTTTCCAAATGAGGCTGTGACCCTATGGCAAAACAGTAGCAAAAATCTGTAAGATAAAAGTTTGTGTGTTTAATGGGCAGGGAGTGGTGTGGGAGAAAGCACAAAGATGATTGTGAGAGAAATAGATAAACAAGGTACCCAAGACTAGTCTACGCTAGAAGCGCTACATTGGCGCAGCTGGTGAAGACACTCTATGCTTGTGGGAGAGAACTAGAGTGACCATATTTCCCAAAGAGAAAACGGGACAGGCTGTTACCCATTGATGGAACCCTGTCGGGGGGGGGCGGGGGCCTGTTCTGTTGCTGGGTCACTGAAACTCTGTGCCGCCTCGCCTGCCCCCCCCATCCACCCCCAGCTGTTGCCCAGTTGTTGGAACTCTTTGGACACCACTCACTCCACCCCATTTGAAGCTGTTGTTTGGTCACTGGAACCCTGCAGGGGGGGAGCCCACATGCTAGAACACTGGTCTACCCCCCCCCCGCCCTGCCTTTCCCCTGTGGGGGGCTGGCATCTCTGCTCACAACTCCACACCACACCCCACTTTTTTGATAAAAGTGAGCATTTATCCTGTTTGCTTTTGCCAACTGATCAAGTCAGCAAGAGCAAACAGGACAAATGCCTTCTTTTGGGGAAAAAAGTTGGGATGGCCAGGGCAGGGCTTAAAAAAAGGATTGTCATGTCCAAAACGGGACATATGCTCACCCTAGGGAGAGCTCTCCCATCAGCATAATAGCTACCACCTCTCGCAGAGATGGAGTTATGTTACACTGTCCACACCTATGCTTATGTCTGTGTAACTTGCATTTCTCAGCAGTGTGGCTTATTCACACACCTGTGTGACATATGTTATACCGACATAAGTGGTACTACGTACAAGCCCCCAGACTAGTATCGTTGCAGTGGCAGGTTCAGGAAGCAATATGAGACTAGGAGAGTATTGAGGGACAGAAATTATGTAGAACCTTGAAGACGAAGGTAAGACATTTGAACTTTGATGTGGTGGAGAAGGGGGAACAAATGGAGAGATTAAGAGAAGGGTTTGACATGGCAGATTGGGTAAGAAAGATGATTTTAGCAGTTGGGTTTTGTATGGACTGAAGCAGGGTGATGTGTATGTGAAAGACCAGGGAGTAGGAGGTTATCATACCAGTATAAGCAGAGGGCATGATCTGAGATTAAGAAGAGAGAGATTTAGTTTGGATAATTTAAAGTGATAAAACTGCAGGGAAAACCACTCCCTTCCACCTAATGTGTGACAGGAAAGTCTTGCTCTGGTGAAAAGGTAAGCAAAGAGCCTATCCTGGGAAATACAGGGGACGGAAAGCAGAAAGACAGCATTTAAGTCCCTTGACTCCAACTGGGTACTTTTATTAGGTCTCCGATTGGAGAATTTCAATAGCAGTCTGTCCTGCCTGCACAGCTGTGGCTCCCCACTTGCCAGAAGGCTATCCAGTGTGCTTGGGCATTTCCTTCTCAGCTGCCCCTGGCTAGAGACAGAGCTAAGAGCTGTCACATCACGGACTGTTAACTCCCTAAAGTTTTGCAAATTTTAGCTTCCTTTGAAGCCTTTTGTTTTTGAGTTGGCCATGTCAAAAAAAGGTGGGGCGGGGGGGAAGAAAGAAAAGGGGGAAAAAAAAAAAGGAAGGGTTTGCTTCCCACCAACCCTGGTGGTGGTGGAGACCCTCCTGTACAAGGGTATGCCTGACTCTCCAGGCTTCATAAAGTGACTTAGCTGCAAAGAGTCTATCCCAGCTTTTGGACTGTAGTGCGTTCACTGCCTGGGGGAAAAGCACAATCCACAAAAGTGTGGTTGGTGCCATCAGTTAAAATCCAGGTCCAGGAAGGATGAAGAGTTAAGGCTTAAACTCCTGCTCATGGAGTCAGCTCTTCAACCCTGGAGTTATCACTTCAATCTTCTTTGTCAAAGGCAGGTGATCCCAAGGAGATGAGCCACTTCCTGAAGACCATGGGTAGCGGGTGAACTCCCATTTGGGGAGGCTAGCCCACCACCTCTTCTGTTTAAGTCTCACCTTCCAGAACCCCGAGCACTGGGCCGACCCCCTTCCTCTCCCTCCCCACCCCCAGTGCTGGGCCAAGCTGCTGGCTTGACCCTCTCTATCCCCCTGGATATCACTGCACCATGCCACCCCTGGCTGCTGACAGGCCTGAGTTCAGAGCTGCCGTCAGGACCTGAGCCCCTGGTGCCCCACCAGCTTCAGGTAGAGAAGGAGGGTGGGACCTTGGGGTGCAATATGGGCAGGGCACAGCCTTGGTCAGGGGAGACTTAGCCTGCCCTGTCCTATAATATCCGCCACCCATGCTCAAGACCACCAAGAAAAGGTCTGAGTCCCCATAACGAGCCCCAATCAAGCTGGAAATTATGTCCAGCTCCATTGGTATGGATGCCGCCAAAGCTGTCTACAGCTGGTAGCCAGAGCACATGTGGTACCAAGCTGACAGAGCAAGTTGGTCTGCCCAAAGACCCGTTGGGCACGGGCAAAGAAGTACTCGTACCGTGGGGGCTTGAAAAGCATGGAAGATTCTCCTCAGTGAAGGCTACATGTCGATGTGGTCACCGGCACTGACCCCAGTGTCTGTGGCACCGATGGAACACGTGACTAGGTCCATGTCTCTGGCTCCATCAGTACAAGCTTCTCTGTGCCAACGTTGTCTGCACTGGTGGATTTCCGGTGCGCAGCAGATCTCTCGGTGTCTGACACACTGGACTCTGGTGCTAAGTTTTCCCAGAGCATTGGACTCAGTGAGATCTCCATGCTGTACACCACCTTTTTCCTCATCAGAGTCAGATAGTGAGTGAGAGGACTTGGGTTCCCACCACTAGTCCGACCCACCATACGAGTCCCAATTTCATCATGGACACCAGGCTACTGTGCCCCCTCAACCTCCAGCTGCAAGCCACCTACCCTCATGGCTGTACTGGGACCCTGGCAGGCCCAGAAGCGGCAAGCCTCCCAGACCCCTAGTGTGGTATACTAGCAGGCTAGGAGCCACCCTCCTTCAGCTGCAGCATCAAAGTGTTCGGAACCTCCTGAGCACCTGGGGGAGGAAGCTGAAGCAGAAAGGGTAGACACCCCTCAAGCTCGTTTCTCGTCGTCCTCACCTGATGAGGTGGTGATGTCCCCTCTATCATCCATGGTGGATGATTTAAAATCATTCCAGGACTTCACTCAGAGCATGGCAGAAGCCCTGCAAATGCAGCTGCACCAAGTGACTGAACCTCACCACAAAGTGGTGGACATTCTACACTCTTCCACCTCTGCCAGAATGACCCTCCCAGTTAACGAGGCACTCCTGGATCCTGCCAGAGTTAGTGGCAGACCCCTGTGTCTGTCCCGCTGACATGCAAGTGGGTGGACAGAAAGTATTGTGTCGGTGAAGGGCACGGATTTTTTATTTTCTCACCCCCCTCCAAATTCATCATTGTGGATGTGGTTAATTGCAATACCAGTTGAAATCCACTCCATATGACCAAGATGGGAAACGCTTGGACCTGTTTGGCAGAAGAGCGTATTTGTCAGCCACTCTTCAGTTCCAGGTAGCTAATTATCAGGCCTCGTTGGCAAATATGACTACCAGAACTATGTGAAGCTAGGTTCCTTTGCCCAAAAGACCAATTTATGGCCATAATTAACAAGGGTCAGCTGGTGGCGATAACATCTCTCCAGTCCGTATTATATGTGGAAGTCATGGTGGCACATTCAAGTTCCATGGCCGTGATTGAGAGAAGGGCTTTCTGGCTGCTGTTGTCCGGCTTCCCTAAAGAGGTCCAAACCATGATGGAGGGACCTTCCTTTTGAGGGAAATGAAGCTGTTCACTGAAAAGACAGACACATCTCTTCTCACGTTGAAGGATTCTCGGGCAATTCTTCATTCCCTAGGGATATACACACCGGCCTACAAGAGAAAATACAGTCCTCAACCACCATTTAAGTCCCACTCATCGTAGTACATGCCTCAGTGGTCATCACAGAGATCTTATGAACCATAGTGAAAGAAATCAAAGTTCCCCAAGTGGAAGCACTTGGGACCACAACCAACTTTGTCTCAGCCCTCAAGCTTGAAATGACAGTTTTGACAGGTTGGTTGAAGCGCCTGTACAGCACTCTGCTTGCCACTGAATGCTGGGAAATCTCACTTCTCCTTTCAGAGATCGCATTACTTCGTTCCGCAGCACCTGGGATTGGTTAACCTCCAGCAAGTGGGTGTTTGGAAATCATCCAGAATGTATATGCCATCCACATCGCCTCTCTTCTGCCTCCCAAACACCCTTCCCCATCCCTGTTCAGGGACCCTTCTCATGAGAGTCTATGTCAAGAGGTAAACCATCTCCTTAGCATAGGAGCTATAGAACCTGTTCCTGTGCATCTCAGAGGCAAAGGCCTCTACTCTTGTTACTACTTGATACCAAAGAAAAAGGGAAGTGGAGACCATACTGGACCTCAGAGGGCTCAACTGATAAGTCAAAGCAAGGAAATTCAAGATGGTCACCCTATAAATGATCATCTGAACATTAGAAGAAGGAGATTGGCTCTCGGCCCTCAATCTTCAAGAGTGACACGTACTTCCAAATTTCTGTCATACCAAGTCACAGGTGTTACCTCAGATTCACACTGCGCCAGGATTCCTACCAATACACAGTACTCCCTTTGGGCCTTTCATTGGCCCCTAGGGTGTTCTTCAAGATCTTTTCCGTAATAGCAGCCCACTTATGCTTTCAGGGCATAATGATTTATCCCTACTTGGATGATTGCCTGCTCAGGGCATGGTCCTACACAGAGGCCTAATGAGTCACTCAGACCATGCAGGACCTGTTCCTCAATCTCGGCCTACAGATCAACAAACAAAAATTGACCTTAACACTGATTCAAAGGCTAGAACTCATAGGAGCCGACCTCAACCACATTCAGGTGAGGGCACTCCTTCCACATCACAGATTTCTCAGTCTCTCCTCATTGATAGAGCCAATACAATCCAGTCCCCAAATCTCGGCCAGACATTTCTTTCAGCTTCTGGGGCACATGGCCATAGTTATAGCTCATGCCAGACTATGCATGAGATGCCTTCAAGCACGGTTTTCTTCGATTTACAGGCCAAACAGAGACAGCATAGGCAAGCTTCTATTGATGCCCACCAGGATGAAGCAATACTTAGACTGGTGGAAGGACTTAGTAAACATCTCTAGGGGCATCTCACTTGCTCAGTCTTCCCCATCCCTTCTCCTGTCCACTGATACGTCCCTCATGGCATGGGGAGCGCATCTCCAGTGGTCACTCGGTAGCGGGCAAATGGTCTCCAGCAGAGATGTGCCTCCACATCAACCTGCTCGAGCTCAGAGCAGTCTGAAACATTTGTGCTCACTTCCTCCCATTGATCAAGGACACACATACAAAGGTCATGACAGACAACGTAGTCTGCATGTGCTATCTAAACCAACAGGGAGGCACGAGGTCTCATTCCCTGTGCGTAGAAGCAATGAAGTATGGAACTGGTGCATATTCCACAACGTCCTATCAGTGGCCTATATATTGGGAATACGCAACAGGACGGCCAACCATCTCAGCTGCAAATTCCTGCATTATCACAAATGGCAAATAGTCGGCAATTCTACACAACATATTCCGACAATTGGGAATGCCGGTAATTAACTTGTTTGCTACTAACCAGAACACGAAATGTCCACAGTCTTGCTCCAGACTGGGGTCGAACGACACTCCATGGGAAATGCTCTCTTCCTTCCTTGTGACAAGGGCCACCTTTATGTCTTCCCCCGTTCCCTCTATTGCTGAAAATCCTGTTGAAGATAAAAAGGGAAAAAGCAAACATCATTCTGATCGCCCACACCTGGCCCAGGCAGACATAGTACCCTTACCTTTCACATCTGGCATTATGTCTACTGATCACTTCTTGCCTCCTGTCGCAGAACGAGGGTCACACCTGCCACCTCAATCTGCAGATTCTGCAACTCAAAGCGTGGATCCTTCATGGTATCAACACATAGAAAGATCTTGCTCTGAGGAGGTACAGGAGGTGCTATTACACAGTAGAAAGGGCACTACTTGTTTTATCTACCTTCAGAAATGAAAGAGGTTCCAGATCTGGTGCCAACCAGAGGGTGTCACTCCTAATTCAGCCACCCTACTGGTGGTCCTAAACTACCTGTTAACTTTAAAGAAATTGAGTCTCTTCCTTCAGTAGGTAGAAGGCTACTCAATCTTCTCCCACCCAACTATGAAGAGGTTTCTTGAAGGCATAGCAAAGCTCTTCCCGTGGCACCCTGCTCCCCACTGAGACCTCAGTCCAAAGCTAAAAGGACTGACTAGACCACCATTTGAACCGATGGCCTCTTGTTCACTAACTCACCTTTCCAGGAACACAGCATTCCATTACCATCGCTTTGACAAGAAGGATAGGGGAGATAGAAGCTTTGATGGTATATCCCCTTTTGCTGTGTTCTTCCCTGACAAGGTCACACTTGGACTACATCCAAAGTTCACCCCTAAAGTGACTTCTGCATGTCACATGAATCAACTTATTCAGCTTCCAGTGTGTTATCCCAAACCTCATGAGGACAACAGGGAAGCCATCCTCCATATGCTTAACGTGAGAAGAGCCTTGGTCTTCTATTTGGATACAAAAAAGACTTTAGAAAATCTCCTGAGACTCTTTCTCTTCATTGTGGATAGATTGAAAGGTGCAGCGATCTCAGACCAGCGGCTCTCCAGGTGGGTCTCTGACTGTATTATAAACTCTACCAGTTGTGTGAATCCCATGAGGTCAGTCTCCACATCGATCGCCTTCTCCAAGGGATTCCCTATATCGGAGATCTGCAGAGCAGCTACCTGGGCATCTGCGCATACCTTTGCAGAACACTATGCCATCCTGGGAGATTTGGCTACAGATGCCCAATTTAGTGTCACAGTACTGTGATCTATCTCAGACTCGACTCCGAAATCCCAGCCTCAAGTAGTGGGTACTGCCTGGGAATCACCTACGTTGGCGCACCCATAGGGATACTAGTCGAAGAAAAAGAAGTTACTCACCTTGTGCCCTAACGATGGTTCCTCGAGATGTGTCCCCCTATGGGTGCTCCATGATCCATTGTCCTCATCTCTACTTTGGAGTTCCACTGGTTGATTCTGTGGTAGAGAAGGAATTAAGGAAGAAATGCCTATGCACGCTAGCTAGCCTTGTGGCAGATGGAGCTGTGCATGCGGGATGGACTACTATTGAAATGCTTCTATCAGCAGCACAGGGACACGCACACGCCTACAGTAGAGTAGTCATAGGGACACATATCTTGAAGAACCATTGTTACTTTACAAGATGAGTAACTTCTTCCTCCTGTCCAAACAATGTGCAACTATGTAGTTTGACACTATGGTGCTTAAATATGTTGCTTAAACATGGTAAAATCCATAGGATAAAATAAATATGGGTGCCTTTGCTGATTAATGTAAAAATTAGGGCTGTCGATTAATCGCTGTTAACTCACGCAATTAACTAAAAAAAATTAACCGCGATTAAAAAAATGTATTGCAATTAATCACACTGTTAAACAATAGAATACCAATTGAAATTTATTAAATATTTTGGATGTTTTTCTACATTTTCAAATATATTGATTTCTATTACAATACAGAATACAAAGTGTACGGTGCTCAATTTATATTACTATTTTTTATTACAAATATTTGCACTGTAAAAATGATAAAAGAAATAGTATTTTTCGATTCACCTCATACAAGTAGCTTAGTGCAATTTCTTTATTGTGAAAGTGTAACTTACAAATGTGGAATTTTTTTTGTTACATAACTGCACTCAAAAACAAAGCAATGTAAAACTTTAGAGCCTACATGTCCACTCAGTCCTACTTCTTGTTCAGACAATTGTTAAGACAAACAAGTTTGTTTACATTTATGCGAGATACTGCTGACTGCTTCTTATTTACAGTGTCACCTAAAAGTGAGAATAGGTGTTTGCATGGCACTTTTGTAGCTGGCATTGCAAAGTACTTATGTGCCAGATATGCTAAACATTCATCTGTCCCCTCATCCTTCACCATTCCAGAGGATATGCTTCCATGCTGATGATGCTCCTGATGATGCTTCCATGCTGATGATGCTTGTTTAAAAAAAAAAGTGTTAATTAAATTTGTGACTGAACTCCTTGGGGGAGAATTGTATGTCTCCTGTTCTGTTTTACCTCTATTCTGCCATATATTTCATGTTATAGCAGCTTCGGGATGATAATCAGTACATGTTCGCTAAGAACACTTTCACAGCAGAATTTGACAAAACGCAAAGAAGGTACCAAATGTGAGATTTCTAAGGATAGATATAGCACTCGAGGTTTAAAATCTGAAGTGCCTCCAAAATCTGACTGGGACAAGGTTTGGAGCATGCTTTCAGATGTCTTAAAAGAGCAACACTCTGATTATGGAACCTACAAACCAGAACCAGAACCAGCAAAAAAGAAAATCAACCTTCTGAAGGTGGCATCTGACTCAGATGATGAAAATAACATGCATCAGTCTCGTCTGCTTTGGATCATATCAATGCAGAACCCGTCATCAGTGTGGACACATGTCTTCTTGGAATGGTGGTTGAAGCATGAAGGGACTTATGAATCTTTAGCGCATCTGCACATAAAATCTTGCATGTCAGCTACAATGGTACCGTGAAACGCCTGTTCTCACTTTCAGGTGACATTGTAAAAGCTGTGGGCAACATTATTTCCTGCCAAATTGAACCAAACTTGTTTGTCTGACGATTGGCTGAAGTAGGACTGATGTGACGTGTAGGTTCTAAAGTTTTACATTTTTTATTTTGAATGCGCAGTTATTTTTTGTTACATAATTCTACATTTGTAAGTTCAGCTTTCATGATAAAGAGATTGCACTACAGTGCTTATTAGGTGAATTGAAAAATACTATTTCTTTTGTTTTTTTACAATGCAAATGCTTATAATCAAAAATAACTATAAAGTGAGCACTGTACACTTTGTATTCTGTGTTGTAATTGAAATCAATATATTTGAAAATGTAGAAAACATCCAAAAATATTTAAATAAATGGTATTCTATTATTGTTTAACAGTGCGATTAATCACAATTAATTTTTTAATTGCTTGACAGCCCTAGTGTAAATTAAAATGCTCCCCACAATTCTTTTTGAAGTTAATGAATTGCTTAGATGACTTGGGTTGGGTGAGTAACAAATTCCATAACTTTTCTGCTGCTACTGTTTGAATTGGGACAGTTTTCTGTAAGACTGGGTTAATAGTTTTAACGGCTCACTAGTTTGCTTTGGGAAGTCTACATCTAAAGGACTAGAAATCAGTGAAACTGAGCATGATTTATTTTTAAGGAATCTAAAGTTAGGCTCTTGAATTCTTATTTATAGACCACAAGTAAGTAGCTTTCCAAAATTGCTGAACATCCAACACCTATCTTAGTTCTGTCAGCTCTGACACTTGCTGTAATGACCTTGGTCAAGCACTTAGCTAATCTGTGCCTTCATTTCCCGTTCTGTAAAATGTGGGTGATAACAATGACTCAGAGTTATTGCGAGACATATTCATTAATGGTTTTAAAGTGCTCTGCATTTATCTGATAGAAAGTGCTAGAGAAGGGCAAAGTTGTTTTTATTTCCCTGTTTTTCCAAGGTCTATTGAAATGAGAAGATTTGGGTGTGAAGCGCTGTCACCTGGATATAAAAAAACCTGCCTAGCTTTGGCCTTTGAGTCTCAGAGAGCATTTCCCAAGGCAGAAAACAGAGTCTGAGAATTAGTCCACACAATGATGTTTGAGTAAATTAGAAATCTTTCCATTAAGCATAACTGATAAGCAGGGTGTGGGATTGCCTGATGCTTGTGAAGAGGGAATTCTCTTCTTGGGCTCTGTAGCCTTCTCTTCACTAGGACTTTCTCACCATTGGTTTGGCACTGGTAGTAGCAATGTTAGAAGAGCTACAGTACCTAGCACAGTGGTGTCCCAGTCTGAGGTTATGTCTACACTGCATTGTAAGCCCAAGGTTAGTGGAGCTTGAGTTAGCAGACCTGGCTTGTTAACCTATGGCTTGAGTATCTGTGTTTATTTGTAGATCCATGTTAGGAATTGTTGAACCATATGCTCCAACCTGGAGTTCCAGCATTTACATTGCATAATGCAGGCCCAAGTCCAAGTACTCATGTCCCAGACTTCCAGCACCCTCCCAAAATGTGGCTGCCCTTTGTTCATAGTGCAGTGTGAGAAAACTTGACTGTCTGCCAAACTTGGCTTTCCAGAGGATGAAGAAAATCAGCCTGTGGGATTGTGGAATACTTTTGGCAGACTCCGAGAGCATGAGTCCCATGAGACTGCATCTGGACAGCAAAGTAATAGGGCTTGAACCATGGATCCTGGCTTGACTCAGGTTCACACCCTCAACCTTCATGAGGTCTTCATTCTGAGCCCTGGGTTAGCACAATTTGTGTTTAGACAGAAGGAGGTTTAGGCTTGAGCCTATGTTCAAATCCTGGGCTTACGTTGCAGTGTAGACATACAGTGGACCCCTAGGCACTACCACAATACCAAATAATAAATAATAGTGTCAACAGGGCAGGGGCATTTTTACTACTGTAGTGCCCAACCCTGTCAACACTAGCATTTCCAGCACTGCTACTGCTAAGGGAACTGCACTGGTGCCATACCAACAGTGCAAAAACTTTGAGTACAGATGCACCCTGTTAGGACTTGTTTGGAAACTGCAGCAAGAAACGAACCTTATTTATTCTCCCGCTCCCTTTACGTTGTCCTGCCAGAGCTTTGTTTGCTATTGGAGAAATCCCAGTTTCAGATATGTTTAGTGGCACTATAATGTATTACTCTTCTCTTCTGTACTAAAATCTTAAGCGAATCCACATGTTCCATAGAATCTCTATGGATAGAAACTTCATGCTCTAATAAAAATATAACATTAGGGATCTATTATCGACCACCTGACCAGGACAGTTTCTCAATACTTTAAATGACTGCTTCTTGGAGCAGCTTTGGTACGGGAACCCACAAGGGGAGGAGCAACTCTAGATTTAATCCTGAAGTGGAGCGCAGGAGCTGGTCCAAGAGTAACTATATAGCAGGACCGCTTGGAAATAGTGACCATAATATAATAACATTTAACATCCCTGTTGGTTTTTAAAGACACCATAATAGAGGCCCAACTTCAATGTATACCCCAAATTAAGAAACACAGTAAAAGAACTAAAAAGAGCCACCGTGGCTTAACAACCATGTAAAAGAAGCAGTGAGAGATAAAAAGACTTCTTTAAAAAGTGGAAGTCAAATCCTAGTGAGGCAAATAGAAAGGAGCATAAACACTGCAAATTAAGCCAATTAAGTGCAAGAGTGTAATAAGAAAAAGCCAAAGAGGAGTTTGAAGAACGGCTAGCCAAAAACTCAAAGGTAATAACAAAATGTTTTTTAAGTACATCAGAAGCAGGAGCCTGCTAAACAACCAGTGGGGCCCCTTGACGATCGAAATACAAAAGGAGCGCTTAAAGACGATAAAGTCATTGCGGAGAAACTAAATGGATTCTTTGCTTCAGTCTTCACGGCTGAGGATGTTAGGGAGATTCCCAAACCTGAGCTGGCTTTTGTAGGTGACAAATCTGAGGAACTGTCACAGATTGAAGTGTCACTAGAGGAGGTTTTGGAATTAATTGATAAACTCAACATTAACAAGTCACCGGGACCAGATGGCATTCACCAAGAGTTCTGAAAGAACTCAAATGTGAAGTTGCGGAACTATTAACTAAGGTTTGTAACCTGTCCTTTAAATCGGCTTCGGTACCCAATGACTGGAAGTTAGCTAATGTAACGCCAATATTTAAAAAGGGCTCTAGAGGTGATCCCGGCAATTACAGACCGGTAAGTCTAACGTCAGTACCGGGCAAATTAGTCGAAACAATAGTTAAGAATAAAATTGTCAGACACATAGAAAAACATAAACTGTTGAGCAATAGTCAACATGGTTTCTGTAAAGGGAATCGTGTCTTACTAATCTATTAGAGTTCTTTGAAGGGGTCAACAAACATGTGGACAAGGGGGATCCAGTGGACATAGTGTACTTAGATTTCCAGAAAGCCTTTGACAAGGTCCCTCACCAAAGGCTCTTACGTAAATTAAGCTGTCATGGGATAAAAGGGAAGGTCCTTTCATGGATTGAGAACTGGTTAAAAGACAGGGAACAAAGGGTAGGAATTAATGGTAAATTCTCAGAATGGAGAGGGTAACTAGTGGTGTTCCCCAAGGGTCAGTCCTAGGACCAATCCTATTCAATTTATTCATAAATGATCTGGAGAAAGGGGTAAACAGTGAGGTGGCAAAGTTTGCAGATGATACTAAACTACTCAAGATAGTTAAGACCAAAGCAGATTGTGAAGAACTTCAAAAAGATCTCACAAAACTAAGTGATTGGGCAACAAAATGGCAAATGAAATTTAATGTGGATAAATGTAAAGTAATGCACATTGGAAAAAATAACCCCAACTATACATACAATATGATGGGGGCTAATTTAGCTACAACGAGTCAGGAAAAAGATCTTGGAGTCATCGTGGATAGTTCTCTGAAGATGTCCACGCAGTGTGCAGAGGCGGTCAAAAAAGCAAACAGGATGTTAGGAATCATTAAAAAGGGATAGAGAATAAGACTGAGAATATATTATTGCCCTTATATAAATCCATGGTACGCCCACATCTCGAATACTGTGTACAGATGTGGTCTCCTCCTCACCTCAAAAAAGATATTCTAGCACTAGAAAAGGTTCAGAAAAGGGCAACTAAAATGATTAGGGGTTTGGAGAGGGTCCCATATGAGGAAAGATTAAAGAGGCTAGGACTCTTCAGCTTGGAAAAGAGGAGACTAAGGGGGGATATGATAGAGGTATATAAAATCATGAGTGATGTGGAGAAAGTGGATAAGGAAAAGTTATTTACTTATTCCCATAATACAAGAACTAGGGGTCACCAAATGAAATTAATAGGCAGCAGGTTTAAAACAAATAAAAGGAAGTTCTTCTTCACACAGCGCACAGTCAACTTGTGGAACTCCTTACCTGAGGAGGTTGTGAAGGCTGGACTATAACAGTGTTTAAAAGAGAACTGGATAAATTCATGGTGGCTAAGTCCATAAATGGCTATTAGCCAGGAAGGGTAAAGAATGGTGTCCCTAGCCTCTGTTCATCAGAGGATGGAGATGGATGGCAGGAGAGAGATCCACTTGATCATTGCCTGTTAGGTTCACTCCCTCTGGGGCACCTGGCATTGGCCACTGTCGGTAGACAGATACTGGTCTAGATGGACCTTTGGTCTGACCCAGTACGGCCGTTCTTATGTTCTTATATTCTTGGTGTTCTCCAAAGAGAATATGATTTCTCTTTGAGAGAGGAGGAAGCAGGATTGGGGGGTATGATAGGATCCCAGGGTACAACCTGGAACTGTGGGAACTTTCCAGCATGGGCTGTCTCTCCCAATGCTTTGCTAGTGATAAGCAGCAAACCCCTCTAGGTGCTGTCACTCAGTCAACAACATCTGGGGACACATCCAGCTAAGCTGCAAGAGTACTCTCTAAACCACTCATGAACCATACACAGGAAAACACGAGCAAATCCCCCCAGCCTTGCACCCCGCAAATGTACTGCCTTACACTGCTTAGGACCTTCTTTTGAACAATGCAAGCTCATTAATTAGTTCGTCACTTCTTCAAAGGATAATGGACATGCACCAACTGTTGCAATCTGAGCAGATTCCCTAAGCACTTTGGACAAGCTCACTGGTAAGGATAAAACATTAAACTAAGTTTATTAACTACAGAAAGATTTTAAGTGATTATAAGTGGTAGGCAGAAAAGTCAGAGATAGTTACCTAAGAAATAAAAATAAAATCACAGTCTAAATCCTAAACTTTCAGACTAAGCAAGAATTGAATCAAGCAGCCTTTCTCACCCCACTGGATGTTGCAGGCCGGTTATAGTTCTTAATACACAGGGCTGAATTTCCTTCTCAGACTGGTACCAGTCTCTTCAGTTCAAAGTCTTTGTCTTCCCAGCGATCTTGTTGCCTTTAATGTAGATGCCACTGTCCCTGATTCTACACACTCGATTCATGTCCCAAGAAAGACACTGGCCCAGACATGTCCTGGTAGGCCTTGCCAAGTCCCAAAGTTGAACAATCCTCCTTGTGTGGTACTTGCACAACTGTCTCTTGCAGAATTGTAACTGTCTTGTTTAAAATTCCCTTACTCGTCAATGGTGCATGATGGTTGCTTAACGCCCATTTGGGTGTGGGTCACCACCTCAGTCATTGGAATGTTAGCAGTGGGCGTCTCCCAGACTCAGAACATATTTCAGTAACAGCCGTGTAGCAAATTCTCATAACTTCCTCCACATTAACAATATACATATTTTGACAGAACAATGAGTTTCAGCAGATTGTGATCTTTCATATGGTATCATACACAGCAAGCTTTTTGTGAAATATCACAAACATACAAATGGTGAATATAGTGGTTACAGGGTGCTACTTTGAGGTCTAGCGTGTCACAGGGGATGAAGGGAATGAGGTGTAATTCAATCTCCTCCGCTCTTTGCAGGAGTAGTATACAGGAACCAATTTGTTACTATTAACATAGAGGCTTTGTATTGCAGTTTTAGTTCCCTAAAAGCACCGAAGATTGCAGGGCTTAGCAAACGTTATTCCAATTCGCCAGCTCATGGAAATGACAATAATACAGGGACCACTAAAAGTAATTAAACTTGGAAAATAAATAATATATAGACAGTCTATTTCCAATGCGTGCAGCATCTCAGTGCTAGGGAAAAGCTGCCTATAATTAAAGGCAAGAAGTGGCACAGGAGCCAAGATGATTATAGATCTTCTTTAAAGGTATGCACACAGGAATTAGATCTATGATGATAGCTCGGCAAACAAAGCAACAATCTGGCAACTTCAGGCCTCCTCCATTCTCCACTTATTTGGCTAGTTTAATAATGCTATTTTAATTGGGAATGATTGATTTTACTCAGGCCCGCTGACAGCAGTTTCGGGCCTTAGGGCAGAACAGTCAATGGGCCCCCACACATGCACAAGCTGCGCCCATGTGGATGTGGTCCACCTGACATTTGGGCGGTGCTGCACCAGTGCTGGCTGGTGCCCAGTGAGCTACCGACTATGCTACTGAGCGCGCTTTTCTGACACGGCCAGGGCTTCTACATGTCCGCCTGGTAGGGTTACCAACTGTCTAATCGCGCAAACCCAAAGACCATTTCCCTGCCTCACCCTTCCCTGAGACCATGCCCCTGTCTCACCCCTTCTCTGAGCCCCCCCCACTCACTCCATCTCCCCTCCCTCCGTCACTCGCACTCTCCCACCCTCACTCACTTTCACCGGGCTGGGGCAGGGGGGTTGGAGTACAGGCGGGGGTGCAGGCTCTAGGAGGGAGTTTGGGTGCGGGAGGGGGTGAGCAGTATGGGCTCTGAGAAGGAGTCTGGATACAGGAGGGCGTGTGGGGTTGGGCTCTGGGAGTGAGGTTGGGCTCTGGAAGGGAGTTTGGGTGTGGGCTCTAAGCTGGGGCGGGGGGTTGGGGTGCAGGAGCAGGTCACGGGATCAGCATTTACCTTAGGTGGCTCCCAAAAGCAACCGACACACGTATCTGGCAGTGGCTCCTAGGTAGTGGGGGGTCCAGGGTGGGTTTCTGCCTACCACTTCCCAGCCAATACGAGCTGCGAAGTTGGCGCTTGGGGCGGGGACAGTGCACGGACACCCCCTCCCCAGGGGCTGTAGGGAAGTGCCAGCTTCTTCCGCATGCCCAGGCTCCTGAGCAATGGCCCCTTTTGTCTCTCACCCCACCCCACCCCACCCCATCAGCAGACCTGATTTTACTTAACTACTGTTGACTCTTTTCTTGTGAACATAATTGAAAAAGTGAGTTCTTATGAGGGATACAAGTAAAGGGAGCTCTGCAACAACTATGAGGCTCCTCCTAGGGAGTAATGGCAGCTTGATGGCAGGTGAAATTCAGTGTTGGTAAACTCAGTGTAACCCAGACTGGAAGGAATAATACACACTGGAACTACTTATGCACATTGCTGCGTTCTCAGCACTGACCACTCAGGAAAAAGACCTGGGTGTCATTTGGGCAACTTTAGGAAAGCTGCTGCTGAGTGTGCAGTAAGCAGCAGGCAAAAGAAGCAAAAACAAAAGTTAGGCTATGTAAGAAGTGGTATGGAAAAGGATACTAAAAATATTATGCCAAATACTCAGGGTTCAAAGCCGGAAGGGACCACCAAATCATCCAGTCTGTCAGGCCATCAACACCACCTAACACCTGCACACTAAACCCAAGAACCCGAAGAAAGGATGTGTTCTCTATATACAAAATAATGAATGGTCTGGAGATAAGCTAGTCACTCCTACTTACTCTGTTATAATGCTAGAACACGAGAACTTTGAATAAAACTGAAAGGCGGTAAATTTACAACTGGCAGACATTTTTTGCACAGCGCATACCTTTCCCTTGGAACTCATAGCCACAAAATATCACTGAAGAATAGAGCTAGCGGGATTCAAAAAAGGATTGAACATTTTATATGAGTAATGAAAACATGCACAGTTATTCAAGACTGGACTTAAAAAACACACAAGCCTTCAATCTTCAGGCATAAGCCAACCTCTAATGGGATTAGGAAGAAACTTCCCATGTGCATATCATTACATAATTGCCCATGTCATAAACAGATAAGAAAAGTTAGTAGAACAGAAGTACTTTATATCTCTTTTCACTGTAAAGGGTTAACAAGTTCAGTAAGCCTGGCTATCACCTGATCAGAGAACCCAGGGGACAGGATACTCTCAAATCTTGAGGGAGGGAAGTTTCTGTGTGTGCTGTTAGTTTTTGGTGGTTGTTCACTCTGGGGGCTCAGAGGGACCAGACGTGCAACCAGGTTTCTCTCCAATCTCCCTGATACAGGCTCTTATAAGTTCAAAATAGTGAGTACTAGATAGATAAAGCGAGTTAGGCTTATGTTTGTTTTCTTTATTTGCAAATGTGCATTTGGCTGGAAGGAGTTTAATTGTGTATTTGGCTGAAAGGAGTTCAAATTTGTATTTTTGCTGAAAGGATTTTAATTTTTATTTGAATACTTAGGCTGGGAGGGTATTCCCAGTGCCTATAGCTGAAAGACTCTCTACCTAATCCATCTTAAATTTACAAAGATAATTTTTACTGTTTTTCTCTCTTTAATTAAAAGTTTCTTGTTTAAGAACCTGATTGTTTTTTTATTCTGGTGTGAGACCCCAGGGGACGGGGTCTGGATTCACCAGGGAATTGGTGAGGAGAAAGGAGGGAAGAGGGAGAGAAAGGCTAATTTCTCTCTGTGTCAGGATTACTGTCTCTCTCAGGGAGAGTCTGGGAGGGGGAGAGAGAAGGAGGGGGGAAGGTGCATTTTCCTCTCTGTTTAAGATTCAAGGAGTTTGAATCACAGTGATCTTCCAGGGGAACCCAGGGAGGGGAAGCCTGGGAGAGGCAACGGTGGGGGAAAGGGTTTACTTTCCTTGTGTTAAGATCCAGAGGGTCTGGTTCTTGGGGTTTCCCGGGCAAGGTTTTGGGGGGACCAGAGTGTACCAGGCACTGGAATTCCTGGTTGGTGGCAGCGCTACAAGTTCTAAGCTGGTAATTGAGCTTAGAGGAATTCATGCTGGTACCCTATCTTTTGGACGCTAAGGTTCAGAGTGGGGAATTGTACCATGACAGCCCACTTAGAGGTTCCTTGCACCTTTCTCTGAATCATCTCATTTTGGCCGTTGTCAGAAATGGCATACTGGATTAGAAGGACCACTGGTCTGATCTGGTATGGCCTTTCTTATTAGCGTGGTGGCCTAGTGGACCAGAACTGGGTAGTACTCCATGTCTCGTAAGTTGTGTGTGAAGGCATGAGGAGAATTGTGCAAGGAAAGGATGAGTAAAGTTTGAGACTGACATTTGGTGGAGGTTGTGGTTTGATGTGATATAAGAAATTAGGAAGGAAATGGAGCAGAGTAACATAAGGGCCTTGAAGATGAAGACAAGAAATTTGAACTTGATGCAGTAGACAAAGTTCTGCAGGGTTTGCTCATCTCCCTGCAGGAGGGAACAGAGCAGATTAAGAGGTACCAAGGGCTTGTCTACACTTAAAGCACTGTGCCACTGTAGTACTTCAATGCAGACACTACTGACACTGACAGGAGAGGTTCTCTCCTGGGAATAGGTAGTCCACTTCCCCGAGAGGCAGTAACTAGCTCAGCAGAAGAATTCTTCCGTGAACCCGGTGCCATCTACACAAGGATTTAGGTTGGCTTAACAATGTCATTCAGGTGTGGATTTTACTCACACCTAACCGACATAGTTAAACCAATCAAATTTTCTGGTGTAGACCAAGCCTAAGGGGAGAATTAGATTTAGAAGTTTCTTTCATTTTATGTTTACCTCCCAAAGCTTATTAAACTAGTTGTGAATATGTAATATTTCTATCATAAACATAAAGTTGACATTTCTTTCTCTTTTTCCCCACCAGGGTATCTTCAATCAGTTCCAATGTAGCAGTGAGAAAGTACTGCCCTCTGATGCCCTACGCAGTGCTCTTGCAAAGACCTTTCAGGATGAGCAGCGCTTCCAGCTGGGCATCATGGATGATGCTGCTGAATGTTTTGTGAGTATGCTGTTTGTGTATCACAGTTATATGGGTGGCTGACCAGCTTTGCAGGGGTGTATAGAAAACACCACACTAGGTTATTTTGATTCTGATAGCCACATGTATATAGGGACTGTGTATTATAAAAGAGAGATGGTCCTCAGTTCCAAAGTTTGGAGTGTTCAGGTGTGTGTTTTTGTTGGGGACCATTGCTAATGAGTGAGAAATGGAAACACAGTCCCTCTTCATTTTTGTAGCTGAAACTGTGCTCGGTTGCTGCTGACGCTTTCAAATGTTGTTTGGACAAGGCCTATGTAGAGAACTTCCTGGCTTGCAAAATTGTGACAAATTGAGATAGAATGCCCAGAGCTTCAAGAGAGTAACTTTCTTGACCAAAGGGGGCAATAGTTTCCTCCTGTGACAACACATAGGCCTGGTCTACACTACGCATTTAAACCGAATTTATCAGCGTTAAACCGATTTAACCTTGCACCCCATCCACACAACGAGGCCCTTTATATTGATATAAAGGGCTCTTTAAACCAATTTCTGTACTCCTCCTCGACGAAAGGAGTAGTGCTGAAATTGGTATTGCCATGTCGGATTAGAGTTAGTGTGGCCACATATCAACAGTATTGGCCTCCGGGCGGTATCCCACAGTGCACCATTGTGACCACTCTGGAAAGCAATCTGAACTCGGATGCACTGGCGAGGTAGACAGGAAAAGCCCCGCGAACTTTTGAATTTCATTTCCTGTTTGCCCAGCGTGGAGCTCTGATCAGCACAGGGGTGATAAAAAAAATGGACCGTATGGGAGATACTGGATCTGATCCGCGTGTATGGGGAGACAAATTCTGAAATACCGTTACAGAAGACGAAATGACAAAGCAGAAAAAATCTCCAGGCTATGATAGACAGAGGCCACAGCACACTGCTGTGTGACAAGCATAACAGAAAGCCAAAGAATCAAATGGATGCTCATGGAGGGAGGGAGGGGTACTACTGAGGATTCCAGCTATCCCCACATCTCCTGCAGTCTCGAAAAGCATTTGCATTCTGGCTGAGCTCCCAATGCCTGTAGGTCAAACACATTGTCTGGGTAGTTCAGGGTATATTCCGTCAATACTCCCTCCCCCCCCGTGAAAGAAAAGAGGGAAAAATCGTTTCTTGACTTTTTTCAATGTCCACGTATGTGTACAGCGTGCTGCTGGTAGACGCGGTGCTACTGAAACGCAGCATCTTCTCCCCCCTCCCCTCCCCGGTGGCAGATGGTACAGTACAAAATGACTGATAGCCGTCCTCATCATAGATGCTCCTGCTGGCCTTGGGAGTTGGCCGGGGCACCTGGGTAAAAATAGGAATGACTCCTGTCATTCCTGGCAGATGGTACAGAACTGCTGGTAACCATCTTCATCATAACAACTGGGGCTGGACTCCATCAGCTCCACCCTTTCATGTCTAAGAAAGATTCTGTACTGTCTGGACTACATAGCAGAGGCTGCCTCCCCCTCATTTTATCTCACTAAAAAGTCAGTGTTCTTTTTCCTGCATTCTTTATTACCATCATCACACAAATGGAGGAACACTGCAACAGTAGCCCAGGAAGGTTGGGGGAGAGAGAAGCAACGGGTGGGGTTTTGCAGGGGCATCCCCTAGAATGGCATGCAGCTCATCGTTTCTGCGGGATCTGACACAAGCGCCGGCTCTCTGGTTCTCTGGTACACTGTTTCTAGTACACTTGCCCCATATTCTAAGCAGGACTGACTCTATTTTTAGATAAAACATAAAGGAGGGATGACCTGGGGAGTCATTCCCATTTTGTCTTTGCGCCCCGCGCCGACCTCAAGAGGCCAGCCAGGAGCACCCATGACAGCAGCAGATGGTACAGAACGACTGATAACTGTCATCTCATCGCCAATTTACAGTGGCAGGGCAGACGGTACAATAGGGATGGTAACTGTCTCTGCTACCTTGCAAAGGCAAATGAATGCTGCTCTTAGCCCGCAGTACTGCCCGTCTGTCAGCAGCATCCAGTACTCACATGAGACGTGACCAACAGGCAAAACGGGCTCCATGGTTGCCATGCTATGATGTCTGCCAGGGCAATCCAGGGAAAAAGGGCGCGAAATGATTGTCTGCCGTTGCTTTCACGGAGGAAGGATTGAGTGACAACATTTACCCAGAATCTCCTGCGACACTGTTTTTGCACCGTCATGCATTGGGATCTCAACCCAGAATTCCAGTGGGCGGGGGAGATTGCGGGAACTATGGGATAGCTACGGGATAGCTACCCACAGTGCAGCGCTCCAGAAATCGACACTAGCCTCGGTACATGGACGCACACCGCCGAATTATTGTGCTTTGTGTGGCCATGTGCACTCGACTTTATACAATCAGTTTTACAAAACCGGTTTATGTAAAATCGGAATAATCCTGTAGTGTAGACATACCCTTAGTTGTGTTGAGCTTCTTGACAGACATCTGGGCTAGGCATGTAAAGTTGGGATGCTCATGTAACGCTGAGATCAGACTGTCATATAGCAGCTTCAAAATGTGTTTTTAATTAGCTGCTAATTTGCAGCATCTGAGCTGTATGAGAGCACCTATCTTACAAGCCATCCCATTTGAATGGTTCAACCGCCACAAGAGATTCCCATCAGAATGCATTGTAGGCAGTTTGCAAACTTGGCCATAAGGGGGCAGGGTGTGGACAGGTTTGTATTTCCAACTCAGAAGGAATTTTAAAATAAAATATTAAAAGAACATTACTGAGCTTGCAAAATATGGGAAAGTTATACCAGTGTAAACCAAGGTGTGAATTTAAATTAATATAATTATACTGGCTTAACGCTTTGTGGACACTCTTATTCCAGTACAAGAGGGCCTTTTTTGTTTGTTTGTTTGTGCCTTCGGAAGATGTTTTAGCTAACAAAAAAAGAGCCACTTCTAGGGTTTGTCTACACTTAAAATGCTGCACTGATGCAGATGCACCACTGTAGTACTTCAGGAAAGATGCTGCCTACACAGATGGGAGGGCTTCTCCTGTTGGCGTAGGTACTCCACCTCCCTCAGAGGTGGTAGCCTTCTCTTCGACATAGCGCTCTCTACACTGGGAGTTAGGTTGGTACAACTGCGTCACTCAGAATTTTGGATTTTCCACACCCCTGTGCAGCTTAGTTGTTATATGACATAACTTGCTGGTGCAGACGGAGCTTTAGAACTTGTCTGTACTAAACATTAGACTGACCGACCTACATCACTTAGACCTTTGAAAAATTACAAGCCTTACATGATATAATTAGGTCGATCTAACCCCCAATGTAGATGCAGCTAGGGCTTGGTCTACATTAGCAAATTAGGTGGTTCTTTAGTGCTTGCTCATGTTTATTCCATTCTAGATGTGTGTGCACCCACGTGCACAGTTCTCAAAGACTTTTGCCTTAGCGGTATCCGTAGGTTTGGCTGTGGCATCCTCTGGAGTGCCTCGCTCATGCATCAGTATATCAGGAGTTGCCAGTCCTACTCCCTCTCAGTCCTTCTCACCACCTGTGGTGGTTGGTTGGAGTGCCTCTCTTCCTTGCCTAACAAGTGGTCAGCAGTTTCCTTCTTCACTGTACTTAGTAAGTTAGGATCCAGTGAGGACTTTTCTCCAGACAGAGCATGCCCCAGTCTCCAGGTTTTAATCCGTGCACTGACTATAATAGGCCTATGCCTGTTAGTGACCCCCATGACAGCTATCTGAAGTGCTTGGGGGGATTGCATATAAAATAAGTGTCCCATCTATAAGAACTTTCATCCCAGGACAGAAAAAGAATTCAACATCCGTTTGAGGGCCCTCCTCATGGAGGCTGCTCTCCGCCCAGTACTTCAGCACCATTCCCCTTTGCCAGTGCCCAAGAAGAAGTCAAAAAATTGGGACCCAGCACCAAGCAAGAAGGACCAAGGGGCATCAGGTAAAGGACCCTGTTACCTGGGCCCACCCAGGAGCTACACGAGGATATATCCCTTAGGGGACCTCCTTCCTCCCCTTTCTCCCGCAAGGGATCCACCACTGACTCCAGGGAGCAGTATGGTACCCAGACTCATGGTGGAGTCAATGCCTTCCCAGCCGTTCCCAGCACCAAGAGCAAAGGACTCTCCCAGTGCAGCCGGCACCACATGCTGCGATGGACCTAGCAAAGGCTCCCTACAAAGGCAGCCATGAAAGCCTCTCAGAAGGCGAGTGAACACCGCTGGTCTCCAGAGCCAAAGTAAAGCTCTTAGTGGCTGTGCCCCTGGTCTTCGCATCAGCCTAGGTAACCAGTTTGCTGCTTCAGATTACCGGCACTTCGCTCCCGGTCTCTTCCCTCTCAATGAGACTCGCCTAGAGGGAGGTGCCGGTCACCATATGGATGGCACCGATCATCCTTCCGGCAACCCTATTCATGACATCAATCGCCGTCACCTAGACCATGGGAACATTCCCCAACACAGTGCCAATCCCCCTACTCCTGGCACCAATCTGCCTGTTCAAGGTTCCGTTCACACAAGGTGATGGTTAGCCACCAGACTCAGGTGTTAACAGCCCTGCTGTGGTCACCAGAGAAGGATTCCTCTGGCACAGAGAGGGAGTTCAGTCCCTCACTGAGACAGCACCATTGTGACTGGACTCTTGAGGCTGTGTCCACCTCAGCGATGCCATCCTGGCAGCAGGGCCAGTGGCCAGCGCAGTGGCCCTAGTGGAGTGCCTGGAGCATGCCGGTCATGCCAATGCCCCCTCACACCAATCGTCCATCGCCGATTCAGACAAACATCAGATGGTACCAGGGTCGGTGCACAAAGTGCAATCGGATGCCGGGGTGGAAGGGAGGAGCCCACCCCCAGTGGTCCAGCCATCCTCATCCTCTCCAGATGAGGTTCTGGCAGAGCCCTCTCACGATAGCTCACTGGATGATTTTAAGGAGTACCAAGCCCTGCTCTGAAGGTTGACCACGAACTTAGGCCTAGAGTGGAGGAGATGGCAGAGCAATCGGACACCTTGTTTAATGTGCTCTCCACATCAACCCCCACTCATGTCACGGTTCCAGTGCACAAAGCGGTCCTAAAGATTTTCTAAAAACCCACTAGCAAACCCCATCTTCAATTCCACTCACCTACAAAAGGGCTGAAAAGAAGTATTTCATCCCAGCCAAGGGGTTTGAGTACTCGTACACCCCCACCCCCAGGGTCATTGGTCATTTGTGTGGCCTACAAGAAAGACAAGCAAGGGCAATATAGTTCCACCCCCAAGAATAAGGAGGCCAAGAGATTGGACCTTTTTGGAAGGAAAATTTATTCTTCGAGTGCTTGCTCATGTTGATTCCATTCTGTGTGCCCATGTGCACATTTTTGGAGACTTTTGCCTTAGCGGTGTCCATAGGGCTGGCTTTGGCGCCCCCTGGAGTGCCATGCTCATGCGGTGGTATATCAGGCGCTGCTGGCTTTTACGGCCTCTCAGTTCCTTCTTACTGCCCGTGATGGTTGGTTGGAGCGCCTGGTCTTGCTTAGCCAAGAGCATTAGCAGTTCTTTACTGTTCAGATCATTCTCCTTTGTTATTTAGTCAGTGATTAGTTAGCTGTTAAGTATTGTAATGGTAGTTTAGTAGTTAAACTCCCGGAAGGGACTTTGTCCTGGAGCGGGACATGCCCCGCTCCCCAACCTCGAAGACGTGTTTTGACTGCAGCTGGACGAGGCCCATCAGTGACCCTCATGAGTTGTCTGAAGTACCTGGGGGAGTCCCATTGAAAAGACAGTGCCAGATCTGCAAAAATTTTCATCCACAAACTCAAAAAGAGGAGGACATTTGCTTAAGGGCCCTCCTCATAGAGGCTGCTCTGCGCCTGGCATCAGAGCCCTTGCACTTGGACTCCACGTTCGGTACTTCCACGTCGGCACGCAGTGCACCGCCAGCACTGGGATCCATCCATCACCATTCCCCCTTGCTGATACCACAGGCATCACACAAGGGAACTTGCGGCAAAGCCTTGTGGCCACAATGAAGGCTCTTGGGGTACCGCTGTGGTTGAACCCCCTAGCCAAGCCAGGGACCTGCCTCCAACTCCAGGGAGCGATAGGGGGTCTCGGCCCATTGCAGGGCCAAAGAGCAGTTAGACTGACTGGCACTGCAGATGCCTGGCCACATGACAGGTCCCATCAATACACCGGCTCAGATGACCAAGCCAATGATGGAACCTTCCCTAAGGGCCATGGAATGCCCTCGGTCCCTGGACCCACAGGCGTGGTTCCCCTTCACTATGGCCAAGGACCACGGTCCCACAACCCTGGTCTCTGGCCAGGAGGCCCAGATCTCTGACACCATGGTCTCCTCTTACAAGACATGGGACTCTGGAGTCGCCACACCGATCCCCGTATTCTTGGTACTGATGGTCCTCCCGCCAGAGATTGCCAAGTTGCTGGTCGCCATCACCTCGCAGGTCTCCTAAGTGTTGGTCCCCTCTAACGCGAGACCATTCCTGGTCACAGCACTGGTTGCCAAGGCCCTGGTACAGTTCTGCAGACAGGCACCAGTTCTCGCCTTCCTTATACTGGTCGCTAACAAGAGTCAGTCAACAGACTCAGGCTTCCATGGCCCCACCCTGGTCACCAGAAAGACCTGCAGCACTGGCATAGGGTCAAAGGCAATGGTCCGCTTAGCGGCAGTATACTGGAACCCGTGAGGGTTGCCTATGAATCCCACTGTACTCCCACCGATCCTCCTAGGTGGCATCGGACAATCTACCCCTGTCACAGCCAGCACGGTGTCAGAGCAAGGGGCCCAATCCGAAGTGGTGACTCCAAGGGAAGCCATGGTGACCATGGAGTGGTCCCAGATGCATAAGAGGATGCCTCCCAACCTCCAGCAGTGCATTCACCCTCATCATCCCCAGATGAGGCGGTGGCAGCACCCTCGCAAACTGGTAGCCCCCCAATGACTTCAGGGAGCACCAAGCCCTACTTAAAGACGTGGTGGCCAGCCTGAATTTGGAGGTTGAGGAGCTAGCTGAGGAGCCCAATGACCTCTTCAGTGTCATCTCCTCTTCTACCCCAGCCTGGGTCGCATTGTCCGTTCACCCAGTAGTTTGTAAAGATAGCCAAGTCAGTGTGGCAGACCCCATCTTCCATTCTGCCCACATCCAAAAAGGCAGAAAAGAAGTACTGTGTCCCCACAAAGGGGTTTGAATACTTATACATGCACCCTCTTGCAGAGTCCCTGGCTGTGTCTGCCATCAACTAAAGAGACAATCAGGGACAAGTGAGTGGCACCCCCAAATGTAAAGATGCCAAGAGGTTAGACTTATTTGGCAGAAAAAAAATATTCCACAGCAAGCCTCCAATTTAGAGTCTTTAACCATCAGGACCCACTTGGTGGATACAATTTCAACCTGTGGGATTCCATCAGCAAGTTCAAAGAGATCCCACAGGATCAGGCACAGGAGTTCACCATCGATCCAGCTACCACTCTGCGGGAGGTGGATTACCTACACTGAGGGGAGAGTCCCTTCCATCACTCTAGGCAGTATCTACACTGAAGAGCTACAGCAACACAGCTGTGCTGCTGTAGCATTAAAGTGTAGGCAAGCTCTTGGGTGACAGAAGAGTTCTTCTGCTGACATAGCTACTGCATCTTGGAGAGGCAAATTTACTATATCAATGGGAAAAACTTCTTTCGATGTAGGAAGCACCTACAGTATGGTGCTACAGTGGCACAACTGCAGCACCGTAGCTGTAATGTAGTGTAGGACATGGCTACACTTGCGAGTTAGAGCGCATTAAAGCAGCCCAGTGTGCTCTAACTCATGACGCGTCCACACTGGTAAGGCACGTAAAGCGCTCTGACTCCACGGCTAGAGCACTCCTGGTACTCCACCTCAGCGAGTGGAGTAACATTTGATACGCCCCTGGTGGAGCACCGTGGCTCTGACCGGTCTCCAGAAGTGTCCCACAATGCCTGTTCTGGCCACTCTGGCCATCACTTTGAACTCTACTGCCCTGCCGTCAGGTCACCAACCGTCAGACCCACCCTTTAAATTCTCTGGGAATTTTGAAAATCTCCTTCCTGTTTGCTCAGCCAGGTGTAGAGTGCTCTCAGCAAATTTTTCCAAATGACCATGCCTCCACGCTCCAGACAATCCCCAGTATGGAGCAATGGCGAGTGCTGGACATCATCAGTATTTAAGGGGAGGAAGCTGTCCAGTCCCAGCTGTGCTCCAGCCGTAGGAATTACGGTAACTTCAGGCAGATATCAAGAGACATGATGGAAAAGGGCCATGACCGGGACACCTTGCAGTGCAGGGTTAAAGTGAAGGAGCTGTGGAATTCCTACCGCAAAGCCCTCGAAGCAAACAGCCACTCCGGTACTGCCCCCACAACCTGCTGTTTTTACAAAGAACTGGACACAATACCTGGGGGCGACCCCACCTCCATTCTGAGTGCCACCATGGACACTGCAGAGCCCAGTCCAACAAGGCAGGAGGAGGAGCAAAGTGGGAGCGAGGGTGCTGAGGAAGAGGAAGAAACTCCGACATCCCTAGATGCATGCAGCCAGGAACTGTTCTCAAGCCAGGTGGAAGGTAGCCAGTTGCAGTGGCCGGTGCTTGGGGAAGGACCAACACCAAAGGAGGCTCCTGGTAAGCAGCTTTTATTTTGGGAAGGAAGTTTTTCGGTGCGGGCTCTTGGGGCGAGGAGGATTAGGGCTGCATGCATGCCTAGATGCGGAATAGGGGTTTGATGTGCTCTCTCATATCACGGTAATCGGCCTCAGTGATCTCTTCGAAGGTCTCAGCCAGAACTTGGGCAATGTGCTTGCACAGGTTTCGTGCGGCCACTGTGGTCCTTGTCCCAGTAAGGCTAACATGTCCACGCCACTCTGCCGTGAGGGGTGGGGGGACCATTGATGCACACATGCAAGCTGCATATGGGCCAGGGCGGAAGCCGCATTGTAGTAGAAGACCCTCCCTTGCTTCCCAGGTCACCCTCAGCTGCGAGATCTCTTCCAGGGCAAACTCCTGTGGAAAATATGGGGACAATGTTCTGTATAGGGGCCCCTGCAGCTGTTGGCTCTCCCCAAGGCACAGAAACCCAGAGGACAGTACAGCCATGAAAGAATCAGTCCTCCTTGACCCTGTGCTTACTCACCATTTTGGGGCTTCTGGGGCTTATGTGCACTCGCTTTGGGACTGACAAATTATGCTATTGTGTAGACTATGCTTGCCCTTCTTAAGGGCGGGGGAATCACTGCTCTGTCTGATGTGAACAATGCTGCCTCTGTTAAGTGTTGCATTTTGCCTTTACAGATGCAACCTTGAGATCTCAGCCATCCATGTTATCACCGACTGAGAGGCTGCAAAGAATCAGGAAGAGGACACGTCGAAGCGAAGAGGACATGCTGCATGAAGTCATGCAGCAGTCCCTTAATGAAAATTAAAAAATGCATGTGTGGCGGGAGAGTGAAAAGAGGGTCCCTCAGCAGAATGCAGATTGCCGGCACCAAAGCAAAGAGCAGCTGATAAGCATCATGGAGCGCCAAGCGGATTCGATCCAGGCGCTCGTAGCCATGCAGGCGGAGCACTACTGCCCCCGCCCCTCCCACAGCCATTGTCCCAGAACTCTTTCCCTTGTGCCCCCATGTCATCGCCAACCCACTTTCCCCAACATCTGGGTTCTTATCACCACCAGCTGGCTCCAACACCTGTAGCTTCACCACCCAGTCCTGAAAACTATGACACTTACACACTGCACTCATCCCCCATCACCATGCAGTATAGCCAGGCTGAAGTGCAGCACTCGTTGCGTAGCGCTCCAAACAGGAAGGCTGAGTATGATAACAGGACATATGCAAACCTGTGATTGTACCGTTCTGCACCCCACCCCCTTGCCCTTGTGTTTCCCAAGCAGTTGTTTCTTTTCAATAAATGCATTTTCTTTTCGTTAAATGGATTTTTTTGCTTTGAAAACATTTTTTTATTATTGCATAATGTAAAAGATACCTTAGTCCAGGAAAGCAACAGGCACTGCAAGTCAGCATAGCAAACACAGATTCCTACTAACTTTGGAACCACTGCACTTCACTCCCGTGCAAGGCACCAAACAATACTGTTGGCTTTCAGCCTCAAATTGCTCCCTCAAGGCATCCCTAATCCTTGCAGCCCCGTGCTGGGCCCCTCTAATAGCCCTGTTCTCTGGTTGTTCAGATTCAGCCTCCAGGTGTTGAACGTGCTTGAGTGAATCTTTCACCCTTCCCTTCGCAAATGTTATGGAAGGTACAGCACATGGATATAACTGCGGGGATGCTGTTATCAGCCAGGTCCAGCTTCCCATACAGAGAACGCCAGTGGCTCTTTAAATGGCCAGAAGCACGCTCCACAGGCATTCTGCACCGGCTCAGCCTGTTGTTGAACCGCTCCTTGCTGCTGTCAAGGCTTCCTGTGTAGGGTTTCATGAGCCATGGCTTTAAAGGGTATGCGGGATTTCCAAGGATCACAATGGGCATTTCAACTTCCCCTATGGTGATCTTCTGATCTGGGAAAAAAAGTCCCGGCTTGCAGCTTCCTGAACAGGCCAGTGTTCCGAAAGATGCGTGTGTCAAGCGCCTTTCTAGGCCAGCCTGCATTAATGTCAATGAAATGCCCACAGTGATCCACAAGCGCCTGAAGAGCCATAGAGAAATAGCCCTTCCGATTAATATACTTGGAGGCTAGGTGGGCTGGTGCCAGAATTGGAATATGCATCCCATCTATTTTCCCTCCGCAGTTAGGGAAACCCATTTGTGCAAAGCCAGCCACAATGTCATGCACGTTACCCAGATTCGCAGTTCTTCTGAGCATGATACAATTAATGGCCCTGTAAGCTTGCATCAACATGATTCCAGCGGTCGACTTTCCCACTCCAAACTGGTTAGCAATCGATCAGTAGCTGTCTGGAGTTGCCAGTTTCCAGATTGCAATAGCCACCCTCTTCTTCACCATCAGAGCAGCTCTCAATCTCGTGTTGTTGCACCGCAGGGTGGGGGCGAGCTCCTCACACAGTCCCATGAAAATGGCTTTTCTCATGCGAAAGTCTGCAGCCACTGCTCGTCATCCCAGACTTGCATGACGATGTGATCCCACCACTCAGTGCTTGATGCCCGAGCCCAAAAGCGCCGTTCCACAGTGGTGAGCATGTTCATGAATGCCACAAGCAATCTTGTGTCGTATGCGTTACTAGAGTCGATATCATCGTCTGAGTCCTCACTGTCACTTTGGATCTTAAGGAGTAACCCGCAGACTGAAAGGGAAGACAGAGCGCGCAGTACAAAATATGTTGAAAGATGGTGCCAATTGTGGGTGGAAGCAGAGGGATTGTTGGGATGCGAACCAATGCGTCACGGGGTGTTGGAACAGGACCCAGAATGCCCCCCTACTCTTTCCCACAAGCCACAGCACCAGAATGGGAAGAGATGCTATGTGAGATAGCTGCTCACAATGCACTGCTCCCAATGCCGCTGCAAGTGCTGCAGATGTGGACAAGGCAGTGCGCTTACAGCTGTCAGTGTGGACAGACTGCAGCACTTTCCCTACTGCGCTCTACGAAGACTAGTTTAATTCAAAGTGCTCTACATTTGCAAGTGTAGCCATGCCCGTAGACATACCCTTATGCTGCAATAAGGGTGTCCACATTGTTGCTGATGTCAGTTTAACTATACTGGTGTAATTATAGTAGTATAAGGGTATGGCTACACTTGGAATTTCAAAGCGCTGCCGCGGCAGCGCTGTGGGAGTGCTGCCGCTGCAGCGCTTTGAAGTGTGAGTGTGGTCAGAGCGGCAGCACTGGGAGAGAGCTCTCCCAGTGCTGTACGTAAACCACACTGACGCTTTACAGCGCTGTATCTTGCAGCGCTCAGGGGGGTGTTTTTTCACACCCCTGAGCGTGAAAATTGCAGCGCTGTAAAGTGTGAGTATAGCCATGGCCTAAGTGATAAAGCTTTCCTGTGCAGACAAGCCCTAGGGCAGACATCACTCCATTGCTTTGCACTCAGTTAACCTTTTCAAGGTTTTCTTTGCAACTGTAAGGACTAGAGACTTAGGCTATGTCTACACTATGCACCTTACAACGGCGTGGCTGTGCCACTACAGCCGTGTCATTGTTAGGTACGCAGTATAGCTGCTTTTTATCTCCAGGAGAGAGCTCTCCTGATGAGAAACTAAAACTACCTCCAATGAGTGGTGGGAGAGCGTTTCCCGCTAACAAAGTGGTGTCCACACTGGTGCTTTTCAGCATTAAAACTTTTGTCGTTCGGGGGTGGGAGGGTGTTTTTTCACATCCTCAAGGGACAAAAGTTTTAGTGATGAAAATGCAGTGTAGACATAAACTTGCCTTTGGGGTTGAGGGGAAATGAATGCTTAGTTTCTGCAGCACAAGATGGCAGCCTGAATTGGGGAGTCTGTGCCTAATGCTTAATCTGTGCCCAGATACTGAGTCCCCTGTGGCCTTTCTTCTGTCTGTCCAAGTTAGTCAAGTTAAATAGTTAAAACAATATTAATAAAGGTATCTGTGGCCTTCTTACCATAAATCCATGTTGACATATTGGGAGGGATCCTGAAACAAGAGCTTCTAGGATGCAGAGAACAGAGGGAGTTGTCTGAAATAACTTCTAGGTATCAGTGCTCATCAGACAGATTGTGTTCAGTACTCTTGCTTCTTACAGCATTTCATCTGCCTCTCTATTAGTTGTCTAGCTCTTCATTCATGTAATAAAGTTCCCCGTCATACAGAGTTTTGGGTGCATAGTGTAAAATCCATTGATTATACAACAATTAATAAGGGTTACGCCAGGATCATGAGTCTGCAATTAAGTGGTTGTTTTCCAGTGTCAGCCCACTGTTTAAACACCACAGAGCTGCTGTGTCCATTGCACTTAAGCCAAACCCACTGACATTTGAGAATTTGTCAGAACAAATAATGATAGAACCTTCAGATAGGCTAGTAAATAAATATAAAGGTTAATTGGTGTAGCATTCCAGATAACGTACACAGTTGCTATTTTGTTTAATATCAGTGAAATACCACTCCCTTTAGTTCCTAAATGAATTTAGAATGTTGGCAAGAGCACACCATCCTATTGTAAAATGTCACTTTTAACACAACATTATTTATTTTAGTATTTCTGAGGTACTGGAGTGAATTATGTGTAATTCATTTTTGTTTGTATACATTACAAATGATCAACTTTTAACTTTTTTCTTCCTTTCGGGATAGGAGAATCTCTTGATGCGGATTCATTTTCACATTGCGGATGAGTCAAAAGAGGACATCTGCACTGCTCAGCACTGCATTTCTCACCAGAAGTTTGCAATGACCTTGTTTGAACAGGTAAAATAGTGGTATCTTTTTACACAAAACACCCACTCCCCATTTAGGTTTAGTTACTGAGAAATCTAGCATCATGTCTGAAGAAATGTCAGACAGGCACAGCTAAGGTTGCCACCGATCTGTTTTTTACCTGGACAGTCTAGTTTTTGGCTTCTGTGTCCAGGTGCCATTTAGAGTTGCCAGGTGTCCAATTTTTGGGGACCTGGCAACCCTAATTTATCCCAGGGCGAGGGGACGCACTGAGTCTTTAACCCATGCCAGTCCCTGCTCAGCTGGGAATGCCTCCTACCTGCATCCAGGCTCTTTGACGGGATCCAGCAAGTGACATGGGGATGGAAGAGAGGAGAGTGCAACAAGGATGGAGTCTGACAGGGGGAAGAGGTGCACGGGGACAGGCCCTCGGGGTTTGTTTACCAGAAGTTAGAAAGGTGGCAACCCTAGGCACAGCAATACGAGACATGGACTCATCAGTTTAGCCTTCTCATGGTATTACTTTCCATTCCTGTTTTAGTGTGTCTGTACTAGCTGTGGTGCCACTTCTGACCCTCTGCCTTTTATCCAGATGGTACATTACATCTCCACCACTTCACTCTGGTGAGTCTGGGGTTTTATATGGAAAAAGAGTTTACCTTGTTTACAGTAGCACCTTGGTCATGGTATTTTTCTCCACTGTCACATAATTCAACATATAGAACATTGCTCATTATTAGTGGAGGCGTAGGATAGCTGTGGTCCGGAACATAAAGCTTCTGTGGGACTGAAGATTAAGATGGAGGGTAGATGTAGATGAAGAATTTGGTGCATTGACCCAGCTGTAGAGATAGAGGGCTATTTATGGCAGGGAGTTACCTAGAACAGAGAAACAGGTACTTCAAGAGCTGTGTTAAGGAACAAGACTCGAAAGGAGTAGTGCTACAGTTCAGGGCTGAAGAACGTTGGCAGCTGTGGTGCCCAGAACTGAAACAGAAAAGAGTAATGCAGGCCAAGATTGACTTGCACAGGTAGAACTATGTGATGGGCTGAACTGAAATATCAAAGGGTAATTCAGGTTCACTTTCATGAGCATTAAACCATTTTTTTAAAATTAGCATTTCTGTGATTCATATGCAGGAAATTCTTCCTGTTGGATTCTTTCAACACTCTTTCTGCTGCAAAGCTACTTTATCTTGGTTCCTAGCAGTATTACAATCTCATTATAGGGCTTTCAGTTTAAAAAGAGATTTATCTGTAAAATCCTAGTATCACATTTAGTCTAGGATGTATCAGTAAATATTTAAGTGGAAAACTGAGTTACTGTTTTTAACTTTTAGCTTCATGCTGTTTCCGCACATGAAGTTAGCTAAGAGCTGTCAGTGTTGAACAGTGGAAGCCTGACTGTCAGGAGTACATAAAACAATCAGTTTTTTAAAAATCCCCCAAACAAGTTTTCTGGCTACATACTCGTTCGTTAGCCCATTCGTTTATAAGCTGGCCCTAGGTGGTTAGGTAAAAATAGCAAAAACTGTATGACCCTTTCATAAGTCAACCCTGTATTTCAGGGGTTGGCAAACTTTGGCTCCTGGCCCATTAGAGCAAGCCGCTGGTGGGCCTGGACGTTTTGTTTACCTGGAGCGTTCACAAGCACAGAGCCCCTCAGCTCCCAGTGGCCGCAAACTGAGGGGCTGAGGAGCTCCATGCCTCCAGATGCTCCAGGTAATCAAAACAACAGTGAATTAAATATTCAATTCAATGATTCCATAGAGTTTAAAATCATCAAATTTTGGTGTAGATCCATTTGTAAGCCAACCCCCGCTCTTTGATATGCCACTTTTTTACCAAAAATATTCGGCTTATGAACGAGTATATACAGTAGTTATTTGATGAACAAATACACTCAAAGCAATATTAGCCATAAGGAAGCCCTAAAAAGGGGAAATATCTATTTGTTAAGCCCATAGAAAGTGCACTGAATTGTTAAACACTAGATTAGCCCTCTAGGTGAAAACCACTTCACAGATAACCTGCTTAAATAAGTAGACAACGTAAGTTATCAGCATCATTCCTACTTTGGAACGTTCTCTTGGAACCATAAGAAAACACTTTAGACTTAATTCAATCAGATGTCTTATCCTGAGAGCAAGAAAATAAATTATTCTATATAATAGAGCTAAAAATCTAGGCGTCCTTAAGTGTTGCTCTTATCTCTCTTGGCAAATCAGTCACAGTTTAGTGTCATTATGATGCTCTAACATACAGACTACAATGAAAAGGAAACTAAAGGAATGAATGAATGAATGAAAATAATAGCCAAAAATATTTGCTCCAAATAAATAAAGAAAAAAAAGCATGAAGTCTTGGCTCCAGCCATCTAACAATTCTTTGAATACACACATTTAGGAAAATAGCACGTTTTCCTTTCTCCAAATGCTGGTGACACAAATGATTGCCCGCAAGAAACTGACCAGAGATGATAAAAGACTGAAGTTACCATCTATTTTCGAAATACTGATTGAGATGGAAATAAATTAACTGCCCACCTGCTGCTCAGGGTAAAAGCCATGCAGTGGAGGAGTGAAAAGGGATTTGGATACTGTCTTGAAAATCAGAAATAGCTTCGGTCATGAAATCAGTGGGGTGAAATTATGATTGGTAGCATATCAAAAGGCTTGTGAGCATATGCTGTATTCCCCCTTGTGGCTGCTACCATTTAAGTGAACTTTCTGGCTGACATTGTTTATCTGAATGATGTTATTAGCTTAAAATATTAATATTTAATGTTTGTCATAAGAATTTCAAATGAGATCAACATTTTAATTTGGGACTGTAGCGTTTCAAGAAACACTATAAACATAAAAATCATGCTGTGTTTATGGACTTCCTGTATGTACATTGCTTATACTAAAGCTGTTAACTTTAAAATATAGTTTATTTTTTCCACTAACACAGTTTGCTTCCTTTTTGCAATCTTTCAGCTTGGACAATGCAATTAAATGTCTGTTTCACTGTTGCCTATAATTTCATCTATAAGATTTCACCTATATACGGTCTTGTTGCAAATTCTGTAGGGAAGCACTTATTTGCTGTAAAAATGTGTTTTAACTGGAAGTTAAATATTCCTTAAAACATTTCTGTTAAGTTTTGTCTTAAAATCTCAAATTTGAGACCAAACTTGAATTGTCTGTCATCTCTCTTTAAACTTCCCATTTTCTTTCTGCAACATAGTCACAGAAAATGCACGAATCCACTACTGAAACGTGTCTGTTTTACACATTAAAATATTCTCAAAATAAATAAAAATTAATTGCAAAAATAAGCACTTACAATATGATAGCTGTTTTTACTGTCTCAGCTTTCTAATTGTGGCATAAATGCTAAATGAAAATGTTTGTTTATTCGACTTTTTAAATAAACTTTTCTCCTCCATGCTGTCCTCGAACTGAAGCAATCAAGCTATTTGCATGCTGGAGAGACGAGAGAAACCCACTCCAGATATGTTTGGAGAGTTACTACAGAACGCCAGCACCATGGGAGACCTGCGAAACTGTCCAGTGAGTATGCTTGACTTGACTTGACTTTTTAACATAAGCAAAAGCCGGAAGAGGGCTCGTAGTGTCTACTGTTATGTGTCTCTGACTGCAAAAGGTTTTAAAGATTTAGCTCATCACAATGCTAGAGATGTCAGAGATGGATGGACCGATTTTCTTTGTGGGTAAGTTTTCCAGTAGGTTTTATGATCCTTTGGGTAGGGGGAAAAGAAAAGCTGTTATCTGGGCGCACTCTTTGACAGCTAGAATTGCTGGGACATAAGTTATGGATCGAGGTCAGAGAAGAAAACAGACATTGTGAGGAGCAGGAATTAGAAAATCTCATCCAAAGAAACAAAAATGATAGTCAGTCGTGGAAGCAGTTTTCCATTACTGAAGGGCTATTTTATGTTGGAGCACTCTTAGCATATAGCCATCTAACATCTGTTAGGATACAATACAGCAGTGCACAGACAATCCAGGAAGTTTTTGGAGAGTATTGGGGATAGCTTCCTGGTGCAACTACTGGAGGAACCAACCAGGGACCATTCTCCTCTTGACCTGCTGCTTGTAAAGAGAGAAGAATTCTTAGGGGAAGTAGAAGTGGGTGGCAACCTGGGCAGCAGTGACCTTCAGATGGTTGAATTCAGGATCCTGACGAAAGGAAGGAAGAAGAGTAGCAAAATATGGACCCTGGACTTCATAAAAGCAGACTTTGACTCCCTTAGGGAACTGATAGGCAGGATCCCTTTTGGAGGTTAATATGAGGGGGAAAGGAGTCCAAGAAAGCTGGCTGTATTTTAAAGAAGCCTTTATTGAAGGTGCAGGAACAAACCATCCTGATGTGCAGAAAGAACAGCAAATACAGCAGGCGACCAGCTTGGCTTAACAGTGAAATCTTCAGTGAGCTTACACTCAGAAAAGAAGCTTACAAGAAGTGGAAACCTGGCCAGATGACTAGAGAGGAGAATAAAAATATTGCTCGAGCAATCAGGAAGGCTAAGGCACAATTGGAGTTGCAGCTAGCAAGGGATGTGAAGGGTAACAAGAAGGGTTTCTACAGGTATATTAGCAACAAGAAAAAGTTCAGGGAAAATGTGGGACCCTTAATAAGTGGAGGAGATGTGGAAGATGTCGGAAGATGTGGAAAAAGCTGAAGAACTCAAAGCTTTTTTTGCCTCAATCTTCACAGACAAGGTCAGCTCCCACACTGCTGTCCTGGGTAACACAGTATGCGGAGGAGATAAGCAATCCTAAGTGGTGAAAGAACAGGTTAAGGACTATTTAGAAAAGCTGGACATGCACAAGTCCATGGATCCAGATCTAATGCATCCAAGGGTGCTGAGGGAGTTGGCTGATGTGATTGCAGAGCCATTGGCCATTATCTTTGAAAACTTATGGTGATTGGGGGAGGTGGGCAAATATAGTTCCCATCTTTAAAAAGGGGAAGAAGGAGAATCCGGGGAACTACAGACCAGTCAGCCTCACCTCAGTCCCTGGAAAAATCATGGAGCAGGTCCTTAAGGAAACCGTTTTGAAGCACTTGGAGGAGAGAAAGGTGATCGGGAACAGTGAACATGGATTCACCAAGGGCAAGTCATGCCTGACCAACCTGATTGCCTTCTGTGATGAGATAACTGGCTCTGTGGATATGGGGAAAGCAGTGAATGTGATATATCTTGACTTTAGAAAAGCTTTTGATATGGTCTCCCACAGTATTCTTGCACAGCAGTTTAAAAAATCGTTATGGATTGGATGAATTGGGCTATAAGTTGGATGAAAGCTGGCAGATTGTCAGGGGCTCAAAGGTAGTGATCATGGCCTCCATTGTTCGTTGGCAGCAGTATTAAAACAGCGTGCCCTAGGGGTCATCCTGGGACATTTGTTCAACATCTTTATCTACATTATTCTGGATCATGATATAGATTGCACCTTCAGCAAGTTTGCGATGACCGAAGTGGGGGAGGAATAGAGTGAACTAGAAATAATTGTGAGGACTTGGGGCAAAGAAATCTTGATGAGGTTCACGCATGGAAGTGCAGCGTTCTGCATCTTAGATGGGAAGAATCCCATTGCACCGCTATTAGGCTGCAGACTGACTGGCTTACAGCAGCCGGTTCATGCAGAAGAGATGGGAATTCCGTGATGAAAGCTGGATATGAGTTGTCAGTTTGCCCTTGCTTGCCAAGAAGGCATAACGGCCATTTTGAAGCTGTATAATATCGGCAGTTGCCACGCAGATCGGGGACTGATCTTCCTCTATCAGCATTTGGTGAGCCTCATTGGAGTACGGGTGTCCAGTTTTGTGTCCCACACTCAAAGGTGTTTGGAAAATTGGGTAAAGGTCCAGCACGGAGGGCAACAAAACTGATTAGGGGGTGGAGCACATGACTTATTGAGGAGGGCTGAGGGAACTGGATTATTTAGTCTGCAGAAGAGAAGAATGAGGGGGGATTTGATAGCTGAAAGGGGGTTCCAAAGAGGATGAATCTAGACTATTCTCAGTGGTACCAGATGATAGAACAAGGAGTAATGGTCTCAAGTTGCAGTGGAAGAGATTTAGGTTGGATATTAGGAAAAACTTTTTCACTGGGAGGGTGGTGAAGCACTGGAATGGTTTATCTAGGGAAGTGGTGGAATCTCCTTCCTTTGAGGTTTTTAAGGTTAGGCTTTACGAAGACCTGGCTGGGATGATTTAGTTGGGGTTTAGGTCCTGCTTTGAGCAGGGGGTTGGACTGGATGACCTCCTGAGGTCTCTTCCAACCCTGATTGTCTATGATTCTATGATGTTAGGCTTAGGACAGCATTTCCACTATTAACATAATTCTCATGGTGATGCTTTTGGTGAAGCTTACAGCATAATACTAGTATGCTTCATGAGCAGCAGCGGGATGGGAAGAGATAGGAGTTTACTTCCAGTAGAATTCTTTTGACATTGCTGTGTTATAACAGATAGTATAGCTTCCATGTCAGCCATTCTATTGTGTTCATGTTCCTAGGGGCATAGGTAAGATTTCATTTCAACTGGGCTCACATATTTCTGTATAAGGAATGGAACTGTGCTTTTTCTCTTGGGCCATGTCATTAAAGGGCTTTTGGAGTGGAGAAGGCGTAAAAGCATAATTAGGAGTTATGAGAAAAACTGGTATTTAACCTTGTAAAATCAGTTCTTTGCACACATCCAGCTAGCCTTCATGTACTGTGCTACCACAAGCCATACAAAAATACAGCTGGATTCTTTTAAGTTCAACATATGGCAGTGAATGAAATTTGAGGGTATGTATTTATTTAGTTCTATACATGTACATTGTGTTTTGCAGCACAAATGGAGTGAGATTCCTTACCCATAAGAGCTTACAGTCTAAGGCCATATTGCTACAAAGACTTTGGCATATGCTTAACTTGAAGCACATACAGGGTCAGGACTTGAATTGGTAGCTAGGAGAGGGATGGGCAAGCTACTTGATGCATTTTGGTGACTATAAGCCACTGTTGTAAATTATTGCTGCTGTTAAAAATATAGCTTTGTGTAGTCTTGGAATACGAGTCTTGTCAGATCCTCAGTGGAGTTTAGTGGTGAACCTCTGTGAGGAGGAGAAGGAGAAGAAACTGGCATTGATTGTAGTAGGAATTGTAACAACCGCACTAACCAAGGCTGTGTCAGCATTTCCATTCTAACCCTCTGCTTTTCAGTTGCTTGTAACTTTCTGAAATGTTAACCTTTCTGACTGAAATTTTCCATGCTTAGTCTCTGCCAAAGGTGAATGTCTCCTTTTCGGAAAGTTGGAGTAAAAATGCTTCGGCTCTTTGAGAATGAAAGTAGATAAATATATAAAAGTTACAATTTAGTAAGAATATAGCTTTTGTGGAAGACAAGCCCTTTGACTGATCTGATGTGAATTCTTTGGTTTGACTAAATTGTTTGCTGATCACTGCTCCTTCCTCTGTTGTTATCCTCACTTTACTTTTTGGCTTAATTTAACGATCCACGGAGCCATCCTGAGGTGGTTTAGTTAAAAGTAGCACCTCCTGTAACGCAAGAGAGGAATCACTGTATCAGGACTCAACATTCCTTCCTCTCTATCAGAAAGTTATGAATTTAGCTGAGCTCGTTCAGTATAGCTCAGTAGCACTTCAAACAGATGGGAGAAGAGAGGAAGAGAATTGCAGGTAAGGTAATTCAGTTGCCTTGAGGGAGGCCACACAAATTCCTGTAGTTAACTTCAGCCACCTGAATGACATTTGGAAAATAGAATATCTGGATATGTATGTCCTTCTCTCTCTCTAAGATGTAAATATCCCAGTTTTCAGTGTTTGGAAAAAAGCTTTCCCCCCCAACCCCACCTCCACTATCTTCCTTTTGGCTGACTTATTCCTAACCCCCAAAAAGATGACTTGGAAAACTCAAGCTATGCTCTCTTGAGTTGGTTGGACTGAAAGATGCTGTAGTGAAGCTTGCAGAGAGAATCCTGATGAATTAATCTTATAAAGCAAGCCACCTTTGTAAATTGCTGTTGAGAGGAAGAAGTCCTGTAAGATCTTTCATTCCCTGAATAAAGTGTCAGGCGTGATTAGATCCAATGATGAAACGGGCCTCTTGGCAATGATAAGCCTTTTATGAAGAGGGTTTTTTGTCCTGAGAATTTCTGCAAAGCAGCGTAAAGTGACCTGACATTGAGGGTGATACAGTGACTCTGGCAAGGCTAAATAGAAAGCTTTTTAATTTTGTATCACTTGTTGGAATTGCAGTCATCATCTCTTATTTTGGATGGGAAACTTTTTTCCAGTATGTTGAAAATGCTCCTGATCACAACCCTTTAGACTGTGTGTGTGTGTGTGTGTGTGCGCGCTTGCACAAAAAATTATTTTACTATTTATTTATTTATTTAGGAAGTATTAATAGGTTTACAAATCCTTGCCACATAAGTATCAGAAACAAAATGGTAATGATTACAACAGTGAGCTTATGTTTGAAGAGAACATTATATAGAAAAATAGTCATCAAATCTCTATTTAACAGGGTGTTACCATATTACAGAGCATCGATTGTATTAGATTGAGTGAAATCTCTGATTACATATACTCAACACACTAGGTATCTTTATCAAATGTTAATATTTTAAAAAAATTGGACAAGTGTGCTGTTTTATTTTGCAGGTGACTATACTTGTCTGAGTACTGAATAAAAGGTAACCAAATATATTTGTCCTGTCTGTTTTGCTGGGTACATAAGTGATGCATTAATTTTTCTGTAACAACCTCCCATATTTTTTGAACCATTCCTTTATGGTTGGACTATTTTTCTTTTTATATAGGAAAGCTATCAGTAGCTGAGCAGCTACTAGCAGATGAGAGATGAATTCTCTATTTTCTTTTGTATGCCTATTGCTTTGAGGAAGCCCAAGAAGGATTACCAAGGAGCTATTTGGTAATAAATATCCAGCACTTTGTGATATTTGGTTACAGATTGCATCCCAGTACTCCCTAATGACTGGACGTATCCACAATATGTATCTAAAATTTCCTCTTTCACAGTTTCTCCAATATTTGTCCCTATTCGATCTCTCTCTATTTTTAAACTGTCTGGTGTGAGGAATTATTGAAACAAAATCTTAAATAAATGTTCTCATTGAGTGATTGTGCATGTCCATTCTACTGCAGGTGTCTGTGCACTCCAGTGCACAATTTGAAAGCTTTTACCCTTAGCAGTACCCATCAGGGCTGCTTCAGCACCCTCTGCTGTCTTGCGTACATCATGCAGGCATAAAGGGGTGAGCTGCCCCATACTCCCCAGTTCCTTCCTACCATCTGTGATGGCTGTTGGATCTCCCTATCCTTGCTACTTCAAGTCTTTTTCAATAACTGTATATAATACCATGTATAGTTAGTTTGTAAACATTAAAAAGTTGGTTTTGGTTTTTTTTGTTTTGGTGGATTCTAGCACCCAGTTTGGGTACCAGCCTCAATACCAGAGGTATGCTGTGCTTTCCAGGTTGCAAGCTCTGCCACTCTTGCAGCAAGGCTATGCCAAATAGTGGCCCTCACCCTACCTGCCTTAAGTGCTTGGAGGAGGCTCACATGAGCAATATTCTGATAACATCTTCTATTTTCCTGCTAGGGTGTTATGGATGGTCACAGAAAGATTTTGAAACCAGAAAGATATCCTTGGCAAAACATTAATTTTGACTGTGGCAGCTCTTCTCAACCAAGAAATTGTATACTTCTGTCAGCATCCCAGATCTTTTTTCGTATGCTAAAGTAGTGGTTTAACATTTAAACTGTAGAGCTCTTCTGGGTTGTTTGAGTTTTGAATTCCCAGGTATTTATAGAATTTGTTGCCCATTCATATCCAAATGCTTTCTGGAGGATCGACTTTTCAGAATCTGGCAAATCTGTAACTAGCTTTTCAGATTTGGCATAATTTACTTTAAATCCAGATGCTTTCCCAAGCCATGCATTTCTATAGAAACTAATTTTAGGGAAATACTGACAATTTTTGTATAAACAAAACTAATATCTGCAAATAAAGCTATTTTCTGATGTGTTCCTGCAAGTTTTGTTGCTGTGATAGGTAGGTTCGTTGTTGCTGTATCTCCTGTGCAAAAGGTTTCATGATCTGTGCAAAAAATAAAAATAACCACGGAGATCCCTGCGTAATCCCTCTGTGTAATTCAAACGCAGCAAATTTAACCACATTAACTCTCCCAGCTCCTTTTAGGCTCCGGTTAAGAACAGTTATCCATTTAAGCAACTGAGGGCCAATGTCACTATGGGACAAGACTTGAAATAAAAAGTTCCCCTCTATTCTATAAAAGGCTTTCTTTGCATCAAGTGATAAGAAAATAAATGAATCTCTTTTTTATCTGGCTTTATGGATGATTCCAAGTACTTGCTGAGTATTGTCTGATATTTGTCTAATCTTAATGAATCCAGTTTGATCTGGATTTGTATAAACTGAGAACATGGAGTGCAGTCAGGTAGCTAGTATTTTTGCTAAAATCTTTCATGATTCAACAGTGCAAATCGTACTTTTTACTACGAGTGCAGATGAAAAGAAAATAGAGAATGATACCAATAATGTGTGATAAAAAGCGGCCCATGCTTCCAATTCCCACTGGAGTCTTGAGCACCCTCCAGTTTTACCCGTACTCCCTATTTTACATGCCTCCCTTGAGGCAATTATATCTTCTAACCGTTATCCTTCATCTGAGGAAAAATTGACTGTATTCACATGTGAATACCAGGCAGAATTTGGCATCTGTCATCACATAGAGTTTGCTGTTCTCTTCCCCCATCTTCATATGTTGAGCATGTAGAATCTGCCGTACTCCAGCCACCTTCTGTATTAAAGCAAGAGGCAAGACCCTGCAGTGGTAATACAGTAAACTGTGAAGCTGTATATTCCATTCAGTTTTAGTTATAAAAAAAAATGTCTATGCGGATTTTTGTTTTGTTTCAGAGTAACTGTGGGGAAAAGATCCGTATACGTCGTGTGCTCATGAACTCTCCCCAGATTATCACCATTGGGCTGGTGTGGGATTCAGACCACTCGGATCTAGCTGAGGATGTCATTCACAGCCTGGGCACCTGCCTTAAACTTGGAGATGTGAGTCTACTGCACATTTAGCAATCTCTCAAAATCCCCTTTTCCCAAGACATGTCTGTGCTGTTCACTTGTATGCATTCAGGATCCAGGTTCACGTCTGATTCTGGGATCATGGGAGCATAAACATGACATGCAGCCACCTTTGCCTCTGACCATCCCAATCCTACAACCCAAGGGCCCTCTGTGAATGCTCCACTAAGCCTGTGAGAAACTGTTGGCATCGGATCGACAATTTGTCTCCTTGCTCTTCCTTACTCCCATAGTTTAGGTAACTCCCCTTTGTGAGTATTCTGCTCTTTGAACAAGATCTTCTACGTAGTACTGAGAGGAATAGAAAAGAGGAAGGAAATGGTCCCACTATTCTGATAGGTTGTGTATCCTTTACCTAATCATTTTACTTCCCTGGCACTAATGGGTAGTTGCAACTGTTGGGGTCAGATTTAAAAAAACACTGACAAGCACACTTGTACAAAAATTTTAATTATATATTCTTAGTTCTTAATCAATTGTATGTTTTAAAATGTTAATTCTAACAATTTTGTATTCTTAATGTCACTGTAGGTGCTTGAAAATTGGAAATGGCCTCAAAGTGCCAATTTTAGATCTGAATCCAATTTTTTCCCATGTTCAGGGGGATTTTCTGATTTTCATTTGGGCCAATCACTTTTGAAAATAGCTGTCTATTTCCCTACCAATATTTGTGGAGGTTTTTCCATTTGAACAATAGTTATTCCTGTCTGTTTGTTTGTAATGGAGCCAAAGTGTGTTATGTTTTGTTTTTTTTAAAAAAACTTGTTCCTAAGTAACCTCATCCAAGGATTTGGTCACAGCTGTGGAGTTATTTTAGAGATAACACAAGAGACTAGGAGGGTACTGGCTGTTGTAGTATCTTAAATTTCTCAGTGACTGAATATGGTTATATTATAATGTAATTAGGCTCTGGAGGTCAGTTCCTCCTGAGACTTCAGCACTTTTAAAAGAACTTGAATTTGAGGTCTAAACAGTTGGTGTGACTTATAATAGGAATAATCACTAGTGACTCACTTAACACTGAGAAACGAATTAAACTATTTGGCATGAATCTGCACTAAGTTGCAGATGCATCACTTGAGAACAGAATTTGGCCCTTAAAATGTAAAGCAATAATGCATTGAAAAGTGACTTCAAAAGAGCATTTTTGTGTCAGTGATTTCTAAATGAAATTTGGTCAATTTTAAAAGTCAACACGTGATTTTTCTGACTGCCTGACCTGCAGATCAACTTGGGATCTAAAAGCCTCCACCACTGACAGACTCTGGAGGCCCACTCTTGCCCTCAGTTACACCTTCACAAGGCCACTGACTTAAATTTATCCTTGCTAGAGCCAGAACAGACTTCAGCTCCTTCTTCCATACCACTGTACTGTGTTGGCTGTGCAGTGCAGAGAGAGAGGTAAAGAGTAGCTTTTTAAAAGTCACTCAGTAGAGCCACAAGATTAAACAGAAAACATACAGAGAGTAGGTTTCTTGTTGAGAAAGAAAGTGCCATTTTTATTAATTTTCAGAGCAGAAATACACTTTAAAGTCTAACAATAAAATCATTGATATAAATGCCTTCCTCACAAGGCAATTGTGGGCTGAGTGTCAGGCAACCTGGATTCTGTTCCCACCTCTGCCAATGACTTGTTGTATGACCGTGGACCGATCACTTAACCCTTCTGTGCCTTAGTTTCTCCGTCTGAAAAAATAGCATATAATACTTAACGCAACTCTGTAAAGCATTTTTAGCTCGTCAAATGAAACACAGTATTTTATTATATAATTTTTCTTCTTTCCTTTTCCACACCCCTTAAAGCTCTTTTTCAGAGTAACTGATGACAGAGCAAAACAGTCAGAGCTGTATTTGGTGGGAATGATCTGTTACTACGGAAAACATTACTCCACCTTCTTCTTCCAAACGAAGATCCGCAAGTGGATGTACTTTGATGATGCCCATGTCAAAGAGGTAAGGAAATTGGAGATTATTTTTGTAAATGCTAAGAACTGTTTGGGTATTGGTGAAGATGTAGATCCATACTGCTTTCCAAAGATTTCCAGAAACTTTGTGTGTGTTCTCACACCTGAGGTCCTGCTTAACTCCAATGCTCCTAAAGGTTTCTCTGAACGAACTAATGCTTTCTATAAGTCCGATGGAGGAGATGTTTTCTCCAGAAGACCTGATTCTGCAACAGAGGATAATCAACTTAAAATGGGAGAATCATAAAGAAATAAAAATAAGGCCTAAGAGAGGAAAGAGGGTGAAGAGTCTGAGGGACCCAGAAGGGGAAAGGGAAGAAGAGAAAAATGAAAGTGTTCAGGATCCTATTTCTTCTCCATTCAAAGATGCCTTCTAGTTATGTGATGGGCGGGTCCCCCGATCTACATTATTTCCGATCTTCGTGGTGTCACCTCAGACTGTTGTTTAATTCCCATTGACCTTTCTTTGATTTCTTGGTGCCTGCACTGCTGATGGCAAAAGTTGAAACAGCTGTGGACTTCTGTACAGCAGAAACCTGCATGGCAGCCAGTACCAGGTAAACTGACAACTGTTCAGTGGTACCAGAAAGCCCAGAGGCCTTCTCTTTGGTTCTGTTTAATTGCCTGCCAGTCTAGCCTTTATGCTGTTAGCTGGAATCCTACAATTCACCTGTGCAGTTGGATGTGTTTCTCACACTCCTCCCCCCACCTGACAAATAGCGTTGCTATTGAGTCCCTTCTCCTCAGGTTCACAGTAGAAATATCTGGATGCCATGCCCCTCTAGTAGCTGTTTCCTAAGGTGCATTCTTCCCTTTCTTACCAGTGCCTTTTTTTTCCCCCGTGCCTAGGATGAAATGGTTGGCACCAAAGCCATCAGCACTGGGATCTTGGCACGTGATTACTACATCTCATTAGTTTGTTGGGCTTCATCTCATGCCCCTTCCCTTCTGTTTCCCCTTGTCACAAAGGCACAAAAGTAACAAAGGAAAGCTTTGTTCCGTAATCTCATCAAGCACAGTCTCTAAGAGAAAATTATAAGCCTTCCACTTGTTCTTGGTCATGTTTCTCTGCAGTAAAACCCTGCTAAGGATAATACAGTGCTGTAACAGAATGCCTGTGTAAGGAGCAGACCTCTTGGACTAGATGTTATGTGCATCTCTGCAAACCTGTGCTAAAACACAGGGAACTGTTTTCAAATGAATACTGGCTGCAAGAATTAAAGTCCAGCTCACCAAAACAGAAAATACAGTCATGCTGACCTTTGAGAAGAAGAAATGATTATACAGCAACGTGTTTAACCCCTTGCATGCTGGATAAATCTTCACCAAATGTTAGCTGTGATCTCAATTAATCCCAGTGCTGGAAATCTGTGGTTTGCATGTTTGATTTTTTTTACTTAATGCATTTTGTAAATTATGATAGATTAATTGATAATCATTGGTACCAAAGCTATAATATTAAAAATGTGCCCTGATTTTGGTCAGTGAAGTGTTGGGAAATTTCATGTGGTAAAAACTTTTTTTCTTAGCATGAGTAAACTCTGAATGGGAAAGAATATTATTTTAAGCCTATATTCTAGCAGATATTAATTTCGTTTAACTATAAAACAGTAAATATTTTGATTATCAAAACAAGGCGTAAACTGTTTCCGGTCTCTGCTGACACTGGACTCATGTCCAGCTGGTATCACAAATTATGTCTCTTTTCTGCAGTATGGTGGTTGTCAGAAAAAGGCATGGAAATGTCAATTTTAATTAACATATTTACTTTCAGTAACATTTCAGAGTTTATAACAAGCATGAAGTGCTTCAGCATGTGATTGTAAAGTGGGGCTCTGGGAAGAATTAGTGCAGCTTTATTGTGATCACTTATCACTTGTCCCTTGGCACCTTGGGCATAGAGAATCTTGGCCGGTGGGGGTAGGAAGGTATTCAGGAAATGTTACTTGATTGTACAGTGCAGCATATAAAGAGGTGAAGAACCAGTCTCTTGATTTGCCTGAGAGAAGTAAAAAGAAAAGCTGAGCAGTGTTCTTGTTGTTGTTTTTTTAATTCAGATTGGTCCAAAGTGGAAAGATGTTGTGACCAAGTGCATCAAGGGTCATTATCAGCCTTTGCTACTGCTTTATGCAGATCCAAGAGGAACTCCAGTGTCAATGCAAGACTTGCCCTCTCAGGTGGATTTACAGCAGTATAGCAGGACTTGCTATGATAGCGAGGACTCAGGTAAACAGACTGAACTGTACACTTTATGCCCATTTCCATTCCAGCTGAACTGTTAGAAAAATATTGCTTCATTTTGGGTGCTATTTTGCTAGCCATGTCTCTGTCACTGATCAAAGCTGACCTAGAGTCCTGAGAAAGATCCTCAGTATTTAACTCTTAAACCTTCCCTTCCAAACTACAGCTCCATAAATTACAAGTACATCCTGCCTGAAAGACTTGCTTTCAGGGCTTCTCTTTAAGACCAGACATCTGGGGAAGGTTTCCATTAAGTAATGTGATGAGCCACCCTCTTTTACTCCATCCAGGGCAGAATTCACTATCTTTGGAGCATTCCCAGATTGTGACAGCCAGAATTTCAGGAGACAAAATGTTATTGCTAAACCAGAGGATGAGCATGTAATTTTACTTTTTAAATGTATAAAGACAGTCTTCTATCCAAATGATTATAAAAAACTCACCTAATCATAAAACATTCAAGGTTTCTATCATTTTAAATGTCTGAAAATTTGTCTTTTCTAAGTATATCTAGGAGAAAATGCTGACACAAGAATATGGAAGGATCTTTGTGTAGAGGGGAACAGTATAAAATTTATCTAGTGATTGAATTCATAAAATTATCCTGAGTTTTTAACAGGAAAGAAATATGACACAACATATAGAATGCATAAAGAAAGTGACTGCCAACATGAATCTCTTGGGGTTTAGATGAGGCATCCAATCCAATGCTGTCTCTTAAATATCCTTTACTATCCAGCAATATAGTACTGATATGATACACTAATGGATTAGGGAGAGAAAATACGGCACTGTCGGTGGTGTTCCATTGGATTGGAAGGAGATGGTCAAGTAAGATGCCTTCGGAAATAGTTCTGAGTCTGCTCAATGTTTGAAATAATGATCATGAAGAGAAGGCTAATTTGTTAATTACCTGGATAAATTAGGACACTGAACAGACTGAAGTGAGATGAGGCTTCCTGTAAAGAAGAGGAAGTATAGGCATTTTGAGAGGCACATTTTAAAAGCAATCAAAAAGAGAGATTGTGGTGGTGGATATAAACTGTACATGAGCTTACACTGTGGTAGTATTGCCAGAAAGGCTGATTCTAGTCTTGGATTTTCACAGAGAATTTTACCTGCTTTTGGGGGGGCTTCATAGGTTGCCAAGAACAGCAGTCTGAGCGCAGGACCAGAAAAATAGCACCTTCCTCCTAGGAATTCTACCCATTCACATGATTTGGGCTTCTCTACACAACAATTAGAGTATGACAAGCTGTGTGTGAATCTATCCTGCGCTACCCTGCTGCAGTGTAACTGTCCATCCTGCTGATGCGCATTAACAGTTTGTTAATGCACTTTGAGAGAGAGACTAGATCAAAGCGCTCTAATGAATTGTTAATACATGTCAGCAGATACATATGGACAGTTAGACCACGGCCTGCTAGTGTGAGATATATTCACAACGCAGCTTGCGGTGTCTAATTATTTGTGTAGATAAACCCTTAGTTTTAAAAGCAGGTATGGCAGTCATGGTCACCACCTGTGACTCTCGTCCTTGTGCTTTTTGGCTGGTGAAGATGTAGGGAGCATCTGGAGCCTCTACTAACATATTGTCATTACATCATATAATGAGGGGAATCTATCATGCACCCTAAAATGAGTAACGTTTCAGTCAATACTAATGAAACCATCACTCAACAATAGATTTTGTACACAACCACTTAGGGCATGTCTTCACTAGCAACATTAAAGCACTGCTGCAGCAGCGCTTTAATGGGTCTGTGCAGAGCTCTTCCAGCGCTATAAAAAAACTACCTCCACAAGGGGAATAGCATCCAGAGCTGGTGCACTGTCTACACTGGCACTTTACAGCGCTGAAACTTGCAGCAGTCAAGGGGTGTTTTTTCACACTCCTGAGTGAAAAAACCGCAGCATTGTAAAGTTTTAGTGTAGACAAGCCCTTAATGTCTTGTCTCCGAGTTCTAAGCAAGCTAATTGAGAACCTTGCAAAAAAGAGTCTCCAGTGCCACCTGTTAGGTGCTAGTATCTCTGGCAAATTTCGGGCCAGGATATGCTACAAAGACTGTTCCTGTAGTTCTGGTTGACCTCCAAGGGAAGTACATCCATATTCATTCTGTTGGATCTCTCTTCAGCATCTGATCGTATTGTATCCTGACTTGCTTCCAAGAAGCTTCAGAGCTGAATAGAAACATCCTAAGGTGGTTCAGGTGTTTTATTTCAAACTAAATGCAGACAGTCATTACGAGCACCCTATTCTTCCATTTCCAAAATCCTCACTGCTGAGTCCCACAAGATGTGGTCCTCTCCTTCACCTTATTCAATATCTATATAAAGCTGTTGAGAGGGCTGGTGAGACAATGTGGGTTGAGGTGCCAGCAGAATGTAGATAACATCTAGCTCTGCAACTCCTTTATGTCAAACATTAATATATCTCCCAGCTTTATCAATGCCTAGCTGAAATAAGTACCAAGAGTACTGTCAAAAGCTGAACCCAAACAAACTGATATGGTGCTAGTAGAAAGAGAGGACTGCTTCAAAGAACTTGTCTCCTCTACAACATTAGTTAAAAACAAATTTTTCTTCCCTCTGTTTAAATCAATCTGCCCATCTGTGACTGACCATAATATTGCACCGTATCCTATCAGAAGCAGATCTTCATGCTAATCATTGTGTATCATCATATCTAGGATTGAAGCTATGCTCTTTGGAGAAAGCTTCAGCTGGTACAAAATGTTACAAATCTCTCTGTGCATAGTCATAAAGCTCACTGTGAATGCCTCCCTGTGAAGCTTTGCTCTCTGTTGAATAGCAAGTCCATGCCCTGATACTCAAAGCATTCCACGGGATTGGTCTCTAGCTACCCAAGATCATCTTTCCTTTCATGACCATGATCTCCCACCACATTGCAGAGGAATAATGACACTTTTAACCAATAGGGGGAGGCTTGAGAGTCCAGAAGACAACTTTCACAGAAATTTGATGTAGACTATTGGATTTGCTCCCAGAAGAAATCAAAGTGGCCATGGAACTAAATGCTTACATAACTAGAGAGCTCATGTGTTCAGTTTTGTGTTTCTTTAATTTCATCACATACACAGGTATGTGTGGGTGGGTATGTTGTACGTACACAACACCCTGTAAACTATTCAAAGTTATTTTTCCTGCCGGTTGCGGGAAAAAGGACAGAAAGAAAAATCTGTATATATATTTTAAAGGATTTAGAGACATGAGAAATGCCATACTTGATCAAACTTGTGGTCCATCTAGTGCAGGAACCTGTCTCCAACAGCAACCAGCACACAATGCTTAAGACGAAAGGTGCAAGATACTTTGCATTAGGCAGATGTGTCTTATTCCCTAATAGCTATATTAGTTTAAACCCTAAAGCATGAAATTAAATAGCTCTTTGAAAGTTCTTAGCACCTTTATAATTCTGGATATTCTTGTTATCCATATAAATCTCCAATTCTCTTTTAGAATCTTACTTAGTTTTTTGACTCAGTGCAATCCTGTGGCAATCAGTTCCACAGTTTAATTATGCTAATAGGCTTGTTAGTTAATAAAGAACAAAATCATCTTGAAATTAACTAATTTGTTGACAGTTCATGTGGAGATTGGTAAAGTGTTCATCATAGTCATATTTATGGAAAGTATATTTTTGACCTCTCCCTTAGATGAAAAGGGATCAGACTAGATGACATGAGATGACATGAGTCTCCACCATCTTTGAATCTGTGAATATTGTGTAGGTGATTCTCTATATCCCTTTGCTCCTAAACCTGTTTCTTTGCTTCTGTTTAGTTTCCTCCATTCTGTTTCTGTTTTCTGTCATAATGTCTCCTGATTTGTATATCCCAAATAGAGGCTGACATTTGCCATTACTTCCTTCATTAGGGAGGGAGCCTTCCATCTCGAGTGACACCAGGACAGACTCCTCTACAGACAGCTATCCCTATAAACACTCACATCATGAGTCTGTGGTCAGTCACTTCTCTTCTGACTCGCAGGGGACAGTCATCTACAATGTGGAGAATGACACAGCTTCGCAAAGCAGCAGGGACACAGGTAGCAGACACCTTTGTGCTCATATAGCCATTGTGAAACTGGAGATTACAGTAGAGCTCAGTTAAATAATATCTGTTTAAATACAGACCAAGGCATATTGGCATAGGGGTGCTCTTGGAAGTGCTGGCATCTGGTGCATTATGGCCCACAATCTATAGCACGGTGCAGCTGTACAAAGCACTATTTCAAAATGTTATCAGTGGGTGGCATGTGCAAGTCCCTGCATTCAAGTAGATGAGGCTATATGGGAAGGGAACCCACACTATTGGGACCTGTATGTGGTTATGAGGGAGTTTCTGCTTAAAGAGGACGGGTATCTGTCTGCACTGGGGGAGGAGAGAGGTCAGAGGATAGCTGTCTGCCTGTACTGTGGAGGCAAGTTTGTGGGGATCTGGAGTGAGACGAGAATCTGTACTATGGAGGAAGCTGTGTGAGGAGTCTTGTGGGAGAATCTAATAGGAGATAGGGTGGAGGTCTCATGTAGAGTTATCCTGTCAGCTGTGGCCTGTGCTTGTCACAAAGCATCCAGCCTCTGACCTGGCCAGTCTGTTCCTGAATGCAGCACAGAGCTTTGACATTAATTTCTAATGAAGGACTACACTAGTTAAAAGAGCGGAACTTCCATATACCAAAAGGGTGACCTGTTAATAGTATATCTGTAAATTGAACTAATTTTGTGTGCACCAAACCCAATAGGTTTCACAAAGGGGGCATACCTGTTAAATGAACAGCTCCTTGTTACACCAAAATTTTTCCAAACAGCACGTTTTGATACTATTTCACTCAGCAAGTTCTTGCCCTCCTGTTTGTAACAGTATACATGTACCCATCTGTGGTTCAAATCTTTACTTACAGTTCAGACCAAAGTTGGGGAAGGTATTTCTCACAATGAAGAATTAGATTTTGTGAAAGAGTAGATTTCAAACAGGTGTTCTTCGATGCTCTTTGATTCCTCACCATGCATTCAGTAACTGGCACTCCAAGCCTTTGGCTCTGGATGGTTGATATATTTTGTGTTTCCAGGTTAAATGTTTGGCAGATAAGATGAGAGAGAGACAGACAGAAGGGGAAATGTAGGGCAAAATTTGATAGTGATGAAAAACCAAAATTATATTGATCTTCAGAGCAACAAGAAGCCTACTTAACCTAAGATGCTGAGATATTATTTATATATCAAAATGACAGAGATGTAATTAGAGAGGTCCTGCCCTGCAACACTTAACGTCAAAGTAGACAGAAGAGGTGAGGGGTGGGAGAGGGAACAAAAATAAATGAGCAGATGAAATTCAACATTTATATTATTGGTTTCATGATTTGTGTAGTGACTTTCTCCTTTTATTTCTTGTCCTGCTAATTCTATCCCATGTTTTTCCTCCAGCTCTTACCCCTCAGTTACTGCCTAATTCAAACCTGCCTCCTCTCTCTTGATCTAGTTTTCAGCTATATTCAGTCCCTGCCTGTTAGCTAATCCCTACTTGGTCATCCCCCTTTGTCTTCTCTGTCCTCCTTCCTCCGTACTCAAGTCTTCCCCCCCCCAAAATTCATCTCCCAGCCTCATGCAACAGCTCAGCCATCAAATGCTGACTCCTGGGGCTGTAAAGGAGCCATCCCATCGCTCCTGTCAACTGCAGAATCAGTCTGTGAGAAAGCTGGATTCTTCATTAATGGCCACTTCCCCCACTTCTCCACCCCAGAGTTCTGTGGACCCCATCCCACATCGCCCTCCTGGGAAGGAAGACCACTGGGGCCATGTGCCCTCAAACACCTGGGTACGTCAGGATGGGGATGGGTGGGGCTCACTGAATGGTTGAGCTAGCCCTCTACCACTTCTGGCAGCCAACGCTGTCAAGCTTAATAATGTGTGAATTCTAACTTCTCTGCTCAAACTCCTAAGATCACATTGGGATTTGTCTCAAGTGATTTAGTTTCATTCCCTTCTCTAACCCCATGCTCCCAACCTTTGGACTATAAAGATACTTTCCATTTGCATCACTGTTTGCCTATTAATCCATACAATTGCTTGAATGTGAGGCATCTAGTATGTAAAAATACTCTTCAAGGGGTATACTTTGCATGTGTTCTTTGAAATCCTATTTTGTTAATTTAGTGAATTCAGCAAAATTAATGAAAGGTGCTAGATTGACAGCTGTGGAGATTAAAATTCATAGCTCAGGTGCAGCATGCACACAGATACTGCAAACTTTTCCCATGCTGCCTCACTAGTAGACTTTGTCCCTGGTCTGGAAGGCCCGTGGTTATCAGGACAAGGTAATTCAGGCTCCATGCTCATTTAGTACTTGGTGCCTCTGCTGAGACTGTGGCACATACTGTCCATACTGTGACCTTGTCCAGTTTATCGTTGGAAATATAGGAGAGTATTGGTAAAGCTGTCAACCTCCCAGTCCACAGTGGCTAATTGTGCATTTTAGGACTAGATGAATATTAAATATTCGTACCATGTCTAAGGCCCCCAACTTTAGCAGCAGTGGTACTCTTTAAATAGCTGCTGTGACAACATTGGAAATGCCCTAACCTACCATTGCTATCAGAATGGAAGAACATTTTTTTAAAGCTAGCTAAAGAAATTGTGCACACTGAATGCAGTATGGGCTCCTTTTATCACCATGGTAACTGCTACAAGATATCTTATATCCTTATAGACTGACAGAATAGCATTATATGCCTGCTGTCATCCAAAGCTCATGTTGTGAAAGAATGAGTTCCCCCAAACCCACTTCACAGCATCTTTCCTGCTCAGGCACTTAAGCCCTAATTTACCTACCATTCCCCCCAATCTTCACCTCTCTTGTTCTTTCCGTATTTTCCCCACTTCCATATATATTTTCTCTTTCTAAAGAGTACCTACTACAAAATCACACTCTTCCTTGGCTTCACAGATAAGTTGAAACTCAGGATGTTTCACTATCATTAGCCTCCGTTTGGGTGGGTTGCCCTTGCATGCACACTGTCACATCTTTATTTGTTGATGTAGCACCTCTGCCTGAAAAGCAAATTCTCCTTTTGCTTTAATATATTTTTTGCATTTTGATGTTATTTATTTGAAAAGATGAATTCAAAAAGCTAATTGTAATGGCAAGTTCTGTGACACGGGTTCTCTGGAGAGAAATTGGATTGGGACCATCAGCTCCTCCCACAAAGTTGTCAGAAAATTGGAGTTTTCATTCACTACACCTATGCCCAGGACCGGCGCTAGGGGTTTGAGCGCCCTAGGCGCACGGCCATTTCGCCGCCCCGCACGCTGGTCCCCCGGCTCCGCAGTCCTTCCTACGGATGGTCAGCTGCTCCCGCGGCTCCGGTGGAGCTGCAGCAGTCGTGCCTGCGGGAGGTCCACCGCAGCCGCGTGAGCAGCCGACTGTCCACCCACAGGCACGACTGCAGCAGCTCCACCGAAGCCGTAGACCAGCGGACCCTCTGCAGGCACCACTGCGGCAGCTCCACTGGAGCCGCCTGCCGTCACCTCCGGCAAAATGCCGCCCCCTAATAATGCTGGTGCCCTAGGCGATTGCTTAAGCCGCCTAAATGCAAGTGCCGGCCCTGCCTATGCCAGATTGAAGTTGATGTTGGAAAGGCTGGAAAGCCTTTGGATCTCCTTCCCAAACTCCATCTTTGTCCTGCCCCTCTGCTTAGGAGCAATTCTGATTTGGAATGGGACTGCTCATGTGAGTAAAGTCACACAAATGCATGTGTTTACAGATTTGGGGTCTTAGACTTGTAGAAACCACAAAGCTGAGTGCTTACACACTTGTAACTCTTATTGGTAATCTCAAGTCAAAGGATTTCAAACTTAATTAGAAAAATTATTGTGCTCATTAGCTTGGTAATAAATTGGTCTGAGGATGAGGCACTCTTACCAAAGGGCAAATCCTTACAGGGAAAATCTGTGCTAAATTGTGAACAAATATTTTCTAACTCAGTTGATCCAAAGAAAAGATTTGTGTGTAGTGTGCAAAAGAGGATTTGTGAGGAGAAGAAAATCAAACTAGCCATGTTTGTTTAAGAGCTGTGTGTGTCTGAGTGCGAGAGCTGCTGGAGTGTTGGTATTGCAAGATAATGGTGTCCCTGGAGCATTATGAGGCAAGGCACAATCAATTGCTTCCCATCTCTGTGAGTGATCTCTCTCATTTAACACAGTCCCTAGAGTTGCTTTGTTGTTCTTTTGTGACTATTTTTAAAAACTTTTAGATACAAATTATTTAAAGCAAATGACTTTGCTTACTAGAAGCTGCCAGTTAGCATTGGAGTGTCTGTGGAGTTCAGGAAGAGTGAGAAGGGTCTACTATTCTTAGAATGCTGAACAACCAGTCCAAAGACTCTTGCCATCTAAACTAAGTTCTCTTATTCTTTCAGGACACTTGACTGACAGTGAATGTAATCAGAAGCATATTTCCAAAAAGAGCTCACAGACTGACCGCAAGAGGAGTTCTAGCCGGTCTCGACGGAAAGGGGATGAGATACAGTCATCAGGATACCACAGTGAAGGCAAGGGTCATTGTTTTAATTACTTTGTCACTCTGTCTGTGTTTTTGTGATTCTTTGTGTGTATGTGCACCTCCCTTGCTGTGTGTCTCCCAGTCTCTGTGTTTTGGCCTGTCTTGCCTTTGCTAATTTTCTCTTTATGGCTTCAGAAAGATGTTGTGAATAGTGCTACCAGTTTAAAATGAAGTTATTTTTGTTCCTCTTGCGTTCTCCTTTGTATACTTCAGGAGAAACATTGAAGGAGAAACAAGCCCCCAGAACTGCCCCTAAGCCATCCAGCAGCACTAGCAGACTTAGAGAGTTTAAAGAGACAGTCAGCAATATAATCCACAACCGACCAGCCCAGGCCAACCAAGGCTCTCCTAGTAGAGGGAATGTAGTGGGTCAGTCAAAGATACGGCGCCCAAAGAACTTGCCTGTGCATTCTCACAATTGGGAAATGGAGAGTACCAGCAGTGAATCGAAATCCAGTTCATCTAGCAAGTACCGTCCGACCTGGAGACCCAAAAGGGAGTCGTTGAACATAGACAGCATCTTCAGTAAAGACAAGAGGAACCATTGTGGCTACACGCAGCTCAGCCCCTTCTCTGAAGATGCAGGTGAGGTGCGAGAGAGAAATGTATGTTGCTGGGTTGTAACTGGAAAAATACAGTTAGGTGCAGAATTAATCATAACTATCAACTGCTGTATGGAAACTATGTAGTGGCAGTGCCAAACTTTGTCAAACTCTTGAGTACCCTCCCATCCTTTTCACACTAGTTGCTTTGGTGATGGTGAGGCGTTCATATGAAGTCTGTGTATATGTATACACTGTGCAGTGTATATATTATTTTGAGTGTGTGTTCTCCAGGCTTGTATTCTGTTAAATTCCATTTCTGTGGAAGCAAAGACAAGGGAGGCATCATTGTGTATACTGCTGAAAAAGAGCTTGGACTGGGCTGCTGGGCATCTAAGAATTTGTATTGTGGGATGTTCTCATGCACTGGTCTCAGACATGTGCTCCAGGGCTGGCTTGCTCCCTCTGACCGGTGTATATATTCTGTGCCCTCTGTCCTCCTCCTGCTAATCACAGCATATGCAGCATAATGTCTTGGACTAGAGAATGAAAGTGTTCCCCCTGCTAGCTACCATTCCCTATTCTGAGTGCCTGTCATGAGCACCTAGCACCTAACCTGTGGTTTACCTGGACCTGCCTCTCACTGCACCCGTAGATGGAGGCCAAAGCCCAGCTCTGCCCTGCTTTGGGTTGGGAAGTCTCTGTTTGGAATCAAGAGCTCCTGACATCCATGGCTCCTTCCCCTGCTCTGAGAACGCAACAAAGATCCATGCAGCTTTATTGTCTGGTTCACCATCCAGTTAGCGGAGAGAAATCCCCTAAGCCCTACAAAGGGACTGGCCCATAAATGGCTGGAGCTGCTGAGTTCCATTCTATGGTTGAGAAATGAGTGGGGAAGAGAATGCGTGTTGATGAATGACCAAGGTATTATTGGGAAAACCTGAGGGGGACGAGAGGAGAGAGAGGTGGAGGAAATTGATGGGGAGAATCTGGAAGTTAAGGAGGATTGGAAGGGATGAAGCAGTCATGGGAATGAGGAAGAAGAAAACTTGAGGAAGGAGGGAGAGACTATTACTCATGGAAAGGACAGAAAAGGGGCATGAGGGGAACCAATCAAAGGCAAGTAAGAATGCACATTAAAATCAGAAAGGGGATAACACTAAAATGTGAAGGATTAGGAGAAGCAGCATAATGAGTTATATTAAAAAGTGTAATCAAAATCTGAATGCCAAAATTCTAAAATAGATTTCATATAAGGTTTAATGCACAGTGCCGTAAAGAGCTAGATCAGCAGAGAATGGAGAATCAAAACAAAATCCTTGCTCCAAAAATCTTAGTATCTAATGCACAGGTGGGTACTAGAACACAAAACAGTTATGTGCACAAATGCAGAAAGTTACAGAGGAGGAGAGATTCTTCTTCGAGGAGTGTCCCTTCAGGTGCTCTACTTAAGGTGTCTTGACGCCCTGTGCTTGTAATCAGAGATTTGTGTTAGCAGTACCCGGTTGAGCCATGCACGCGCCGCTCCGAGTGGTTACATAGCAGTCGGAGGGCCTTCCTTGCTTAGCAAGTGCTAGTGTTTTTTTCATGCCTTGGGGCCTTTTGTAAATAGTTTGTGTATAGTGTTAGTTAAGTTAGGGTTGCAATGGGGACTTTGCTTCAGGTGGGGCATACCCCGGTCTCCCAGGTTTAAACCCTGCTCAGATTGCAACAGGCCTATGCCTGTTAGTGATCCCCATAGTAGCCATCTTAAGTGCTTGGGGGAGTCACACATTAAGGATCAGTACCAGATCTGTAAGAACTTTTGCCCCGAACCCAAAAAGAGTAAGATATTCGTCTCGGGGCCCTCCTGATGCAGTCTGTCCTTCACCCAGCTTCTGAGCCATCATGACAGGTCTCACTGAGCACCTCTTCCTCCATGCACAGTGCGCTGCCAGCACCCAGATCCTCCTAGCACCGAGGGCCATCGCCGGTGCTGAAAAAGAAAACAAAAAAGTGCAGCTCCCCAGTTCCAAGCAAAAAGGCCCAAGAGTCATCAGCCAAGGGATTTGGGCCTACCCACCAGGATACTCTGGAGCCACGTCCTTATGCCTCCCCGGTTGGGTTCCCCAGTCTCTTCAAGGTCTATCACCAATTCTTGGGAGTGATATTGGACCCACACCCCTGCCGGCACTGTCATCTGTCCAGGCTCCCCAGGGGCAGAGAGAGTACAGGTCTCCACCTGGTCCGATGATGACTCTGGTGCTGCAGGACTCAGATGAGAAGGCAAGCCAACCACCAAGATCCCTGAAGGGGCAGGGGGCACACTGCTGGTCACCAGAGAGGAAGTGACATTCTTGTTCATCACGCTGAAGATCCGAGGCTCAAGGATCTGGGACCTGTCATTGATCGTTCAGACTAGTGTCCAGTTTCCCTCAGTGTCACTCACCTGTATGGGGTCAATACTTCCCATACTATTCCCAGCACCAGTTATCCTCCCATCGGTTGTCTTCTCAACGTCAGTCTTGATCGCTGGTGCAGTGGTAGCGTTCCTTGTCTCGGCATCGGTCTCCCTGTCACTGGTACCAATCTCCCCAGTACCGACACCAGTCTCCCATGTCTGGTCATCAGTTGCTAGTAGCCACAACCAGTAAATAAACCCAGGGATTGACAGCCCTTCTCTCGTCACAGGGAAGCGATTCCTCTGGTGTGGAGGGCCAGTTCAGCCCATCGTCTAGGCCCCATTGGCGGGATTGGGCACCGGAACCCACACCATTGTTTGCGGCACCACGGTGGTAGCACAGCCAGTGGCCAGCACAGTGGCCTTATTGGAGCATATGGGACATGATGATGCCCCCTTTGCAGCACTCTTTGTTCGCTGCATCAGAACTCCAGTCGGCAGCACCGACGACACCAGGCTCAGTGCCGGGGGCCCATTCAGAGGCTGCAGTGGAAGAGCCTATACCCATCCCTTAGCCTCCCTCTCTAGCAGTAGTCGAAATCCTGGGACCTCTCCGGGTGATCTAGTCTTCCTCATCAACTCTGGACGAGGCAGTCACAGAACTTTAAAAGGCTAGCCTGCTGGACGATTTCAAGGAGTATCAGGCACTACTTCTGCGTATAGCCAAGAATTTGGGGCTGGAGGTGCAGGAAATGGCGGAGCAAGAGGACACTCTCTTCAATGTCCTCTCAGTCTCTATGCCCACCCGGATCACCCTACCCTTATATGAAGAGGTTCTTAAGATCGACAAGGCCCTATGACAAACCCCCTCTTCCATTCCTCCCACCTCCAAAAGGGCCAAAAAAAGTACTTTGTTCCAGCCAAAGGGTTTGAATACCTTTATACCCACCCACCCCCGGGCTTGTTGGTTGTGTCTGCAGCCAACGAGAGGGACAAGCACTGTCATACCTCTTCAACTCACAAGTACTGCCAGCCTACAATTTTGACAGGTGAATCATCAAACCCTGTTTGGCAGATATCATTTTAATCTCTGGGACGATCTCAAAGTTCCAGGAATCCCTCCTGCAGGGTTTGATCCAGGAGTTCAGCACCCTGGTGGAGGAGGGCACCGCAGCGGGCAGATGCTCCCTGCAAATGTCATGGGATGTGGTGGACTCAGTGGCTTGGGTGGTCATGTTGGCGGTGGTTATGCAGCACAGCTCCTAGCTCCAAACAGCGGGCTTCTCCTAGGAGATGTGGACTTTGATTCAGGACCTTCCTTCCCACAGGGTTGGTCTCTTCTCCGAGGAGACAGATGCCAATCTGCATTGTTTGAAGGACACTAGAGCCACCCTTCGCTACTTGGGCATGCATACACCACAGTCTGCTTATAAGCCCTTTTGGCCACCCCCGCCGCCAAAACCCTGGCAGCCCCTTCAGGGCTCTCCTAGAAGGGACACTAGTTTTAGCCATCAACACCCTTCTTCCTCCTGTTCACTTTTACAGCCTGGGCCTGCCAAACATGTAGGGGGCCAAAAGTGCTCATTTTAAGGGTACACTCGAGAGCCATGTCTCAGTCATGCACCCGGGCTCCCCATCTCTTCCTCGACCATCTCCGCCCCTACCATTTGGCTTGATTGTGGGTAAGCTCAGACCACTGGATCCTGAATATATCATCTTGGGGCTATACCCTGCAAAGTACGGCTTCCCCCCTCCAACCCACCCTCTTCCCCCTCCCTCTCCAGGGACCCTGCTCACAAGCAGCTCCTGTGCCTGGGGGTTGTGGAGGAGGTTCCTCTGGACATGGAAAGAGAAGGATTCTACACCCTCTACTTCCTAATCCTAAAGGTAAAAGGGAGCCTAAGACCCATCCTAGACCTGTGTTGCCTCAACAAGTCTCTCAAGAAGTTGAAGTTCCACATGGTCTCCCTGGCCTCCATCATCCTCTCACTGGATCCAGGAGACTGGTACACTGCTCTCAACTTAAAGGACACTTACTTACCTGTGACCCAGGAATATGGAGAATGCCTGGCCTCGGTCTGTGTCCCCAGCAGGTGCACCCTGGACCGAGTGATCATGGTGCCAAACCACATCCTTTCATCCCTAGATTGGTGGCTGGATTCCAAGTCGGTGCTGCCAGGGGTTCCAGACACATCAGATCTGGGCTGGGGAGCCCACCTGGGTGAGCTCAGCAACCAGAGCCATTGGTCTGAACATGATCTAGCCCTTCATATCAGTGTCAGGGAGCTCAGAGAAGTTCGCCTGATCTGCCAGGCTTTCTTGTCACATCTAAAAGGCAAGGTGGTGCAGGTCGTCACAGACAATACTGCCACTATGTATTACATCAACAGGCAAAGTAGTGCCAGGTCTTCAGCCCTGTGTTGGGAGGCATTCATCTTCTGGGAGTTTTGTGTGGGGCATGCCATTCATCTGATAGCCACCCACCTGCTGGAAACAAGAATGGCTTTACAGAACCTTCCTGTCTCGCCACGAATGGTCACTCCTTCCAGAGGCGGTCAGCCAGATCTTCCACAGATGGGGGACTCCCCAGGTTGACCTGTTTGCATCCAGGCAGAACAGAAAGTGCCACGTGTTCTGTTCTCTGCAGGGCAGGGACAAAGGCTCCCTGTCAGACGCCTTCTTGATTTCATGGTTGGAAACGCTAATGTACGCCTTTCTGCCGGTACCACAGATCCACAACGTCCTGATAAAGATGAAGCAAGACAGAACGAACGTCATCCTCATAGCCACAGCATGACCTCGCCAACATTGGTTCGGCATGCTGCTGAGTCTTTCGACAGCCACCCTGCTGTAGCTGCCTCTTTGGCTGGACTTGCTGTCCCAGGATCTTGGCAATCTGCGGCATCTGAACCTGGATGCTCTGCACTTGACAGCTTGGCTACTGCATGGCTAAGTCTGGATGAATGGGCATGCTCCGCTGCTGTCCAACAGGTCCTGTTGGGCAGCAGAAAACCTTCCACCAGGCTACTACTTGGCAAAGTGTTGGGCCTCAGATCGACACATTGGGGCAGAAGAGGCCCCTCTGCGGGACATCCTAGATTATCTGCTGCACGTTAAGCTTTGGGGCCTGTTGCTCTCCTCAGTCAAGGTCCACCTGGCAGCCATTTCAATGTTTCACCCTCCGTTTCAAGGCAGGATGGTCTTCCCTCATCCTATGACAGTGCGGTTCTTGAAAGGTTTGGCATGCCTCTACTCACATGTCCGGGACCCGGTTCCCCCTTGGGACCTGAATCTTGTGCGGTAAAGGCCCTTGGGTCTTCCCTTCAAACCCTTGGTTTCCTGTTCTCTCCTGCTTCTCTCCTGGAAGGTTTCTTTCCTGGTCGCTGTAACTTCAGCCTACAGGTATCCGAGATCAGGATGTTTGCCTTGGAGCCGCCATATACGGTCTTCTACAAGGACAAGTCCAGTTGCGCCTCTACCCGGCTTTCCTGCCAAGGTTGTTTCCCAGTTTCATACAGGTCAAGATGTTTACCTACCAATCTTCTGTCCCAAGTCTCATGTGATGGGTGACAAAACGCAGGCTGCATATTGTAGCTGGCAGATGGACACTGGCCTTCTACGCAGATAGAATGAAGCTGTTCCGTAAGTTAATGCAGTTGTTCGTTGTTGTCCCAGACGTGATTAAGGGTTGCCCAGTGTCTCCCAAGATAATATCATCGTGGCTCACAGACTGCATCTGCTACTGTTATGAGTTAACAAAGGTGCCCCCACTGGCAATTGTGATGGCTCACTTAACTAGGGTGCAGGCATCATCGGCAGCCTTCCTGGAACAGGTGCCAATCCAAGAAATCTGTCAGGTTGCTACCTGGTTGTCCGTTCACATGTTTGCATCTCATTATGCACTTACACAGCAAACTTGGGATGACGCTGGCTTTGGCAGAGCAGTGCTGCAAGCCCGTGAACTCTGAGCCCACCTCCACTGGTACTGCTTGTGAGTCGCTCACAGGAGAATCAACATGAGCAAGCCCTCGAAGAAGAAAAAACAGTTACCTACCTTGTGTAACGGTTGTTCTTCAAGATGTGTTGCTTATATCCATTCCATTACCTGCCTTCCTGCCCCTCTGTCGGAGTTGTCGGCAAGAAGGAACTGAGAGGGTGTATGGTCAGCACACGTGATATACCGCCATATGGGAGCGCCACTCTGGAAGGCACCACAGCTGACCCTACGGAAACCATTAAGGCAAAAATCTCAACAGTTACGAAAGGTAGGTAACCGATTTTTGTTCCTAATAGTGTTAGCTTAGTTGTAGTTAATTACCCTATTCCTTTGCCCTACTATAATTTTTTATTCATTTAAAAATTTTCTTTTTTCTTTTTACCTTCCCCTGTCTCTCCGACAGGTACACAGTTATAGCCTCAAATAGGGTTTATCCCTGTTTTTTCTTCTGAGAGACCAATTCTCTCAGGTATGCCCAGCTCACCTGGCTTTAAACACTACCTGACTTGCAGACAGTCCATACCGGTCTCTGATGGCCACACACAACTGCCTCAGCGAGACACACATTACTCAAAAGTGCTCACACTGCAGAAAGCTGACACCTAGGGCAAGAAAAGCCTGGGATCTCCAACTGCAGCTCCTCATGATGGAGAAATCTCTCAGGCCAGCCTCAGCCCCGAATCCTGGACACCGCCAGGCCAACAGGTGCCAGTGGCAGCTTCTGACAGGGGTTCTGCTCCAACAATGGCTGGCAAGGAGCCTGTTCCAAGAAAAGCTACCAAAAAGCGGTCACAGACATCCCCACACCGAGAATCGCCTAAAAGAAAGCGATTTCCAATGGAAAAATCTGCCCAGGTACCAACAGCACCGAGTGTTCCAGACCATGTGTCACTGAAACGTCCAGCACCAAGAATTCCCGAAGAGCTAAAGACCTTATGTGGGCAAGCTCAAATGTAGATTTACACAGTGAAGAAAAACCTTCCAGCTCGGTACCCATGGACCCGAAGAAAATGTCTGCACTGAGCAGTACAGTGGTGCCATACAGCTCTAAATCCTCGGCACCAGCAGCTTCAATTCATACTCCTCGGTTGTTCACAATGCCGTCTCTGGCACCAAGCATCACGGTTCTGCAGCAATTCATGAGGCATGTGGACCTGACAGTGGCCTCAATGCCTGAATTTCCTTTAATCGTTACCGAGGGTACCCCAGCCAGATCGGAACGAAGCCAGTTGTCTGTTCCCTGCATATCAGCCCCTCCTATTTCCAGTGATGAGGAAGAAGAGGCTGATGCAGTAATATACACTCCTTGCCACTCCTCACCCAAGCCTGGACTATCTCATCACCAACCACCTGCAGATATGAAAGGATGGTATAGTCACCCTTGGGCAATGTATAGGGCCCAACACCACAGACCCCTTAGCCCTCCCAGGTCCAGAACAGCACGATCCCCTTCACCAACTGTCCCAGCTCCCTCAGAAACACAAGAGGAAGAGACTGAGGAACATATGAGGACACATCTGAACATGACATTTTGCCGCCTACTCACTTCTCATTGTCATCAATGGACAAAACCATAATGCCACCACCTTCCACTATGGGGGATGATTTCAAATCCTTTCAGGACCTCTTCAGAAAGGTAGCTGAATCCCTAGACTTTTCATTAGAACAGCTACCAGAAGCCCTGCATAAACTCATGGACATACTCCAGGCATCCTCAACAGCATGGATAGCCCAGCCAATTAATGATGCAATCATGTAGCCTTCAAAAATATTTTGGCAGACACCTGCTACAGCACCACCCTCATGTAAGAGGTTTGACAAAAAATATTATGTGCCAGCAAAAGGGAATGAGTTTTTATTTACACACCCTGCACCAAACTCCTTAGTGGGAGGAAACATCGGTCCCAAATGATCCCATACAATAAGGATTGGAAAAGGCTGGACCTGTTTGGATGGAAAGCCTATTCCTCAGCTACACTTTAGTTCCGCATAGCCAATTATGCGCCCTACTGGCTAAATATATACACAATCTGTTCTCTAAAATGTCAGAATATATTGAAAATTTACCTGATGACAAAAAAGACTAGTACAAGGCAAACAGTTTCAAAGGTGTCAAGTATCAGACGAAGTGGGTATTCACTGCGTCTGATGAAGTGGGTATTCACCCACGAAAGCTCACGCTCCAAAACGTCTGTTAGTGTATAAGGTGCCACAGGATTCTCTGCTGCTTTTACAGTTCCAAAGGGTGTCTCATTGCCAGGATGGCCCTACAGGCCTCCCTTGACTCTGCATGCACGGCAGTATGATCCATCGTGATATCTGTGGTTATGCGCTGTGCATCCTCGCTCCACCTCTCCGGGTTCCCAGGAGAGGTCCAGGCAATGGTCAAGGACTTACTCTTTGAGGGTCAGAAACTATTTGCAGACAAAACCGATGTCATTACGCACCCTAAAAGACTAAGGGCAACCTTAAAAACCCTGAGCATCTAAGTACCTGCAAACAAAAAGAAACAAAGTATGTTTTAATCTCAGAGATTCAGGTCAGCGCCATACTCTCAACCCCACAGACAGCACAATTAACGGCATAAACACAGAACAGACGTCGGTAGAACCAAAATCAACCTTCGACGTCTCAACAATCCACTTCCAGACAACAATTTTGAAGGTGTGGTTGAGGGCATGAGAGGTCCACACTCTCTAATTCTGGAAGCAGAAATGGTCCCCCATCCATTCGGAGACAGTCTGTCACCATATTACCTAGTCTAGCAACCATCACAACAGACAAATGGGCTTTAGAGATTATCCAAAGGGTTACTCAATCTCCTTTACTTCTATTCCTGCTACCTACTTCCCTTCTCTGTCCCTCTTCAGGGACACCCCCTCATGAGCACCTGCTGCAACAGGAAATAAACCACCTTGTACCATTAGGTGCAGTGGAATCCGTACCATTGCAGCAGAGGGAGAGGGGTTTTTAATCACACTATTTTCCAACTCAGAAAAAGACCGGCGGGTGGAGACCCATCCTGGATCTAGGCAAAATAAACAAATTCATAAGAACATGCTTCAAAATGGTGACTCTAACCACAGTAATTCTGGCACTAGAAAAGGGAGATTGGCTTTCAGCCCTCAACACCATACACTCATCATACAGAAGATTCCTGAGATTCACCCTAGGGAAACAACACATCCAATGCAGACTACTACCCTTCGGCCTGTCCACTGCTCTGAGGGTCTTCTCCAAAGTTCTTGCTGTCATTGCAGTTCACCTCCTCAGACCCGGAGTAATGATATTTCCGTACATAGACATCTGCCTCATAAAGGTACAAATGCTGCAAGAAGCAATAAATGCCACACAGAGCACAATATCTGTTTTCACGAACCTAGGGTGGCAAATAAATGCACAAAAGTCCACACTGGTTTCTGTCCAAAAGTCGGAATTCATAGGAGCCTGTCTCGACTGTCTAACAGCAACAGCAATGCTACCCCAGCAACATTTTATCTCTCGTGAATCTAATTTCAACAGTGATGGACAGCCCACAAACATCTGTGTTTAGAACTCATAGGGCATATGTCAGCAACAATGTTTGTTGTCATACATGCCAGCCTCCACATGAGATGCTTGCAGGCCTGGCTTCAAACAGTATACATACCGCACTCTCTCAACAGATGCCTCACAATGCCACACAGAGTAAAAGACTCTCCAACATAGTGGACACAACCTAAGAACATCTGTTCAGGAGTCCCTTTCCAACAAAGAACTCCAACCATGGCAGTCACGACTGATGCTTCCCTTATAGGTTTGGGGGCACACTTACTCAACAATACGTTCCAAGGCCACTGGTCCCCAGCGGAGTCCAACCTGCACATAAACTTACTGAGCTAAAGGCAGTCTGAAATGCATGTGACCACTTTCTCCCTCTAATCAAGAACAGTTCCGTCAAGATCCTCACTGCCATGGGGGTGCACGTTTTACATGAATCGCCAAGGGGAAGCACAATCATACAGAGGCAATACGACTTTGGAATTGGTGCATCACCAACGACATAGAGATATCAGCATCCTATCTTCCAGGATGTCAGAATACTACAGCAAATGTAGTAAGCAGCGACTTCTCACAAACCCATGAGTGGGTGATGGATCCCAGAATTCTCAAATCCATATTTAAACTATAGGGGTTCCCCACCAAAGATCTATTTGCCACAGCTGAGAATGTCAAGGGCCCACAACATTGCTCCATGGAGGGATTGGGACAATAATCCCTAGGCGGCACTGCTGATGTACGCATTCTTCCAACCCCACTCCTAAACTGTGTCATTCACAAGATCAAACAGGACAAATCCAGTGTCATTCTTATAGCGCCTACATGGCCCAGACAAATGTGGTCCCCATATCTGTTTCAGATGGCGATGAAACCACCTTGAACCCTTCCCGTAGTACCTCACCTTGTATCACAAGATGTGGGACATCCCAACCTCACAGTACTCCATCTGAAGGCCTGGTTACTCTCTGGCTGGCAGGGGTCGAGGAGGCCTGTTCAGAGGAAGTAAAAGATCTGTTACTGAACAGTCAGAGACCAAGTACAAGGAAGATGTATGTCTGTAAGTGGAAATGATTCTGCACCTGGTGCCAAGATAAACAGATCTTACCACAGTCGTCCCCCCTACCGAGGATCCTGGACTATATACGAGGTCTTTAAAAATCAGTGCTATCCACAAGCTCCATCAGAGTACACTTGTTTGCTATTACCTCCTTTCGTAAGACGGTGGATGGGGTCACTATATTCGCTCAACTGACAATTAAACATTTCCTTAAAGGCATTGAAAACACTTATCCCACAATAAGAAACCCTACACCCATGTGGGACCTCAGCCTTGTTCTACACAGACTCATGGGAAAGCCATTTGAACCCTTTGCAACCTGCTCTTTGTTGCACTTATCCATGAAAGTGGCTTTTCTCACTGTCATCACGTCTACCAGACGAGTGGGAGAATTAGGTGCCCTAATGGCACACCTTATACAACATTCTTTAAAGATAAAGTAATCCTATGACTACATCCCAAGTTCCTACTCAGTCACTTCCCCCTTTCATTTGAACCAACCCATTTATTTATCTGAGTTTTACCAAAGCCACATGTGGGCCGGAGGGAGGCCTCACTCCACACATCGGATGTTCACAGAGCATTAGCTTTCTATATTGAAAGGACAAAAACGTTTAGAAAATCACCAAGACTATTTGTTTCCATAACAGAATGCTCAATGGGTCAAACCATCTCCAAACAGTGACTATGCAAATGGATATCAGGATACATTCAATTGTGCTACCAAAGCAACAATCTACAACCTCCAGTGGGAGTTCGCAAACACTCCACCAGAGCACCCGCAACATTCATGTCCTTTCTCAATAATATCTCTATCACTGACATTTGCAGAGCAGCAAATTGGACATTAGTCCACACATTCAGTAAACACTATGCTATTGAGCAACAATCAGCATCAGATGCTCACTTTGGGCTCATGGTGTTATCCACCATCAATAATGCATCTCCAAAGCCCTTCCCCTCCACTATGGGACATGGCTCAATAGTAACCTAAAGTGGAGCACCCACAAGGACACTCCTCAAAGAATCATAGAAGATTAGGGTTGGAAGAGACCTCAGGAGGTCATCTCATTCAACCCCCTGCTCAAAGCAAGACCAACCCCAACTAAATCATCTCAGCCAAGGGTTTGTCAAGCGGACCTTAAAAACTTCTAAGGATGGAGATTCCACCACCTCCCTAAGTAACCCATTCCAGTGCTTCACCACCCTCCTAGGGAAATAATGTTTCCTAATATCCAACCTAGACCTCCCCCACTGCAACTTGAGACCGTTGCTCCTTGTTCTGTCATCTGCCACCACTGAGAACTGCCGAGCTCCATCCTCTTTGTAACCCTCCCTTCAGGGGGTTGAATGTGATTATCAGATCCCCCCTCACTCTTCTGCAGACTAAACAAGCCCAGTTCCCTCAGCATCTCCTCATAAGTCATGTGCCTCAGCCCCCTGATCATTTTCTTTGTCCTCCGCTGGACCTTCTCCAATTTGTCCACCTCCTTTCTGTAGTGGGGGACCCAAAACTGGATGCAATACTCCAGATGTGGCCTCACCAGTGCCGAATGGAGGGGAATAATCACATCCCTTGATCTGCTGGCAGTGCTCCTGCTAATGCAGTCCAATATGCCATTAACCTTCTTGGCAACAAGGGCACACTGCTGACTCAGATCCAGCTTCTAATCCACTGTAATCCCCAGGTCCTTTTCTGCAGAACTGCTGCTTAATCAGTTGGTCCCCAGCCTGTAGTGGTGCATGGTATTCTTCCGTCCTAAGTGCAGGACTCTGCACTTGTCCTTGTTGAACCTCATCAGATTTCTTTTGACCCAATCCTCCAATTTGAAGAAGAGGAGGAGGTTACTCACCTGGTGCAGTAACTGAGGTTCTTCAAGGTGAGCATCCCTATGGGTGCTCCACTACCCACCCTCCTTCCCTCTACTTCAGAGTTTCATGTAGATTCTCTGGAGTAGAGAGGGAATGGGAATGGTTGGTTGCACACCACTATGTAACCTCTTGGAGCAGTGTGAGATGGCTACGGCACATGCGCGGCCCAACTGGGCACTGCTACCACAAATCTTAAATTACAAGCGCAGGGCATCAAGACACCTAAAGTGGAGCACCCACAGAGACAACTATCTTGAAGAACCTCAATTACTGCACAAGGTAAGTAACCTTCTCTTTCCCTTCCTTTAGTGAACTGTATCCCTCTTTCTGGCTTTTACTATATTCACCCTGACAGGGCTGAGTCAAACTCCTGGCCCATAGATTTTGTTCTCCTTTGGATGAAGCAGGTTCCACTAAATGGCAGGTATTTAAAAAGAAATGAGTTTGGGGAGAATCCACATGAGACTAAAGCTTTATTTCCCTTGATCCTCTGGAAATTACTTTGTTTTTAGAGATGCTATAAAGATATTGTCTAGGCTTCTTGAAATTGGACAATTTGATCCCTAAACACAGAAGCAGCATATTTGGTTTAAACGTGGTTAAGAATTCAGAATACTAGCAGGTAACTTGATGAAATTAAACCTGACTCTTCTGCCATCCCATATTTTTTTCTTTTGACAGCCAAAGAATTTGCAGAGGATGAGCTGAAAGAACCAGCAACTCAAGGAACAAGGCCAAACCAACTAAACATCAGGTATAAGCACTGGGGTCGAGGTCGGGGCACCAAGCACCTGATGGATCAGCATCCTCGTCTGATCCAAAGGATGGAATCTGGCTATGAGAGCAGTGAACGCAACAGCAACAGCCCAGTCAGTCTGGACATGCCCTTGTCTGAGAGCTCAAGGACACACAGGTAGATTTTAATAAAGTGCACTCTTGCCACTTTTGCTTCTCTTATGGCCCTGTACACTAGGACCTCTGAGAACTAAACTGTAATTCTGCAATAAGAAACTTAAGTATTGACCTTCAATCCCAGCCTGCAGTTCTTGCAGAGTGCGATGCAGGTAGATTATGGGAAATAGGAAGCTGGGTATATTGTGTCACTGCAGTCTTCCCTTTTTGGATGGTCATTAATTCACATGGTTCATGATCGAGAGGAACGATTTCAGGAGTGTGTCTCGACCAACTACAGGGGGGAATTGGGATTAAGAAGATGGATGTAAATACAGAGTTCTGTCCTTAGGCTCTGTCAAAAACTGAAGTTGCAGGATGCTGGCATCAAGGAGACAGTTAGTTTGTTTTAAATTTAGAAGATATCTATCACTGTGCTTTCCATGTCAAGAGTTAATCGGCGCTGTTATCTTTGTCTCAGTTAAATTACTATCTGACAGTGAGAATCTCTGTGTCAGGCTCTGATCTGGAGCATTTGTACTGTTAATGGACTGACATGAGACCATGTCTACTAGAGGACTTCATTGGGACCTCCTGAGTGGTTTAGAATAAATAGCATGCATAAATAATAGGGCTGTCAATTAATTGCAGTTAACTCACGCGATTAACTAAAAAAAATTGTGATAAAAAAATTAATTGTGATTAATTACACTGTTAAACAATAGAATACAAATTGAAATGTATTAAATATTTTGGATGTTTTTCTACATTTTCAAATGTTATCGATTTCATTTACATCATAGTATACAAAGTATACAGCAAATATTTGCACTGTAAAAATGATAAACAAAAGAAATATTTTTCAATTCATCTCATACAAGTATTGTCGTGCAATCCCTTTATCAAGAAAGTGCAAATTAAAAATGTAGATTTTTTTTGTTACATAACTGCACTCAAAAACAAAACAATGTAAAACTTTAGAGCCTACAAGTCCACTCAGTCCTACTTATTCAGCTAATCGCTCAGACAAACAAGTTTGTTTACATTTATGGGAGGCAATACTGCCCATTTCTTATTTACAGTGTCACCTGAAAGTGAGAACAGGTGCTCATATGACACTGTTGTAGCTGGCATTGCAAGATTTTTATGTTCCTGATGCACTAAAGATTCATATGCCTCTTCATGCTTCGGCCATTGTTCCAAGGGACATGCTTCTATGCTGATGATGCTCATTAAAAAAATAACGCGCTAATGAAATTTGTGAATGAACTCCTTGGGGAAGAACTGTATTTCTCCTGCTCTGTTTTACCCTCATTCTGCCATATATTTCATGTTATAGCATTCTCGGATGATGACGCAGCACATGTTCATTTTAAGAACACTTTCACTGCAAATTTGACAAAATGCAAAGAAAACAATGTGAAATTTCTAAAGATAGCTATAGCACTTGACTCATGGTTTAAGAATCTGAAGTGTCTTCCAAAATCTGAGAGGGACAAGGTTTGGAGAATGCTTTCAGAAGTCTAAAAAGAGCAACACTGTTCTCTGGGATGGTGGTTGAAGCATCCAGGGAATTAATCTTTAGCACATCTGGCATGCCAGCTACAACAGTGGCATGCAAATGCCTGTTCCCGCTTTCAGGTGACATTGTAAACAAGAGGCAGGCAGCATTATTTTCTGCAAATGTTAACAAACCTGTTTGTCTAAGTGATTGACTGAACAAGAAGTAGAACTGATTGGACTTGGACTCTAAAGTTTGAGATTGTAGAAAATGTAGAAAAATATTTAAATAAATGGTATTCTATTATTGTTTAACAGGATGATTAATCACTATTAATCGTGATTAATTTTTTTCATCACTTGACAGCCCTAATAAATAAATATGCTTTTCAACCTTCATCTCTGGTACCTGTGACTACTGAATAAAAAGAGATCACACTCAGGGTTTTACAAAAGAGTTGTTTGTGTAGATCTTAAAAATTTGTTCGGAACAGTTAACTCTCCAGAGCATGATTTTGGCATGTATTACTTGCTTAGGGTCTTCTAAGGAACCAGTAAAAAGAATGAGGAATACTTGTGGCACCTTAGAGACTAACAAATTTATTTGGGCATAAGCTTTCATGGGCTAAAGCCCACTTCATCAGATGCATGCAGTGGAAAATATAGTAGGACATGTATACATACAGAGAACTTGAAAAAAATGAGTATTGCCATACCAACTCTAATGAGACTAATCAATTAAGGTGGTCTATTATCAGCAGGAGAAAAAAAACTTTTGTAGTAATAATCAGGATTGACAAGAAGGTGTGAGTAACAGTAGGGGGAAAATTAGCATGGAGAAATACTTTTTACTTTGTGTAATGACCCATCCACTCCCAGTCCTTATTCAAGCCTAATTTAGTGGTGTCCAGTTTGCAAATTAATTCCAGTTCTGCATTTTTTCGTTGGGGTCTGTTTTTGAAGTTTTGTTGTTGAAGAATTGCGAATTTTAAGTCTGTAATTGAGTGACCAGGGAGGTTGAAGTGTTCTCTGATCGGTTTTTTGAATGTTATAATTCTTGAAGTCTGATTTATGTCCATTTATTCTTTTGTGTAGAGACTGTCCGGTTTGGCCAATGTACATGACAGAGGGGCATTACTGGCACATAATGGCATATATCACATTGGTAGATGTGTCATCTTCAGTAGAGAAATTCCCTGCATCTCCGTAGTTTCCAGGAATTGAGGATCTATTCAGTGATACGTGTAGAAAAAGGGCAGATTGTGACATAGCTGCAGTTGCTATTTTCTGCAAGCTGTGTTCTGCAGGGAGCCACATTCACCATCATTCCTTTTGAGAGCTCTTTTTACCCTTTTGTAAAATAAGGGGACGAAGGGTACGTATACACTACCCGCCGGATTAGCGGGTAGTGATTCATCTATCGGAGATCGATTTATCGTGTCCAGTGTAGACACGATAAAGCGATCCCCAGTCGCTCTGCCGTCGACTCCTGTACTCCACCGCAGCAAGAGGCGGAAGCGGAGTTGATGGGAGAGCTGCGACAGTCAACCCCACGCCGTGAGGACAAGAGGTAAGTCAACCTGAGATACGTCAGCTTCCACTACACTATTCTCATAGCTGAAGTTGCGTATCTTAAGTTGATTCCCCCCACAGTGTAGACCAGACCTTAGTGCCAAAATCAAGAGGAACTGGTGTTTGGAAGTTTTGATGCAGTTTTTATGATCCCTCTTGCAGAAAATGCATGACTGGAGGTTATAGTTTTGGTATGTTTGGGAATAAGGAAGATATTTCTTACACTTGGGGACCAAGAAACAGAGCCCAGATTCCTATGTCAAAGAATAAAACCTTTAGAAAATATCATTTATTGAGAAGAGGTGGACTCTTTTCCCTCCCTGGGATTTTCCCATAGAATCCTTTTAAAATAACTTCTCTTTTGAAACTGAAAATAAGGTGAAGATGAAATGTTATTGCCAGATTGGAAAAATGTAGGGCTGTCTAGTCCTTCTCCCCAGTACCCTATACCCCTCTATTCCCTGAAAAGATTGGCCAGACGTTAATCCATTGATTTTCCCTCCTCTTCTTCAAGGGATTCTCATATGAAGCGAGCAGGTGGGTTGGTTCCTGCCTGGCGTAATATCCCAAAGTCGCACAGCAGTAGCATCTTAGAAGTGGAATCTGCTTCATCGACTAGTGGTTGGATAAGCAGCCAGCACTCTGTTGGGAATGGTAAGCTACCTTTTCAAACCCCAAATAGCCACGATCCCGGAGTATAAAATGTATTGAGGTAATTACTTATTCCCTGGGTATTTTTGCCTTCACAGTGGAGGCAGATGCAAAAAAGGGAAAAAGACTTAGGAACCTGGTACAACTTTTGGCTACAGTTCTGGTTTACAGCATTACCAGTCAGTATCACTAGGAGTCCAGTGTGCTGGGGGGGGGAGATAGCTCAGTGGTCTGGGCATTGACCTGCTAAACCCAGGGTTGTGAGTTTAATCCTCAAGGGGGCCACTTAGGGATCTGGGGCAAAATCAGTACTTGGTCCTGCTAGTGAAGGCAGGGGGCTGGACTTGATGATCTTTCAGGGTCCCTTTCAGTTCTATGAGATAGGTATATCTCCATATAAAAACAGAAGAGCCCCTCCTATCACTGTAGTAAGTATCTATACTACAGTGCTTCAGCAGCACAGCTGCAGCATTTCTGATATGGACATACCCTAATAAACGCTTTTGGTTTAAAATTACACCCCAGCCAATATAGTTGAATAGAAACAAAAACTATCATCCATATCCCATAATTTTCACACTTAAAAAAAAAAATCCCATGAACCTGTGTGGTTCTCCTTGCTGTCCGCCAGCTCTGCTAGAAGCATGGAACTTGCACAACTTTATACTATTGTCATGAGTGTTGCAAGCACAGGATGCACAACCTTCTGGTATTAGCAGAGCTGGAAGAACTGCATCAGTGAGGCACATGCCAGCTTAGTAGTGGACACATTGATTTGGGACCATTTCAAGGCTGGTGGAGGTGTTCACAGAACAGCTACAAATGCTGGAGTGCCACTTCTGGGCCCAAGAAACAAGCACTGACTGACTGGTGGTATCACATCATTATGCAAATTTATGGTAATGAGCAGTGGCTGCAGAACTTCTGACTGCGCAAGGCCACATTCGTGGATCTGAGTGCCAAGTTCATCCCATCTCTGCAGCGCAGAGACGCCATAATGAGAGCTGCACTGACAGTGGAGAAGTGAGTAGTGATCCCATTGTGGAAACTTGCAACACCAGATCAGAGAAGAATCATTTTGGAGTTGGAAAATCCACTGTGGACGCTGTTGTAATGCAAAGGCCACTAATTGTCTCCTGCTACACAGACTGATTCTCTGCAATGTGCGAGACATAAAGGATGGATTTAAAGCAATTGGCTTCCCAAAGTGTGGTGAAGTGATCGAAGGCACGCACATCTTTATTTTGGCACTAGCCCTCTTTGCTACAGAGCATATCAATAGAAAGGGCTACTTTTCTATGATTATGCAAGAGTTGGTGGATCACTGGGGATGCTTCACTGACATCAGTGGTGGCTGGTCAGGGAAGATGCGTGATGCTCGCACCTTTAAGAACATAGGACTATTCAGAAAGCTGCAAACAAGGACTTTCTTTCCCAAGTAGAGGGGAGAGGTGGAGTGGATGTCTGCTGAGTCGTAACAGCCAGACACAAGGGCTATTAGAAGAGCTCAACACGGGGCTATCCGTCTCAAGAAGGGTCTGAAGGAGCGCTTTAACAGTGAGCCATAGTAAGACATTGTGGTGGACTGCGCTCTACCTGGCTGTTCTCTTCCAGGGCCTGTTAGGAATGTGGTGCTTTGTGTATGTGTGTGGCTATAACACTGTCAATGCACCTATTAATGTTGTGGTTCTTGCTATACATCTGTGATTACACTTTCTCATGGATCTTATGAGTTGTCACACTGTACAATAACAGTTGGGGTGCTGTCAGAACTGTTAAACATTCTACAGCATATGTTAGGAATTAATAAAGATGAATTATTTTACAAAAACAGAATTTGAGTAACAAAACCAGTGCAAAAAAAACCCCTGTGCAATTTAAAGGAAATAAATTCAAAATGTAATAAATGAATAGAACAGAATGGCCTGGATTCCCGACACCATATTTGCAGTCTCCACCAATGTGGTATGGATCACACGATTCAAGGCACCTGTCTCCGTATTCTTGGCATGGTAACACCTCCCACCAGCAAACGCCCTGGTCCCCATCTCCTAGACAGCCCTCAACACTTCAGTGTCCGCCAGTGCAGGACTGCTCAGCACCAGTCCTTGGTGCCATTCCTGGGAAAGACGTTGGTCGTCATCTTCCAGGCACCAGTCCCCCACACCAAAAAATGAGCCGCCACATGCAAGACTCCACAACCCCACCCTGGTCCCTATAAAGTGATTGGTCTGAGTTGGAGTGGGAGTTTAGCCCCTCACCAAGGAAGCACCGATCACCTTCAGCTCTGGAGACCAGCACAGCACCTGTGGTGGCTATGTGGCAGCTGGGCCAGTAGCCTGCCCAATGACCTTGTTGGAACCCATGGGGCGTGCCTGTGATGCGAGTGCCTTATTCACATTACTCCTCCCCTCCCTATCTGCTTTGTACAAGCCACTACCTGCACCGTCAGTAGTGGGCTCAGAACACAGAGCAGACTCCATCGTGGGATGGAAAAAGCAAGTGGCAATGCTGAGGGAGCCATGCCCAGTGGGGTAAAGTGCCACAGCCTCTCCCCCAATGTTGCCTTCGTCCTCTTTGTCACCAGAAAAGGCGGTGGCAGGCCCCTCCCACGCCAACCCCCCAGATGACTTTAAGAAGTGCTAGGTCCTGCTCAAGAGAGTGACTTCCAACCTGAAACTGGAGGCTAAGGAGCTGGCAAACCAGTCAGACATCCTCTTCGACATGCGATCAGCTGCATCCCCAGCACGGTTCATGTTGCTGGTCCATGAAGATTGCTAAGACAAACCCCCTCATCTATTCCGCCCACCTCCAGGTGGGCAGAAAAGAAATATTATGTCCCTGCTATGGGGTTTGAATACCTTTATACACACCTGTTCCCTGGGTTGCTGGTTGTATCTGTGGCCAACAAAAGGGACAGGCAAGGTCAGGTGAGCGCCACACCTAAGAATAAGGGTGCCAAGAGACTGGACCTCTTTGGAAGGAAAGCTTATTCAATTGCCAGTCTCTAGTTCTGGGTGTCCAACCAGCAGCCTTTTTTGGGGAGGTATAACTTCAATCTGTGGGACTCCCTCAACAAGTTTAAGGAGTATTGCCACAGGACCTTGGCCAGGAGTTTGCCATGTTCTGGGAAGAGGGCAAGGCAGTGGCAAGGGGCTCCCTCCAGATAGCCTGGGATGCTGCCAGTTCAGCTGCCAGAATCATTGCCTTGGCTGTGGTAATAAGGTTCACCTCTTGGCTACAATCTTGGGTCTGTCCTAAGAAATGCAGTCCTCCATCCAGGACCTTCATTTTGAAGGCACTGGGCTCTTCTCAGAGCTGATGGATGTGAGGCTGCATGGACTCAAAGACTCCCAAGCCACTCTGTGCTTGCTGGGCCTCCACATGCTGCAGACGGCGAGAAGGTCCATGTATTCTGCTCAATTCACAAGGTCGACAAAGGCTCCCTGTCTGACACCTTTTTGCTCGTGTGGTCGGGAGCTCTACTATATGCCTTCCAAAGAGTCCTCATGAACATAAAGCAGGACTAGACAAAGGTAATCCTGATAGCTCCAGATTGGCCTGGCCAGCAGTGGTTTGACATACTGCTGGACCTCTTGGTGATGGTTCTGCTGCAGCTACCACTCTCACAGGACTGGCTTTCTCAGAACCACGGCAGACTTCTGCACCTGAATCAAGCCGCACTGCACCTGATGCCTTGGCTGCTTCATGGTTGACTGCAGATGAGCAAGTGTGCTCAGCCTGTGTCCAACAAGTCACATTGAGCAGCAGAAAGCCCTCCATCAGGGCAACCTACCTGGCCAAATGAAAACAGTTCATGTGTTGGACCTCGGACCAAGGTCTTTGGCCTGAACAGGCCTCACAGCAGTTGATACTGGACTACCTTCTGCACCTCAAGCTCCAGGGCTTGTCTCTTTCATCAGTCAAGGTCCAGTTGGCCGCTATTTCAGCCTTCTAACCTCCATTCCAGGGCACGTCAGTCTTTGCTCACAACATGACTGTCCGTTTTGTAAAAGGTCTGGAGCAGTTCTATCCCCAAGTCCTCGATCTCATCCCTCCTTGGGTCCTGAACTTCATACTGTCAAGGTTCCTTCAAGTCATTGGCCTCTTGTTCCCTTCTTCTGCTCACATGGAAGGTCTCATTTCTCATGGCGATAACATAAGCCCATAGGGTCTCTGAGATTAGGGTACTTACCTCAGGCAGAGACAGATGCATCATGGAGGTGAATGCCTGGCTGCGAAGATGGTGTCACCAGGAGGGCTTTGGCTTCCTTAACCACGGGATGCTATTCGAGGAGGCACATGCTTAGCACGGGATGAGCACTTCACCTTTCCCGCCCGCACGTCGAGACAGGGACAATAAAAGACCCATATTTGCACATCAGACTGTGCTCTAACTCCTATGTCGGGAGGCCTTTAAACCCTAGGTTCGCGAATGCGGGGGACAGTAACATTGAGCATTAAGCGCCCACACGGTTACCATGCGCGGAACATGAAGACCCTGGAGGATGGTTGTGGAAACAAGAGGGGAGAGCGTGGGCTATAATGACAGAGAAATGTAGTATAAGACGGATATCATGGGGTCAGGGCAAAGACACCTGTCGAAACACGTCGCAGACACTGCGGCTCTCTATGGCCATGACTCTAATACCAAGTTACCTCTTATATGAGCGGGATGTCCACCACTGACTACCTATCGTGTAATCTAGCCATCGGCATGACCAGCAGAGTCTACGATGGTCACAGCTAGTAATAAGCAAAGTGAGGAACTGGAAGTGCTAATCTATATATAAGACATACCTAAACTTGTTGTCATTGTCGTTGTGATGGACATCAACCTCGGAGAACAGCTTTGATGGAGAACTTAATACCACGATGATCTGGTATATGTTGAGTTCTTGTGTCGTGATATGGGCTCCAATTCTTTTATTAGTTTGACTCTCAGGGAACGGGATCTTAGACCCGGGTACAAATACGTTCGCTCAGTGAGACTTACTGCGTTGATTCTGTCCCTCTTCTTATCATTTAGTTTATAATTGTAAGAATGGTATACAGCAAAGTGAACTGAATGTTGACGTGGAAGGGCGATGGAGCATACGGAGAACGCGAGAAGAGCTGAGCAGTCTTTGGCGTTAGAGTAAAAGGTCCAAGTACGAAAACAGGGTGATGTCGTGCTAGGAGTTCTACCTACAGGCCACCTAACAGGTGGTAAGAGGTAGGATGAGGCCTTCTTTTAACAACTAACAAAAATTTCATTCCAAAGCCCCAAAATTTTAGAGTGGTTTTGTGAGTGGGGGCGACTTCAAACTATACTCAGATAGTCTGTTGGGAACTAAACTTAACACGCCTTGGGCCACCAGCCGCATCCTATTCAACTTAAGGTTCTCTGGGGTGTCTACTGCGCGACATATTGCCAGTACAACGTTTTCTAATTCAGAAACGGTTGAACTAAACGGCTACTCAAGGGCTGAGGAAGCTGTTTTCTAGCACCTTGATGTTTAACCAAATAGGAGGAAACTATCCGCGCTTGGAAATTGAAAGTAGACGGCACAGCTTGGCGTGAAGGTTTGTGATCATGTAAATATCAGTAGAGTTCTCTCGCTAATCTCTTAAGCGCAAGGGTTTTTAGAACTGGTCAGTACAGCCAAAATAGAGACAATGGATTTCAGGCAAGGCAGATTTTGGTTAAGCTCAGAGAGCTGATAGGTAAGGTCCCATCGGGAATCCAAACTGAGGGGAAAAAACAACTGAGGAAGTTGGGTTCGCAGTTTTTCACAGAGAGACTTATCTATATAAGGTGCCCAAAAAGCAAGCTATCCGAATGGGTAGAAATGATAGAAAAGATGTGGCAAAAGACCCACCTTGGCTTCTTAAACACGAGCAAGCATCTCTGGCATGACCTTACAAAACAATAAAAAGGCAGTCATATTAAAAATCGGAGTACCAACGAGGTCAGATTGACATAAGGACATTGGAATATATAGGCAAAACAAACAGGGAAGCGAAAGGCGGCCCCAAGCCAGTCTACGTAGAAATAGGCAGAAAGGCACAAAATGAAGCTCCAACTTGCCTCGGGAATTAAAGGGCGGAAAACAAGAGACTTTTTTATTCATACGGCCGTCTAGAAGCGAAGGGAACAAAAAAGAGGGGGCCCAAAAACAAAAAGGGCCAAGGGACCAGAAGGGTAAGGGCCCAGCTGAGGTCAGTGAGGAGGAGAAGCAGACTAACAGGGGGAACTTGGAAATGCCAGGAGATTCTTACATTGACTTCCTTGTTTCGGTCGTTCACTGAGAAGTGAGGAATGTCTAACTAGGTGGAATGGCTTATGGGAAGGGGGTGGTTTACGAAGATTAAATAAAAAGAGAGGTAGTAAAATATCACATAAAAAAAGTTAGATGCCGATGCAAGGGTTCACAAAAACCCAGCCCTGATGAAATGCATCTAGAATATCAAGGGTTTAATAGAGGAGGTTCATGAGCCTCTAGCTACTATTTTGGAAAGTCATGGGAGACGGAGAGATTCCAGAGAGACTGGAAAAGGGCCAATTTATAGTGCCCCCATCTGTAAAAAAAATCGCCATCTGTAAAAGGGAAATAAAAACGAAACCCAGGAAACTACAGACCAGTTAGTTTTTAACTCTGTGCCAGCGCAGATAATGGTGAAGTTCAATTCATTGAAAGAAATCATCTGGCAAACATCTGGAAAAGTCGGTAATCTCCCGGTGATAGGGAATAGCCAGCCATGGATTTTGTAAAGAACAAAATCATGTCAAACCAATCTGATTTTGCCCCTGCCTTTGTTGATAGGATATCACGAGTCTTTGTGTTGGCGATAAAGGAGAGAAAGAAGAGGAAGCGGTGGACTGTGGGTTCGTATACCTAGGACCTTTAGTAATGGCATTTGATACCGCGTCTCGCCATGATCACCTTATCCCGATAAATAGGCAAATACAGTAGATGGTGATCGCTACAATAATTGAGGTGAGTGCAGTAATCTCGGCCTCGATACCCGTACCAGAGGGAGAGAGAGTATTAAAATGGGCTCCCTCCTATGCTGGAAGCTTTATGAACATAGTGGCGTCTGGTTCCTCCGCCAGGGGTTCTGTCTTTGGGATTCCGGCTCGCCGTGTCCTCAATATTCTTCTATCAACGACTTAGAATTGTCTGGACATAGGAAAGTGCTCTTATTTAAATTTCGCGGACGGATTTACCAAACTGGGGGATCATGCAAATACTGCTTTGGCAGGGGGGGGGGTTGAGCGGTTGAGGACAGGATCAAATTCAAAATGATCTGCGACAAAACTTGGAGAAATGCCTCTGACGGTGCATAAACCGGATTGAAATTCATTAAAGACAGAATTGCAAAGGGCTCCACTTTAGGACAGGAACCAATCGTTTCACACATACAGTAATGCGGAAGAGACTATCTAGGATAGGAGTATAGGCAGAAAGAGAATCTAGCGGCTCATAGGTGGCCCACAAGGTTCTTCATATGAGTCCAACAGTGTGATACGTGTTGCAAAAAAACAAACTGAGTTTCTGGGAGGCATAACATGGTTGTTGTTCTGACGAAGACACGAGACAGTTCATTCTTCCGCTCTACTTCTGCATGGTTAACTGGCCTCACATTGGAGTATTGTCCGTTCCCGAGTTCGTGGCATCTGCATTTCAAGAAGATGTGGAGAGAAATTGCGCGGAAGGTCTCAGAGAATAAGCGTCAACAAGAATGATTAAAGGTCTTAGAACATGAACCTTGAAGGAAGGCTTGGAAAAGAAATTGGGTTTATATTTTAGTGTTGGAAAAGAGCCTGACAGAGGGACATTGATAGCCAGTTCTTCACGGTTTATCTAGAAGCTGACAGGCGCCCTCTGCGGTTGTTATTGACCTATTCTTCCATTCTGGGGCGGTGGTCATCAGCAGCGTAGTGAGAGAACAACAAACTTGTTCACCTTAGCCTCTAATGATAGAACAAGAAGCAATGGGCTTAAACTGCAGCAAGGGAGATTTAGGTTGGACATTAGGAAAAAGTTCCTAACTGTCAGGGTAGTTAAACACTGGAATAAATTGCGTAGGGAGGTTGTGGAGTCTCCATCTCTGGAGATATTTAAGAGTAAGTTAGATAAATGTCTATCAGGGATGGTCTAGACAGTATTTGGTCCTGCCATGAGGGCAAGGGACTAGACTCGATGACCTCTCAAGGTCCCTTCCAGTCCTAGAGTCTATGAATCTATGAAAGAAGGGATAGAAATATGTGCCATACGACCGTGAACTCCGAGCCCACATCCAGGGATACTGCTTATGAGTCAACTAGAATGGAATCAACACGAGCAAGCACTTGAAGAGAAAATTGTTGCCTACCTTGCGTAATTATTTTTCTTTGAGATGTGTTGCTGGTGTCCATTCCATTACCCACCCTCCTGCCCCTCTATCGGAGTTACAGGCAAGGAGGAACTGAGGGAGTAGGGTCGGCGGAGCCTCATATACCAGTGCATGAGCGCAGCACTCCAGAGGATGCCACAACCAGCCCTACGGATACCGCTAAAGCTAAAAAAATTCCAACAACTGTGCACGTCTGCGCACACACATCTAGAATGAAATGAACATGAGCAACACATCTCAAAGAACAACAGTTACGAAAGATAGGTAACCGTCTTTTCCTTCCCCTGCACTGGGCTTGCCTGTGCTCAACTGACAGCAATGACAGATTTCTACATGGGTCAATATCCCCTGGGCTCCTGGTAGCAGTTCCCTCTGGGGCAGGTGGCCAGTGGGCAGGGCGGCCTGTGCCACAACAGCGCCACCATGTTAGGTGTTGGGCTGCCTCCACCATGGGCAACCCCAGCATTTTTATCTTCGGGATCCCTGTAGCAGCAGCTGAAACTGGAGCCCCATTGTGGGGCTGAATGGGAGGCAGGGGAAACCTGGAGCAGCGAATCCAGAGTGGACTCAGGGAGGGGGAGAAAATCCAGAGTCCAGAATGCAGCAGTGCCATGGAAGGGAGGAAGGGGCTCGCTGGAGTGCTGGAGCTGTGGGCATGGGGAACTGAGGCAGACACAGGACACCAGGGACATGTATGGGGAGAGGAGGAGAAAGCAGGGGTATAGGACAAACAGGGGCACAACAGCCTCTGGGAGTGGAGCAGGCAAAGACGGGGTCATTTGAGCGGGGAGCATAGGGTTCCCAGAGGTCAGGGCTGTCCCTAGGGGGGTGGAGGCCTGGGAAGGAAGTGACATCGCTTTCGGGACCGACCGTGCCAGGAGCAGGTAGGGGAGACAGTGCCTCCCCAAACAGGCAGGCGTGGCCCCACCCACACACACCCCTCCTGGGCCCCGATTCGGCAGCACCGCTGGGCTCCAGGAGGCTGGGGCCACACCACCTGCCTTTCTGGGGCCTGGGAGGCTGTGGTGGCGCGCACACTCTCTCAGCACTCCGGGGCTGGGGAGACTGCAGCAATGGCACCATGCACTCCCCCTCCCGGCATTCCAGGGCACACGCTCTCCTTCGGGTGGAAGAGGCAGGTCTGGGGGTCTCCTCTCCCAGCCAGCAGTTCACCCAATCTCCATGCGGCGCTAGCCAATTGCATCAGTCTGCAGAGCCCCCCAAAGTGCAGCCTGGAGCGGTCGCCCAGATTCACCATCCGCTAGGGACAGCTCTGCCGGAGGTGGTGGACGCACAGGATAATTCGCTGTATGGATGGGTAGGAGGTGGGAGCACAGCGTCTCCAGTGGGGCTGCGGTGGTGCTACTCTAGCCCCAGCGCCATGGTGGGAGCACGGAACATGCCCCTCCAAAAGGGGTCAGATTTTTATTCCTGCGCAGCACAGAGACCATAGTAAAGCTGCATGGCTGGCGGAGAGAGGCTGATGGCTTCTCTCTATTGCCACCCTCCCACCTTTGCCAGTCCCAAATCCTGATCTTGATTTACAACTCATGGGATTTGATAAAATACAATGTGTGGATTGGTCTGTGAGATATAAATTCTGCTTTGATGTGAGCCCCCCCGCCCCCCCTTAGCCCCTTCCTGCTGGTCCTTGGAGAGGTGATGCTACTTGTTCTCCCCAAACTTCTGGGATTGGGGAGCTGCCATTCTAGCCCTGCTCTTCACTGCCTTGGCCCCCTCCCAGCATCAACCTCTCACATTTTCTTTCTCTCTCTCTCTCTCTCATCCCCCAGAGGTTCCTGTTCCCCACAACCACCCCCTACACTCACCTGCACTCCCTTCCCCCTCCCATTCCCACTCCTTCTCCCTTACTCTTCTCAGCTTCTCTTCTGGACCCACATTCTCTTGCATTCCCTTCTATCTTCTCCCACACCTCAAGCTCCCCATCCCTCCTTTGCTTGCCACCTTTCCTCCACATTCCTCAGCACACCCCTCAGTCTTTCTCCTGCTCTGCAGAATCCCTCTGACCCTGCTACATCTTCATACTCCCCAATTCCCCCTCTGACAACTTCCTCCTGCCCCCTCCAGCCCCTGCACACCCTTCTCTCTCCCTTCTGAACCCCCATATGATATGGGGGGGTTATATGTTTATATTTTTGTTACATAATATGATAGTATTATTAAAATATAAGTGTAATGGGTACACGAGAGATATTTGCAGTATATTAGGTGTAGCACATTTTCTCCGTTGCTATGCACAGATGTTACTGGGACTGATGCGCTAAGTCTGGCTGTAATTAGTTTCCTAAGCTACTCTCAGTTCAATAGATGGTGGTGAAAAGGACATTTGATGGGATACAACTCACAGAATCAAAATAATATGTAATATCTTTTAAAGGATTGTGAAACTTTAAGGGCATGCATGGAGTTTTTGTATTAACTCATTTTGATACATTCATGTTTTACTGAGTGAGGGGTCCCCAGTATTCCTTGTGCCCATGGCCCCAATAAATCTTAATCCATTTCAGACTGACGGGACTACAGTGGAGTCTCAAACAGGTCCTGGCTCATGGCAGCTGGAACCCCCAGTTGTGTGGTCCCCATCCTCCTTATTCTCCTCCTCTTCACTGTTCATGCCAGGGGCCTGTGACTTGAGCTCCTCAGAGGTATCTATAGTGTCTGAGAGTGGTGCTGGGGTCTCAACCAAGTATGGCATGCAACTCCTCGTAAAAGCAGTAGGTCTGTGGATTGGCACCAGATTGACTGTTGGCCTTCCTGGCCTTCTGGCACACCTGCCACAATTCCTTCGCTATCACATGGCACTGCTGCTGATCCCTGTCTTACTGCTTTTCCTGCATCCCTCATGCAAACTGCTCATAGATTTCCACATTTTTACAGCTGATCAGTAGCTGTGCCTGCACAGCTTCTTCTCCCCACAGTTCCTGGAGATCCAATATTGCATGATTGCTCCAGGCTGGAGTGCACCTGAAACATGTAGCTGGCATAGTTGGTCTGGGCAGTTGCAAACAATGGTGGAGAGCTACTAGGTGTGCGCAGCAAGTCGGACAATCAGGGAATGGAAGAAGGAGGACTCCACAATGAGTAACAATTTGCTACAACTAGCAAATTCCTAGGCCACTGTCAGCAGAAGCGCAGAAGTAAGGAGGTGGCATGGTATACGGTGTGTTGCCATGGTTACTTCTGTGCTGCTTCGGTGGCTTGTGGTGCCTGGCGTTTGGCCTGTGGCTCAAGGCAGGCTTGTGCTGTCACATGACAGTGCCCACTGCCCTCCTGCAGTTCCTAGCCACTCCTGGCTCACCACGAGCATTTTGACAGGAAGTACCAAGCAGTAATAACAATAATAATAAGAGAGAGTGTGTGTGTGTGTGTGTGTGTGAGTGTGTGAGAGAGAGAGAGAGAGAGGCGCGCGCGGGGACACACACACACACACACACACACAGAAAGAGCCTGTGTGTGATTCTGTTGGGGGATTGTCTGACAGAGTCTCTGTTGAGGAGTGTGTCTCACACACACAGTCTCAGTCTGTGTTGGGGGACTGTGAGAGGCAGAGTGGCAGTGGATGTGAGAGCCTGTGTGTGTATGTTAGGGAAGTTTGAGAGACAGTGAGCGCACTGTCATTTTAAGTTCCCCCATTGCCCCTGCTTGGCCTGGCTCCCCTTCCCCACCCTACTCCACTCCACTCATGTGGAAGTTTCGCTTCTCCTGGCCCCAGCACCCGCCAGAGACTGAGCAGCACAGGACAGCAGGCAGGAATGGACTCAGTTCCACTCTGGGCAGTGAGCAGTGGGCGACACTGCCAGTGACCGGCCCCAGCCACAACACTCTGGGCTCCCCGGGGCTGCGGCAGAGCCAGAGCCCTCAGCCAGCCAGCTGAGGAACGAGGGAGGGAGGGGGCAGGAGCGGGGAGAAGCCCACCAGCCCAGAATGGAGAAGGGGCCAGAGAAGAGAGGAGTCCCGGCCACAGCCAGCCTGATGAAACCCGAGGTTCTTGTGGCACATTTCTGGCTTTGGCGCCCTGGGCATGGGCCCCGTTTGCCCAGCCCTAAGGCCGGCCCTGGGAGTTGACGTAGCTTAGGTCAACTTATCCCGGTGTCTTCACTGCGCTGCGTTAAAGGGAGACACTCTCCGGTCATCTTATCTTACTCTTCTCGGAGAGGTGGAGTACCGGGGTCGACCGGAGAGCGCTCTGCCATCTATTTTAGCGGGTCTTCACTAGACCTGCTAAATTGATCCCTGCTGCATCGATTGCAGCAGCGTTGATCTCCCTGTGGTGGAGACAAGCCCTAACTCAGGCTATGTCTATGCTGCAGCTGCCCTACTGTAACGCTTGTGGTGGTGATGTTCTAAGCCAACAGGAAAAAAAACTTCTCCCATTGGCTTAACTCTTGCCTCCGTGACAGGTGGTAGCTCTCCTGCTGATATGTGCTGTCTACACTGGCACTGAGGTCAGTGTAACTTAGGTTGCTCAGACGTGTGGATTATTCACACCCCCTGAGTGATGTAAGTTATACCTAAGTAACCTGTAGTGTAAATAACATCTCCAAGATTGTTTAGCATAAGTAGCTAACACATATTTCAAGGGACCATTCAAAGTGCAGTGGCCTGTTAAGACCCTCCGGTCATGGGGGAGAAAGCAGCTGGAGTTGTTAGTGAAGTATAGATTGTTGTAATAAGCTGTCAATCCAATCTCCCTATTCAGCCCATTATTTTTAGTGCCTAGCAAAGTTATGAATTTAAGCTCTTGGGCTCATCTTTTGAAAGTGTTGTGCACGTTTCTTTTGAGGATAAAGACTAAGAGTGATCGCTTTGTGAAAAGCATTTGCCCACAGGCAATGTAGTGTGTTTGTCTTTTATATTTTGTCTTTTATGAAAAATATATGAAAATATTTTATATAATTTTTCTGATAAAATATAAAAATACATGTTTTGTCCTATATGACAATATACAACATATATATGGATATTTTGTCTTTTATGATAAAATACTTATGCTAAGCAATTGGATCCATCTTGTATTTAGCTGTGACACTTGGAATAAGTTTCCCAGACCTGAAGAAGAACTTTGTGTAGCTTGAAAGCATGTCTCTCTCTCACCAACAGAAGTTGGTCCAATAAAAGATATTACTTCACCCACTTCATCTCTCATTTGGAACATTAAACTAGATAAAATGTACAAAGCACTAGTTAAACGTATAGTGGGGGAAAACTTGCGTTGACAAGAGAGTAGGCTAAAATGATCCAGTAGTCTTTTTTGTTTCTATATCTTTTAGAAAAATTACCGGTAATATACATATATGTAATATATAATTTGAAAATTAATAAAGTAACTCTTTGCTAAGTGCTACCTTGTATGTGATCTGGATGACACTTGCCTTGGTCTTCAGGTTTTCCTTGCTTCCTATTTAAAATGGACTTAAAGAAGATTTGGGAGGAGGAGCAAAACAAACTCAGTTGTTGATATAGAAAAGTATGCATGTTGGAACGAGGTACCCACTGAAAGTACCCATTGCTGTCTTTTATTGGTGTTTAAAGGTGGTGAAATGCCTGTCCCAACAAAGAGCGAACTGGATGAGTTACAGGAGGAAGTGGCAAGGAGGGCGCAGGAACAGGAGCTACTCAGGAAACGGGAAAAGGAACTGGAGGCAGCAATGGGCTTTAACCCCCGTCCCAGCAGGTTCATGGACCTAGATGAGCTGCAGAACCAGGGTAACTTTCACAGACTGGATGTGGCTGACATGGGGGTGGGAGTGGTGTAGGTTTGGAGTACAATGTTGCACATGTGGGAGATGAGGAAGGTGTTTTTGGTCTTTTGATTTTTCCATTAAGAGTCTCTTGCTTTTTCTTCCCCATGACAATTTTACAATTACTCAATAGCTTTCTCCAGTCTGTGAGACAAAAGACAGTCTCTGAATTTATCAGAAATGTGAGAAACAGGAAGAGAATGGTGAACTTGTAATGCCCAGGAATCTAATTTGAAGGAAAAAAAACCCTAATTGTATTCTGCCTGAACACCAAACTCTACTCATGTGAGACACCAAAATCAGGCTTGATCTACACTTAAAATTTAGGTTGATATAGCTATGGCACTTCGGGGTCTGATTTTTTCACACGCCTAAGTGCATAGCTATGCTGACCTAACTCCTGGTGTAGCTGCAGCCAGGTTGATGGAAGAATATCATCTCTCCGGAAGGTGGTGTCCCTACAGTGTTAGAAAAGCCTTTTCCATTGGTGTAGACCACATCTACACTACAGGGTTATCAGACATAGCTAGGATGCTATATCTGAGTAACTATAGTTCCAATAGTGTGGACATCTCCACTTGGATGAGATCTCTACATTGTTTGTGCTTCTCCATTCTTGCATGGTGATCAACAGTGCAATAATTATCAATGTTGACCTCTAAATTGTTGTCATAAGGCTTTGGTTAATGACCCCTTGAAATGAATAGGGCAATTTGCAGCTCTTTGATCTATCTTCTCAGACTGTCTACAGAATCATGCAGGCAGCTGTACATCAGTTATGATTGGTTAATAGTTTTAAGTGTCTGTTCACAATCTTAAGAGTTACTGATTTAACTTTTTTAAAAAAAATTAACACTCAGATTCTGGAACATAAGGCTGTAGCCTCCATTAAAAAAATTCAATTCACTGAGTTACTGGGAACAGTCCCAGTTTGACTCTGGGTAATGCCCCACTAAGCACATTGTTAGAAACATCTAGCTGTTTGGCATTTCCTTGTTTAAAAAAAACAAAGCATACTAGAAAGGCATGTAATAACAAAGAGTGCTATGTAGTACTTAGGGGTCATAGCCTCTGGTATGATCGCTATGGAGGCTAGATGCTCCTAAACCTGCTTTCATCCTGGGTGGTTCCCACAATGCTTTATGGCTTCCTGGCTTCCTTATGTACAAGACTCCAGAACATTCCTGACCCATTCTGCCTTCCAGTACATGGCTTTACCCATGCAAAGGAGGCCAAGTTCAGAATGCTTAGAGTCTGGTCTTCAGTTCATAAATCTTAAAGGCCACACGTTTAGACTCTGAAGATGCTGCTGTGTTGACTTACTGATTTACCAGACTTCTTCACATTCAGCTCATGCTCATTTACAAGGTTTCTCTGGAGTTCTTAAAATAAGACGTGTGTGTGGTAGTGAATTGTATATTGCCCAGGTCAAGGAGGCTTTATATTTTGGTTGAATGAAATATTAATTTTTATAATTGTCTGTTGTAATGATAAAGGGCAAATGAGCAGATTTTTGCTTGAGTTTGTACATTTTCATGAGCAATTTTACAGGCTGTTCTTTTAAATGGCACTAGTCCTGTTGTCTTTAGGCCAGAACACCTAGTTTGTCTTGAGCTTGCCTATTTTCTTATGTTTTCAGGGTTTATCATCCTTTTTTTCCCTTTTTTCAAAGTTGTTCAAAAACAATTTGTGCGTCTCTTCTCCCTGTTCTTGGATCCTTCCCCATGTGTTCTGCTCTTTCTTCTCCTCCTAAACTCACAGGACCCCTGGGCTTCAGCACTCCAACGGCTTCTTACAGTTGTCAGTGTGCACACACAAACTGTGTGCATTTGTGGACAAGAGGCTCTTGTATTAATTTACATTCTGCTGAGTCTGATATGATTTCCCAGGCACCTCTGAATTGTTTCAGGTGGAAAAGGTGTGGAGGAGATGAGATGACTAGACAAATAATTGCTGGAAAGGGACCTGTAAACATGCAACACAGTTTGGTCACAGCATGCTGAGACAAATTTATGATACACATACTGTACTCTATGGTTTTTCTCTGTGCAGCAGTAGTTGCTTTTGACAATTTTTGAAAAATCCACACCCCGGAACAACATTGTTAAGACGACCTAAGCTCCTGTGTAGACACCGCTAGGTTGATGGAAGAATATTTTCATCGGCCTAGCTACTGCTGCTTAGGGAAGTGGATTATCTATGTCACTGGGAGAACCCCTCCTGTTGGCATAGGTAGTGTCTCACTGAAGTGCTACAGCGGTGCTGCTGTAGTGTTTTCAGTGTAGACAAGCCTTCGGGCTTGCCATAAAACAAAGGATTCTGTTTCCAAAAACTTTTGAAGTTTCAACATTTGGTTTCATTCCTCTTCAGAACAAAAACTAGAGTCTGAAGTTTTTCACAAAAGCCTGTCACTCCGTAACTCCCCCTGTCATGGTATAATTCCCCATTCTGAACCTTAGTGTCCAAAAGATGGGGTACCAGCACGAATTCCTCTAAGCTTAATTACCAGCTTAGAACCTGTAGCGCTGCCACCAACGAGGAATTCCAGTGCCTGGTACACTCTGGTCCCCCCAAAGCCTTCTCCAGGAAATCCCAAGACCCAGACCCTCTGGATCTTAACACAAGGGAAGTAAACCCTTTCCCCCACCGTTGCCTCTCCCAGGCTTCCCCTCCCTGTGTCACCCTGGAAGATTACTGTGATTCAAACTCCTTGAATCTTAAACAGAGAGGAAAATGCACCT
>NC_133784.1:15192623-15347877 GCF_003597395.2 Chelonoidis abingdonii
CTGATTGGTTCTCTGATCAGGTGACAGCCAGGCTTACTGAACTTGTTAACCCTTTACAGTCAAAAGAGATATAAAGTACTTCTGTTCTATTAACTCCTACTATCTGTTTATGACACCCCCTCAGAATAGCCAGTAGCCCAGTGCTCAGGGCATTCAGCTGAGATGGGGGAGACCCAGCTTCCTCTCTCTGCTCTGCCTCATTTAGGTCAGGGACTTGAAGCTGGATCCCCACTATCTCAGGTGAGTTCCCTAACCAGTGGGTTATTGGCTATTCTGGGGCTGGGAGTAGATATGTCTCTCTCCGTCACTGTCACCGGAAATTCCATCCTGGACCTGAAAATCTTCCTGAAAACATTTGAATTGAAACAGATACGTTTCTTCAACAAGTTTGTTCTGACTAATCAGCATGTTCTGACAAAGAAGCAATTAATCAAAAAATTCTGTTAACAGTCAGATGAATAAGTCACTCTAAGAGACTAGCCACAGGCTGTGATTTACAGTAGAACTACTGCTCCAGACATCAGTTTAGCATCTAATAATACTTGATTTTGCAATCTCACCTGCAAAGTAGTAGAAGTAGCACTGATTGGAATTTGGAGATATAATGTCAAAGTTTGCTCTGTTACCTTCATGTAAATTGGAAGTAACTCAGCTGAAGTCAGTGAATTTACATGGTTATAGCAGAGTCCTGCCTACAGTAGAAAGCTTAACATAAGGTGTGATTTTTAAACAGACTAAGTTAAACTAATACAGCCCTCTATGTTAGACACACTTATTTCAGTTCAAGTGTGGCTTCTTTGGGTTTAGGGTAAATTGATTCTTAATTGATGTAAATAAATTGATCTTTTGCACCAATTCAACAAAATCCATTTAAAATCACATCATATGTTAAAGCATTGCAACTTTCTGCTGTAGACAAGCCCAGAGAACAGAATTTGATTGACAGTCTGGTATTTTCTTTCATGCAGTCTTATTTATTTACAAGAAATGTACAAAGTCCTGCTTCTCTGCACAGAGGAGGACCAAGAACAAAATGAGCAGTATCTTAGCCTACAGTCCCAAACCTGTTTACCCAAAAACCAGTCCCAAAATCTCTCTTTCTAGCTTTTTCCAGAGCCACACTGTGCTCATAGGCTACTGCTTGGCTTTCTTGCTTTTTGCCTCTGCCTGTCTCTGTTATGTACACGTGCACATGCGCGCACACACACTTACTTTACCCAAAACAATCTACAGCAAAAGCCCCTCCACTCATCCAGTGTAAAACTCCTGGGTGGGTTTACACTCCTTTTATCTGAGATGGGGTGCTTATGATTACCTGATCTGGACAGTTACGTTAATTGAAGGGTATGCCTAGTCTCAGAGGTTTGTGACTCATGCAGTCCCCCGTGCCTCGCAACATCATCATACCCTAGGGTGACCAGACGTCCAGATATTTAGTTGTTTGTCCCAATCAATGTTTGTCCTGATGTGTCCCAATATTTGTTTTGTTCCTCTCATCTGGTCACCCTGTAATACCCTTTAAAGAGGAAATGAGAGTCTGGGAAAGGTACAGCCTCTACAGAAGAGCTACTACAAATGACTCCTTTATAGAAGGGTTTTGTACTCACAAATGGGAGGGAGGGTAAAGGAGAAACAAAAAAAGAATGCAAATGAAATGAAGAGTGCTGCCCATTGCAGGAAGGAGTGATGGCTTTGAGAGGTCCATGCAGGAAGCAGACTCAATCTTTGAAGAGTCGCTGCATCAGGAGCAGAAGGGAGATTGTGCTGCAGCTTTTGCTCTCTGTAACGAAGCTATATGTAAGTAACTCTAATTGCCTGAGCTACTGTGCTTTTGACAGTTTACTAATATCACAGAACAGGACTGTAAAATTTACTGACTAGTCATCTGAAATTCTCAGCTGGGAAAATGAGGAGCGTGCTAGCCATACTAGTATGCTTGGAGCTAGTACCTCCTCTTTCTAAGCACCCTGGTTTCTGGATTTTAGTCCCCTCCAGCACCCTGGTTCCCTCTGGGCTATTATCTCTAGTGCAATGGGATGTTAGTTTGTCCCTCTTGCTGCTAACTGGTAGGTGACTCCCTCTCCTGCATTCCTATACTTAGTAAGCAGTTTTCCCAATCAAGAGACCAGTTTGCAAAGAGTTTAAGCCCTAAACCTGCCAGCACAGCATGTAGGAAAGGAGCATGAGAGAAGATGACGCTCCAGTCACCAACAAGAAAAGGAATGAACTATGCTGTACTTATTCACATCTCAGGAGGAACAGATGACATCAAGATTTTGAAGGGCTAAATATTGCTGTGAATTATGGGAGTTATGTGCTATTGCATTTTTTTTGTTTTGATATGTTATAATTTAATTGGCTGGCTATCCCACCCAAACCTCCATTCCCCACTTGCTGGTTAGTAAGATTGAAAACGGAGCAGGTAGTACCATGGATTTGCAAAGGCAAAAATATGGTTATAGAAATTGGCTTTTCTGTGTTACAAAATAAGGGTCAACATACAGTCCTCATGAAAGCTCTGTTAGTCTGCACCCCACCTGGCTATACCCTGATTTCACATCCCGACCAGGTTCCCTTGCACATAAAAGGATCATGATATGGGCATAAGGAGTTGTATAGATGGAAGACTGAGAATGACACAGTGTTTGTGTGAGGGCTGGAGAAAGACCCACCCCGTGTTAGGAGGAGGAGGGGTTTGGCTAAAAACTAGATTTTTCTTTTGACTCATTTTGATTTAGTTTCAGTTAACCTGTTTGGACACCTTGCTAACTTGAATGTGCATTAATGGAAATGAAAGCATCCCTGTAAACTTATCTGTGGCAGCATTTGCATGGTCCATGTTTTATGTTCTTGCTACATCTTTTTTTCTTTTTCTTTTTTCTTTTTTCAATTTTAGTCTTTTTTTCTGTTTTTTGTTTCTGCTATGTTTTCTTTTGCATTTTAGCTAAACTAAGATTTGCCATGCATGATGCCAGCTCTAGCACTCACAGCAGAGCCCTAGTCGATAAGAAGCTACAAATCAGTATCCGAAAAGCACGGAGCCTCCAGGATCGCATGCAGCAACAGTCATCGCAGCAGCCGCCGCCGCCGCCAACCTGCCACCCACCACAGGGGGGCATCATGACCCAGTCTACAAGGTAGTCCAAGTTTATCACAGTACACCAGTTCTGATCCACACCTACCAACAGCATGGTCTGGAAAGAAGTAGTGAACTGTGTGTTCCCCCGGTTACTCAAGATCCTGTAGTGTTCTTCCTCATGGCATTCTCAGATCATACCATGTTATAGGAGAGCGCACTTCAGTGCATCTACGGTCTTAGCTGGCCAGGTTATGTGCACCAAGTCAAAACATGGCCTGTAATAGACGTTTTTAGAAATTAATTCTGACCTGCTGATAGAAAAGACGTGCATCAAGAGAGAGAATGCAATAGATAAGTGACCTGTTAAAAGGAGAGGTGTGTTTTAAGGTGAAATAAAAAGCTTTAAAAAAGAAAAATTAGCAAATATCTTCAGGGCTCAATTCAGTTAAGCGGTATTATAATGAATGCCCTGAAATAACTACCAAGAGGAGGGCAGTTACATGTTTGCAGTGCTCTTAACAGTGAAAAATTCATTGAATCTTTCTTCTAGCCCACCTTTTCTTTGGTGCACTGGTGCAGTTCTTGGAGAAAAAGGTTCATTCATAACCCATCCTTGCCCTGTCACCTTTCTGTTGTTTCCTGACCACTGTTCCTGACGCCACTTCCATTCTGCAACCAGGTTCTCTGCCTCCCAGCTGCCTCTAGTCTGACTTAGCAGCCTCTCCAGTTTCCTCAGCAGGACACTTTCTTTTCTACTTTTCTCCTCCATTCTGTGTACTCCATTTGATTCTCTGCTCTCACATCTTATTCAGCCCATCCTAGTTCCCTATTGTAACACCATTCTACCCTTTTCTGCCTGCCATCCCCAACACCTCTAGAATCCTCCTTGCCTAGCTTCCTGGCAGCTTCTCCACCTATTTCTTTCCTTCTTCCACTTCCCCCACTACATGCTGTGCGACCAAATGCCTAGGTGGAATCTCATGTGAGTGTCCCTTTTTAAAAACACTGCAGGGAAATAAGTGATGAAATCCATACCTGAAAAGGCTAGAATTCAGGGTTCCATTCTGTTCTTGAAGCTGTTGAATTATGTACAAAGAAAGCAGATCCCTGTACTAATTAGAGGTCCACAATGCCCTCAGTTGTAGGAGAAACACGGAAACCTGACGTCGGGGGCTGGCAGTTGTTGTTTTGTTTTTTTTAGAGCATTATACCTTTAAACATATCTTTCTACACATCAAACTCAAATATATTGCATAAGTGCCCATTCCTGCTAAAGGAACAGCCCTATCAGAAAAATATTATTTTGTACAATAAGTTTCTACTGCAGTGAGTTTTAACTCTGCAGTCAGTGAGACATATCTGCTTGTATCTTGATTTTTGTGCCTTTATTTTGATATACATCAGCATTATAAACAGCACAAAGTTTATTATTACTCAAACCTAAGATCATACTCCCCCATGAATACTCAGTTGGATCTTCTGCATGATAGTAGCTTTGATTTCTAGATCTGCATGAGGAGACAAACTGGTAGGATTGAAGTCACACAATAGTCTTTTTTGTCCCTGTAGGAAATAATTATCCTAACTATGCATCAGCGTTTAGCTGCACAGCATTGTCATTCTGCATATCCAGATTAAGGTTAGAGCATTATTCTAACCAACACTAAGTGCGGCTTTAAGCAGCAGAAGTAGTTTTCAGTTTGACAGCTAGCTGGGCTATAGCTGTCTATCAGAGTTGTTTCCAGTCCTCTGCTTTTATTCATATCACTGACTCATGTGACTTTCTGGTTGCATATTATAATGCTAATTAATGCAGAAGAAATACAAAGTGACCCAAGGACATGCACAGTTTATATTTTATGCAAGACATGTATGCATGGTTTGTAATGCTTTTAAATGCTTCCTTTAATGTATTGGATAAATTACTCAAAGCTGAAAAAAAAAATGAGGAGAAGGAAACTGAGGGAAATGTATTGCATTCTATTCTATTCCTTTCCTTCCCAAAGTTATTTCCCATTACTTTAGAAAAGAGAACCTGAGTGGAATGTTGCCTGTTTATGTTAAGATCATAAACATAATGATTCTCTTGAGATCATAAACATAATGATTCTCTTGTATGGTTTGTAGAAATCTCCTGGAGATGTTGATTTTGGAGGGGAACTTGTAATACTTAATTTAAAATTTATTTTTATTATTTATCTTTATAATGTACACACACACACACACACACACAAACCCCTAGCCAAAGTGCTCAGTGTGTTGTACAATATTTGTAAAAATATAACAGTAAAATCTTATAATAAAAATAACTTTTAAAATTTGAAATGAATAAAATAGATTGAGTTACAATAAAAAAAAGTTGTGAGGAAATAAAATGGAGATGTTGTCAAATTAACAAAAGCAATTATTTGGGTGGGAAGTTTTTAATTTGTGTTTGTGCAGAGAGAAGTGGATTGAGGTGGATGTTAAGGGGGAGCAAGTTCCACACCTTAGGGATAATTCAAAAAAAGAAGAGAGTTACTAATAATTAGTTGCCATTTCTGTGTATTTTAGTGAACAGACTGGCCCGCTCCAAGTACTGCTGAGCCGGGAGGTATCACTGGAACCCAACGGAGAAGTGGAATTCGGGTCCAGTTCTTTCTTCAACCCACCCGCTTCCTGCCATGAAGTGCACTCATCATTATATCCAGAGTCTTCCTCCCTACCCGTTCCTGCAAGCAGTCCTCCAAATAGGACCTTTCCTAACTTCCAGGCTGCTTCTGCTAATTTCGATGGCCAAGCTCTCTCTTTTCCGTATGGGCGTGGGTTGACTGAGAGACCCACAAAGACTGAGAATGATGCCCACCATGTTATGGAGCTTGATGGGGCCCCTGCCAAAGGGCTGAAAGACCATAGGGGCTGCAGCAGCAAGTTAGAAGAAGTCCATGACATTACAGCTGTTCTCAAACCTCAGCACAAAATTAAATTTAATACAGTCAACTCTGGGTCTTTGCCTACACTAGTCCCCTGTCCCCATCCAGCGCAAGCATCATCTCCCAATAAAAGCAGTCTGCATAGTCCTTGCTTCAGTCTGTCAAACTCTCCAGTGCCCACTAGCATTGATCAGGTAGGGGGCTATCATTCCATGATCTCTGCTGCTTCATCCCTGTCACTTCAGTGCCCCCTGGTTCCCTTACAAACAGCAAACAAGTACCCTAGAACAAACAGCCGTGAAACTTTACTGCTCCCACAGGATGACTTCAGCAACATGGAGACTTGCAAATCTAAGACCCATAGCTCAAAGGGGCATGTTCGTTCCCTGGCAGAGCAGTTTCAGAGACTGCATGGGGTCTCCCAGAAAGAAGGTGCACATGAGAGAGGGTGGACTGCTGCAGTCTGTCAGGATGAGAAGTCTCCAAGGCTGATACAGGAGTCATTCACCAATTCTTCAACCTCAGGCTACAGGCAATTAATTCCTCAAAGTCAAGAAAACAGAACCCAGTCTTCCGAAAAGTTGCATTCATCCTTAGATGTTAGGGATGGGTTTGCTTCCATGGAGGGTTTTAGCACTCAACTCATTACCTCTAAGAGTCCTGGATCACACAGTGAAGACCAGTGTAGAAGAGGTGGACAGAATGTGTCTGACCCTGCACTCTCCCAGGAAAGGCACACTCATGCGGGAGATGTGAGACAGGTGGATGATGGAACTGCCATTGGCATGGGTGCTTCTATGCCTGTGGATCGCTGGGTGGACAATGTCACCAGGTATTACAGTTCTGAACTAGACTGTAAAAATACAGAATGGCTTCCTGTGGCAGGGAGAAATCCACCCCTTTCTGATCACAGAACAGTCAGAGATGACCTGAATGGGACCCCAGTTCAGTTTCACCCACAGTGGAATCAAGACACAGAGCAGGAGATCTCTGAGTTGGAGTCCGTCTATCAGGCTAGCCTAGCTGGTAGGCATGTGTTGGGAAGACTGGACAATTCCAGGCACCCATTGAGCAAGCCAGGTGAGAATTCTGCAACTGTATTACATCTGGGTAATATTTAATCCCCAAGCAAGACTTGGACCTTGCCTATACACAGACTTCCACCAGTTTAACTAAAGGTGTGTTTTTAAACTGATTTACTGAAACAGGTGCGATTGTGTGCAGAAATTCTTATTTCACTTTGAGAATGGCTTATTTTGCTTTATCTTACTAAAAATAATTCCGTTTTAAACTGAAATAAGAGTATCTGCAGAGAAACTTGCACCTATTTAACTACATTTGTTTAAAAACATACCTTTAGTTAAAACAGTGGAGGTTTGTATGTAGACAAAACCTTGGCTTGAATGAGAAGAGTTCAGTTTTGAACTATATGGCAAGTCAGGATGAAGGAGGGACAGATTTCTGTCATGCTTTGTAAGGTGCCATATTAATGCACCTAAAGTGGGCAAGAATGCAAAGTGTCTACGCCCTTGAGTATTATATTTGTGTTGCTTATGTATATGTAGAAAATACATCACATCCGGTTAAAACCATTCACGAAAGAATGGTTATTGACTAAAAATTTCACACCATAGAATTTGTATCAATGGATATAAAACAGTCATACAAAAATATTGATTGTTCATATTTTATACCTTTTTTTTCCTCCGAGTGCCCTCTGCACATTCCTACTTGTGGATTACAGCATCTGTGTCTCAAGCTCTTGGAATCTTCTAGTGAGCAATGTCCTTTTGAGCTACTTACTCTTCCCTCCCTAGGTAGGGTTTCAAGGGTGTAAAAAGGGGAGTGATCCCAACCACCCTTCACTTCCTTCTAATCCCCAAAGGTCCAATGAGCTCAGATTGCATGCAGTGTCCTCGATGTATCCCTCAATGTGTTTTTTTTTCTTCTACCCTTCAGGGACTATATTTTTTTAATTTTGTAGTTTATCAGTTACGTAATCAGCTTTTCTTAAGAAAGAGAAGAAAAAGAAGTGGAGAGAAGGATGACAATCTGACACAGGTGTTGGCTGGACCTGTAAAAATGAGAGAGACACCTCATCTGACAGAGAGACTTTTCAGGCCTTGTTGACTAAATCTGTCTGTCTGAAAATCCAGCATCAAGTCTAGAGATACCCCTCACCAGAATGGTTCTGTGCCTGGTACCAGTGGAATGAAAGCCCTGGCTCAATCTTGGTTGACAAAATCCTGTTGTAAGGATCCAGCACTGTTAACTCTGGAGAACCACTTGATAAAGTAGTTCAGTTTCCCCAGATCTTTCCAAGTTTGACTAAGTCCAGTGCTGAGGACCTGCCACCTTCACCTCTTGGAAACCACTTGGAAAAGTGGTCAAGTGCCCACTGTGATTTGCAGTGAGCACCCCAGACCTCGATGCCTTGATCTAGTCTGGTTCTGAGGACTTGGCATCATTGATTCTACTCTTAGCGTGAAGTTCCTGGATCCATCTGAATTGACTAATGGTTCAGCACCCCTGATACTGGAAAATCACTTGCTAAAGTGTTCGTGTTACATATGAGTGGCACTGAGGTCTATGGATTGACCAGTTTGACCAATTTCAATGACTAGGGTAGGACACCATTGATTGTGAGCTTAGCATAATTGGAACCAAACTCTCTGGATTGACGAAGTCTAGTGCTGTCAACTGCAGTTTTCAAAAGGACCAGAATCTCATCCTAATTTGAGGTCCGGCCACTGTAACATACCTAGGGTACAATCCATTCTAATAAGTAACTGTGTCACTCCTCCCCTGTAACCTGGGGTGCCCTTTACATGGCTTTGCTGTTGTAGCCTCCGGTCTGGACTGCTCACAAACAGCCTCCACCATGCAAGTCACTCTTAGCTAGATCTCTGTGTGTGCTGCAGCCAGCCAGCCACACTTTTTCTCTTACCAGTCTTGGTTATACTGCAGGGTGACCCCAGCACTCTCCAAGTCTTAGGTTTTCCACCAGAAATATAGGTCCTGTACTGCCTAGCCCTCTCCTAAACAGTACAAATTCATATAAAATCTGTATTTCTTTAATAGATATATGTACACTTTTTACCCCACATGGAGTTTCCCAGACACTTCAGTTTAAACACACTGGATTAAATAAAACATATTTATTAACTACAAACAGAGAGATTTTAAGTGAATACAAGTAATGTGGCATGAAAGTCAGAAATGGTTACAAGAAAAATAAAGATAAAATACAGCTAGTGCCTAACTTAACAAGCTATGTTAAATTCAAAGCAAAGTTTTTCTCACCACATGCTCTCAACAGTCTTACTTGGCCAAACTTCTTAGAATAGCTCAGTGGTTTGAGCATTGGCCTGCTAAACCCAGAGTTGTGAGTTCAATCCTTGAGGGGGCAATTTGGTGCAAAATTCTGTCTGGGGATTGGTCCTGCTTTGAGCAGGGGGTTGGACTAATGAACTCCTGAGGTCTCTTCCAACCCTGATATTCTGTGATTCTGTTTAATGGCTGCTTCCTTTGGCCATGTCTACACTAGAGAGCTTACAATGGTACAGCTCTACTCATGCAGCTGTGCCACTGTAAGATCTCCCTTGTGGCTACTCTGTGCTGACAGGAGAAAGCTCTGCCATCAACATAATGAAACCACCCCCAACAAGCAGCGGAAGCCGCTCCAGCCGAGCATCCACACCATAGCACTGTCCACACCAGCGCTTCTGTCAGTGTAACTTATGTTTCTCAGGGATGTGTTTTTTCACACCCCTGACATAAGTTATACCATCAAAAGGGCTCGTGTAGACATAGCCTAGGTCCATTCTCATGCAGTAAATCAATGGATAGAGAAGGAGGAGGATGGGATGCCTTGGGGTGTCTGCCCCATCTTTTTATAGTCCTGTCCCTCCTTTGAAAAGCATTCCTTACTTCCAGCTGGGAGTAAGGTGATAGGCAGTCTGTATGAAAGGAAACTTCATGCTGTTTTTTTGCTAAGATGTAGGTTTTTGCTCCTATCTCTTTCCTGCCAAAGAATGGCCACTTAGCAGGTAATGGCCCATCTGCCTTGTTTACAGCTGGCTGAGGTGTCAGCTTGCCTTTGTCTCTGAGGAACTGATTTGGCCATTCCCCAAACTTCCCTGGAAAATATACTTTTAGTCGTGATCTCAGCTTATGTTTATAACGTCACATATAACGCTGCTACATCCATTTTGCCATGATATTACTGATCAGCAAATTATGAGTTTTTAAATGACACCTCACAAGGCATCTGGCTTTTGGTGACTCTCTGGATTACCAAATTGCTGCTACAACTAGCTTCCAATTCAAAATCAGTAGGAGGACTCTTCAGCATCCCGTTCCAGAGTGGCTCTGGTATGGAGGGAGCACTTATCTAAGGAATCCTTGGGAGCAGCATGAGGACTTTGTTAGCACCAGTCCAGAGTCTGGAATTGGCTAGTGCCACTGTTGCTATACCTGTGATTCTGAGCCTTCCTTTGGGCCAGACACATCTGAGAGCTTTCATGCTTTGCCTTTACTGAGCACTTCTTTTGTTTTGATGGAGCAGTTGTGCTTGCCACTTGAGAGCCTCAGTGAGAGGACATTACCAATAAAGCTGTACCATACATGGATTTGGCCTCTCTGTGGCACAAAAGGTTTTCACCAGTTGCCTGACTATCCTAATTATTTTTCTCAGATGTTAGGGAATCCATGTATATAGCTAGAGTTTGGTCCTCAGGAAACATGCATGTTGTTCCAGTCCTTGGAATTTGCTATAAATAGTTCCCTTTCATCCCTCCACAAAAGATAGGGTCATTGGATCCCTTCTTAGACTCCAAACCTGCAACTTCTCTGCATGAGTACAGATTCCTTACCAGTGCACCTTCTTGATGCAATAAGCACCTCAGCCACAACGTCTCAGAACATACAAGATGCTTACCTGTGAAAGACAAAAGAGCTCCCTTATCATTTGCAGTGATACTCAACTTGTTTTTCACACTCTCCAGGACGTCAGGCTCCACATCAGTTTATTGGAGCTAAACCCTGTGATTAAATCCAAATCTGTCCCAGTTCTGATGGACAACACCTCACTAATGTATTACAGCAATTGACAAATGACGGCTTGATCTAGCCAGCTGGGTCAAGAAGTTGCCCTTTTTTTTGAGAATGCAGCGGCCATCTTTCCCTGGCAAATGAGGAATTGGAGAACAGAAGGGTTTTAACCAAGCACAACTAACAATTAAATGGAAAAAATTCATCGGAACACAAAATGAAGTGGACTTGGAACAGCACTCCCTTGCTTTTAACTTGGACTATCTTAAGATGCATTTTTGTTGTTGTGTGTTGTGTGAGCTTTCCACTCTCTGGGTCATAGGTCATTTTTTTGCTCACTCTCCAATAACCAAATTAATGAGGTGGTTGCTCTGTATACCATTGGGGCTGCTTGTGGTAGTTGCTTTGCCACGATGGCCAGGGCAAAGGAGACTGGATTTTCCATTGCTGAGGGTGCGGCGGTGACAGGGCCGGCTCTAACCATTTCGCCTCCCCAAGCACAGTGGCACACCACGGGGGGGCGCTCTGCCAGTCGCCAGTCCCGCGGCTCTGGTGGACCTCTCGCAGACGTGCCTGCTGATGCTCCACTGAAGCTGCAGGACCTGCGGACCCTCTGCAGGGATGCCTGCGGGAGGTCCACCGGAGCCGCCTGCCGCCTTCCCAGCAACCGACAGAGCACCCCCCGCGGCATGCCGCCCCAAGCACATGCTTGGCATGCTGGGGCCTGGAGCCGCCCCTGGGTGGTGAGACAGATACATTTGAGCTGCTCCATGCATATTTGCTTCCTTCCAGCCCAGAGAATAATCAAGATTCAGATCTAAAGGACTAGTTGTCCATACACCATATTCTATTCAGAAAAGTAAGTATCTGCTGCATCCTCTCCCTTAATCCTGACTATGATGGTCTCCTGTGTCCATCCTACTCAGGCCATTACTTTCCTAAGCTTAATTCACATCCAGGAACTCTGATTCCATACTTTGGATATTCATGGATCTTAAATTTGGTCCTCTTAGGCAATGATTGTATTTTCAAGGGTCCTCCCAAAACTAAGGGCATATAGGACGTAATTACTAAAAGATGTAGCCATTTGTTTGACTACACTCATGGCTTTTTCTTCAAAATGTTCAAGAGATCAAATAACCAAGCTTAGCCAAATTTATTGTCTTAAGAGACAACAGTACAGTACAAAAAGGAAACATAAATACCTCCCTTCTGTGGAGCAAATTCTTGTAGCATCTTCACTTTATGCAGAAGGTGTACTTCAAAGATATGTATTTCAGCTAGTAGTATTTATAGTATGATTTTACAGGTTAAACTCTTTACACACACAATTTTAGTTTAACCCATTAGTTTGTGCCAGCTTTGTCCTTGGTACTTGTCTATAGTTTCCCATATCTAGTGTTGATGAGCTATGAAAGTATTCCCTGTCTCTGTACTTGGCCAAAGTCAAAGATGCATAAATGCTTTGTACAAGTCTCCTATTTTCTAATGCAGCGGTTCTCAAACTTTAATAATGTGAGGACCCCCATTTTGATCTAAAATTTTTCACGGACCCTGAAACCTCCCCGCTCATCCCCAGGAGCTGCCCCCCTCCACTCCACCCCTCCCCCCATGCCCTACCCCAACCCACCTCTTTCCGCCCCCACTCCACCCCTGTCCCTCCTCTTCCCCGCCTCTTTCTTCTCCCAAACATGCCCCGTCCCTGCTCTTCCCCCTTACTCCCAGCGCCTCGTGCACGCCACTGAACAGCTGTTCCCTGGTGTGCAGGAGAGAGGAGGAGGAGTTGATCAGCAGGGCTGACAGTCCCAGACATAATTCCGCCCCATCCCCACTCCTCCATCTTCCTCCCAGCACTTCCTGCATGCTGGGAAACAGCTGTTCCCTGGTGTGCAGGAGAGAGGAGGAGGAGTTGATCAGCAGGGCTGACAGTCCCAGACATAATTCCGCCCCATCCCCACTCCTCCATCTTCCTCCCAGCACTTCCTGCATGCTGGGAAACAGCTGTTCCCTGGTGTGCAGGAGGCTCTGGGAGAGGGGGAGGAGTTGATCAGTGGGGCCCGCAGACCCCCAGCAGTCTGCGGACCCCAGTTTGAGAAACGCTGTTCTAATGCTAAAGCTGACTTCAGCTTTGCAAAGTAATTGTGGGTTGCTTGAAATGAGTAAACAGAATTTTGGGAAGACCATAATAAATTCATTTAACACAACTTCCCAACACCAATCTATATAGTGTTGTTTTATTAATACCGTACCTATTAATGTGGTGTATACTATGCTTAACTTTTATATAGTGGCTAACAGATGGGACTGGGGATCTTTCCATCAAAGCTCAAAGGTTGCCCGAATCCATCAGTTTGTGTATGACCATTCTTATGACAAGACTGGTGTTCAGCCACCTAAAGATATTAAAATATATTCAGGGAATGTTTGCACTACCCGCTGGATCAGCGGGTAGTGATCAGTCGATCGGGGATTGATTTGTTGTGTCTAGTGTAGATGCAATAAATTAATCCCTGATTTGCTCTGCCGTCGACTCCTGTACTCCATCGCAGCGAGAGGCGGAAGCGGAGTTGACGCGGGAGCGGCGGCAGTCAACCTCACATTGCTATTCTTGCAGCTGAAGTTGCATATCTTAGGTCGATTCCCGCCCCCCCAGTGTAGACCAGGCCTCAGCTAAGCCTAATGTTGTTTCCATAGCTTGTCTTTTTATGATCTTAGTCAGTTTGGAAGGCTGTTACTTGAAGCTCTGCATAAGTCTTTCAGGTGTCTTTTTTTCAGTTGTGGCCTGTTTGGGGAGAGTAAAAGGTTGTAGTCACTCATGACGTGGCACTCATTTTTGGCAATTTTGCAGTCCTTGTTAATCTAGAACTCTTCAGTCCTCCTTTTTTGAGCTGGTACTGCTCGCTAAACTCCCACAAATAAGAATGTGCAGAGACCATTTGAAAAAATAAAGGTTAGTTACTAGTAACAGGAGTTCTTTGAGATGAGCCTCTGTACATTCATACTCCTTCACTCACCTTCCCCATTTCTTTGGGACTTTAGTTTCACAATTCCTGAATTAGCAGAAGGAACTGAAGAGTGATTGGAACTGCTACTCTTTTTAAACTTGTAGAACCCTGCACAAGGGCAAAGGAAGGGGAATGAGTAGCCCCAATGGACACTCTTCACTAGAGATTCTGAGATATTGTGATCAGGCACTTTGATCGTGTAAGTGTGGATGTGCAGGGTCTTGTCTCAAAGAACTCTGATTACTGGTAAGTAACCTTAATTTATGTATATAGATATTCACTTTCTGTTTGAGCCAGGGCTGAGATAACTAATCATGTTCCACAGTTGCAGAGTCAGATCTTGAGTTTAATTTAACTTCTTTATTTCCCTCCACAGTCTCTGCAAACATAACTGTGAGGAAGCTGCACACTGTAGAAGGCATGGGTCTCTCGAAAACGCCAACAGCAGAGATTGAGCACAATCTCTATGGAGCCATCGTCTCTCCTGTCTCCAAGGTAGCACCTAGAAGGTTGTGTGGTTGTGAGGGAATTGGACATTCTTCTTCGAGTGCTTGCTCATATCGATTCCAATTAGGTGTGCGTGCGCCGCGTGCACGTTTATCAGAAGATTTTTATCCTAGCAACACTCAGTGGGTCGGCTGGGTTGCCCCCTGGAGTGGCGCGGTTATGGCGCCGGATATATACCCCTGCCGACCCAACGGCCCTTCAGTTCCTTCTTACCACCCGTGACGGTCGTTGGAACTGTGGAGCATGGCTTTGCTGATCTCCACATCCCTAGCTACTTGTAGTTCTTTGCTGTTTATTGTGTGTATAGTTCGAGTTCTTATAGTTAGTATTAGTTGTTGTATTTATAGTTAGTGTATATAGTTTAAGGGGGGATCGGGGATTAGCCCCTTTCGTCTACCCCGGTACGGGCCCATGCCCAATGCACTGGGATTCAAACCGTGCTCTGCGTGCCAGAAGCTGAGGCCAATAGGGGATCCCCACGACTCCTGCCTCAAGTACCTAAGGGAATCCCACCTTACTGATAAGTGCCGCATCTGCAAGTCGTTTAAACCAAGGACAAAGAAGGAGCGGGACTTCCGATTGAAACAGCTCCTCATAGAGTCGGCACTTAGTCCTGCAACGTCGGTACCGAGCACCCAACAGACTGCTTCTGTAAGGAGCGCCCCTTCGGCCCCGGACAACTCTGGTACCGAGAAGGAGCCCCAGCACCAACCCTTACCAGCACCGACACCTGCTTGGCACTGCTCCCTGTCCCCAAGACCCAGGAAGCAACATACCGCTCCAGCTGCTACAGCTCCACAGAAGGAGCGCTCTTCGAAGATGGCTTGTCCGGCACCATCATCTGCCGTGGCACCGTCGACTGTGGCACCGCAGATTGCAGCTCCACCAAGCGCGGCACCGTCGATTCCGGTCCCACAAGGGCCGTTGAGTCCGGTGCCTGACAGCTCCCTGGCTCATGCTGGGTTGAGCTTGCCCTCCCTTCTACACCGGAGACTTTCTCCACGGAAAGGGAGCTCATCACCATGACGGAGTCAACACGGCCTCAACCCCCGGCACTGCCGGTGCAGGTCATACAATCCATCGGGAAACCGGCCCTGGTAAGGCCACCTTCCGTTGGTCCAACGGAAAGACGTCGTTCAAGATCATAGTCTCACAGACGCTCTTGATCACGCCGTTCCTGCTCCTGGCGCCGCTCGTAGTCCCAGCACCGCTCTCCATTGCGGCACCGTTCGACATCTCATTCGCTGGCCAGATACCCCCGGTACTGATCCGACTCATGGCACCGCTCTCAGCACCATGTATCCCGCAGTCGCTCCAGACGAAGGGACTTGAGATCCCGGTCGACCTCCCAGCACCGCTATAGTAGAAGGTCACGGTCTTGCTCATGGTACCGTTATAGCTCCTGGTACCGCCCCGGGATCGAGCGTCCAGAACAATGGCGCCCTCCCAGGGTCTATCGGCACCGCCGTGGCCATCGAGACACACATCGGTGTCATCACAGGCTGGTAGCGCATCCTATTCTCAGGAACGTGACTCTGACATCCCCAGCCATATATTCCCAGAGAGCCAGAGCCACAAGCCAGGGCCTCATCACTGGTCCTTCTGGACACCGTGGGCATACCACCAAGCCCAAGGTGCTCCATCAGTGGCTCCACAGTCAGCCCCGTCACAACACCGGGTACCAGAGGCGACAGTAAGCCACCTCCCCCGCCCCCCCCACGGGCATGGATGAGTCTCTGATATCATCTGCAGACACCCAGGTTCCACCTGATGCAGATGATGCTCCTCAAGTACAGGAGCCCCCACAGGACCTTCTGGTCCCGGGCCTCTCCTCCTCCTCCTCGCCTGATGAGGTGGTGGCGGGAATATCCTCCTCAGGCCCTCCACCAATTGATCTCAGGGCCCATCAAGATCTTTTGAGACAAGTGGCTCAGAATATGAACTTACAGGTGGAGGAGGTCCCTGAAATAGAGGACCCTGTCGTGGACATTCTATCGGCTGATGTACCTACTAGAGTTGCCTTTCTGTTTATCCACACCATACAGGCTAATGCGGACACTATTTGGCAATTCCCAGCCTCGATTCCACCTACAGTAAGGGGAATAGAGAGAAAATATATAGTCCCCTCAAAGGGATATGAATATCTCTACATTTATCCATCTCCTTGCTCTTTGGTGGTGCAATCGGTGAACGAATGGGAGCGTCATGGCCAACAAGCCCCAGCTCCTAAGTAAAAGGAGGCTAGGCGCATGGACCTCCTAGGCCACAAAATATACTCGACCGGGGGCCTCCATCTTAGAGTGGCAAACCAACAAGCCCTCCTAAGTAGATATAACTTTAACATGTGGGTGTCCTTGGGGAAGTTTACAGAGCTTCTTCCCCAGGAGTCCCATCAAGAATTTATGGCCCTACTTGAGGAGGGTAAAAAGGTAGCAAGAACCTCCCTCCAAGCCTCTCTAGATGCAGCAGACTCTGCAGCCAGAACTCTGCCGTCAGGAGTGACGATGAAGCATATCTCCTGGCTCCAAGTATCAGGCCTTCCCCCTGAATTACAAGAAACTATTCAGGATTTGCCCTTTGAAGGCCAGGGCCTGTTCTCGGATAAGACTGACCCCAGATTGTAAAGTCTGAAGGACAATCGTGTTATAATGCGCTCCCTGGATATGCCCACACCAGTGACCCAACGCAGGACCTTCTGGCCCCAGCCACACCACCCTTACGCCCCGCCTAGGGCGCATCAGGACTTTAGCAGAAGGCATGGTCGAGAGAATTGTCGGAGGCAGTCTGGCCCTCAAGGAGGTCAAAATCAGGCACCCCCTAAGCCACCAGCAGGGCCCAAGCAGAACTTTTGATGGGACGCCCGAGGGTGGCCCACCAGTTGCTCTACCGGATCCTTCTCCTCGCTTTTTCAACTGCCTCTCCCAATTCCTCCCTGACTGGTCCCAGCTAACTTCAGATCGTTGGGTCCTGCACACGGTGGAAGTGGGATACCACCTCCAGTTTGTTTCAGTCCCGCCTTTCCACCCTCCCTCCCCGTCCATCTTCAGGGACCCATCTCACGAGCAATTCATCTTACAAGAGGTCCAGTCGCTCCTAGCCATGGGAGCCATAGAGGAGGTGCCAGAAGACATGAGGGGCAAGGGGTTTTATTCCCACTACTTCCTAATCCCCAAGGCAAAGGGAGGTCTATGACCGATCCTAGACCTGTGAGAACTCAACAGATTCATGATAACGCTGAAGTTCCGCATGGTAACCCTGGGGACCATTATCCCATCCCTGGATCCAGGAGACTGGTATGCCGCCCTCGATATGAAGGGTGCATATTTCCACATCGCAGTTTACCCACCACACAGACGGTACCTCTGTTTTGTGGTCAACCATCAACACTTTCAGTTCACTGTACTTCCGTTTGGCCTTTCTACGGCTCCGTGTGTGTTCACAAAATGCATGGCTGTAGTCACCACCTCCCTCCGGTGTCATCGGGTACACGCCTACCCGTATCTCGACGACTGGCTCATTCGAGGGACTTCCCAGTTACAAGTGTCACAGTGCATCGTCAAAGACCTCTTCGGGAGCCTAGGCCTGATGATCAACACAGAGAAGTCTACTCTGACACCCACTCAGAGAATAGACTTCATCGGAGCAGTTCTGGACTCCAATCTGGCCAGAGCCTGCCTCCCACAGTCGCATTTTCAAGCAATGGCTTCAATTATTCGAGGTCTTCAAACCTTCCCGACAACGTTCGTGCACACCTGCCTCAGCCGAGTAGGTCACATGGCCTCCTGCACCTTCGTGACCAATCATGCGAGGCTACGCCTCCATCCCTTTCAGACTTGGCTTGCTTCAATATATCAACCACGCAGAGACAGCCTGGACTCAGTGCTCACTATTCCCCTGAAGATTCTGGGCTCCCTAACCTGGTGGCTAAACCCCACTCTAGTCTGTGCAGGGATGCCATTCCACCCGCTGCAACCCTTGATGGCCCTAACCACGGACGTGTCATCTCTGGGTTGGGGTGCCCACCTTGAGGGCCTTCGGACTCAAGGCCTCTGGTCGCCTCAAGAGCTGGCCTTACACATCAATGTGCGGGAGCTGAGAGCAGTCCGTCTAGCATGCTGGGTGTTTCGAGACCATCTCCAAGGCCACTGTGTATCAGTGTTCATGGACAACACAACAGTAATGTTTTACGTAAACAAGCAGGGCGGAGCACGCTCCTCCCTCCTTTGTCAAGAAGCTGTCCACCTTTGGGACTTTTGCATGGCCCACTCGATCGATTTGGTAGAGTCTTTTCTCCCAGGAATCCAGAACACTCTGGCGGATCACCTCAGCAGATCCTTCCTGTCTCATGAGTGGTCGATTCGTCTGGATGTCATCCATTCTGTTTTCCAGAAGTGGGGGTTTCCCCACATGGACGTCTTTGCCTCCCGAGAGAACAGGAAATCCCAGGTGTTCTGCTCCTTCCAGAGATGCTTCCCGGGCTCCCTCTCAGACGCATTCCTGATCCCGTGGAAGAGGCACCTACTCTATGCCTTCCCACCATTTCCACTCCTCCACAGAGTCCTACTCAAGCTCCGCAGGGACAGCGCCCACCTGATCCTTATTGCTCCAGCATGGCCGAGGCAGCACTGGTACACCATGTTGTTTGACCTCTCAGTGGCAGACCCAATTCCCCTGCCACTCTGGCCGGATTTCATAACACAGGACTTCGGCAGGCTTCACCATCCAGACCTGCAGTCTCTTCATCTCACAGCATGGTTGCTGCATTGTTGAGCCAGTCTGAGTTGCATTGCTCTGCCTCGGTCCAACAGGTGCTCTTGGGCAGTAGGAAGCCTTCCACTAGGATGACATATCTGGCCAAGTAGAAGCGTTTCTCCTGCTGGTGCGCTCAGCGTAACTCAGTTCCCAGGCAGGTGTCCGTTCCTACTGTCCTGGCCTACCTCTGGTCCCTGAAAGAACAGGGCCTAGCAGCCTTTTCCATAAAGGTGCATCTGGCAGCCATCTCCGCCTTCCACCCAGGGGAAGATGGCCGATCAATCTTCTCTCACCCCATAGTTTCAAGGTTCCTCAAGGGAATGGAATGTTTGTAACCTCAAGTCAGATGCCCGACCCCTACCTGGGATCTCAACCTGGTGCTAGCCAAGCTTGTAGGTGCTCCTTTCGAACCATTGGCCGCCTGCTCACTGCTGTACCTTTCCTGGAAGACAGCCTTCCTCATCGCTATTACTTCAGCAAGACGAGTATCTGAGCTTCGGGCCTTGACAGCGGACCCCCCGTATACAGTATTCCATAAGGATAAGGTACAGCTGCGACCACACTCCTCCTTCCTCCCTAAGGTGGTGCCTGCCTTTCATGTCAATCAAGACATCTTCCTCCCGGTCTTTTTCCTGAAGCTGCACCCATCGCGTCGGGAACAACAGCTGCACATCCTAGATGTTTGCAGGGCTCTCGCCTTTTATATCGAGAGAACAAAACCTTCCGAAGGTCACCTCAGCTCTTTGTAGCTGTGGCAGACCGGATGAAAGGCCTACCGGTCTCATCCCAATGAATTTCATCTTGGGTAACATCCTGCATCTGCACATGCTATGATTTGGCTCACATTCTGGCTAGCCACCTCACTGCCCATTCTACTCAGGCTCAAGCTTCATCTTCCGCCTTCCTGGCCCATGTTCCCATCTAGGAAATATGTCGGGCTGCTACCTGGTCATCTATTCACACCTTTGCCTCACATTACGCATTGGTTCAACAGGCCAGAGATGATGTAGCATTTGGCTCAGCAGTTTTGCATTCTGCAACATCTCACTCCGACCCCACTGCCTAGATAAGGCTTGGGAATCACCTTATTGGAATCAATATGGGCAAGCACTCGAAGAAGAAAAGACAGTTACTCACCTTTGTAACTGTTGTTCTTTGAGATGTGTTGCTCATATCCATTCCAAACCCGCCCTCCTTCCCCTCTGTCAGAGTAGCCGGCAAGAAGGAACTGAAGGGCAGTTGGGTCGGCAGTGGTATATATCCAGCGCCATAACCGCACCACTCCAGGGGGTGACCCAGCCGACCCACCGAGTGTTGCTAGAGTAAAAATCTTCTGACGAACGTGCACGCAGCACGCACACACCTAATTGGAATGGATATGAGCAACACATCTCAAAGAACAACAGTGACAAAGGTGAGTAACCGTCTTTTCCAGCAGCAAGAAAAGTGAAAAAATTCCATATGAAAGGCAGTGGGGTCACTCATATTGAACTTTAAAGAAATAATTTTATGTAGTCCTACTTGGGATTGAGCACTAAGAAAGTGGGTGACTTGGGGTCAGTGTTACACTCTAAATGGTGACCTCTTCAGGGATATGTTGCCTCACAGTTTCAGAGTTAGTACCTCTGATTATACTATAATGGAGTGTAGGGAACCATTTTGCATTGCAAGGAGATAGACTGGGTGACCTGACATATTTTCCATTGCTAACGTCTAGGAACTGCCTCTTCATATTATATCTACTGCTTTGACACTGTCTCCTTTACTGGATTATGTCATCTTGTATGTTTTCAAAGTAGAGGTTTTAACATAGTATAATGTACAAATAATAGCTGACATCTAATGCTCCTTGGTCCACTCTTAGTAAGAGAAGGCAGCAGTACCTGCACTACAATTTGTCTTGTGCTGCTGTTTCCAGAACCTTCAGAGCACATGTTCTAACTCACTTGAATGCTGCTCAGTTTTCATATTCTACAGCTTTTCTAAGAGAAGCCAGTTAAATAATTAGCTGTAATATTTTGGTACCTATATCTGAAAGTGTCTGGGCACCTAAAAAAAAAAAAAAAAAAACTGAAAATGCATTTTTTGCACATAGAGGAACCTGTTTATCAAGCTGAGAGCAGAAGGAAAGAGGTAAAAAGAACCAACATTTCCCACTCCAGCATAGAATAAACCACTTGCTAGCCACCACCAGAGATGGAAGGAAGCAAATAATCGTAATGAGAAGAGTTGTGAGAATGCTTCCACACTCTTCAGATTATATTTTGAGATAGTCATCAGTTCCAGCCCTGCTTATCTCAGCTGCTGTAATGGAGCACAAAGCAGCGAGCAGTCCCTTGGGTAGACTCATCCCATTGAGTCTTTAAATCCTGTCTTTAAGAAATTATAAGATATAGAATCTCAGTTAAACATATATGCCAATGTACATAATAAGATGAAAAACTGATCATGAGAATACTATTTTTATTAATGATACTTAGACTCAATTGCTTTATGCTCTTGGTTTAGACTTGAATGAGAGACTTCAGAAAATACTCCTGAGGCTGAGGGCATTCTGCGCCAAAAATTTAAAAATTCTGTGCACAATATTTTTAAATTCTGCAAGTTTTATTTGTCAATAAATAAATGCAGAGGCTCCAGCATGGCAGTGGGGAGCAAAGGCCACTGGCTGCACGAATGTGGGAAATAACCCTGCAGCTCCCCACCCCTAGGACTCAGCATGAGGCTGCACTCAACCCTGACACAGCACAAAGCCTGGGTCTGTCCCAGAAATACCCTGGGGCCCTGCCCCTCTGCACCAGACGCACCAGGTGTGGGGCAGGCAGGCTCAACCACACAGGATCCAAATGTGAAGGGTCTCAGTGTGGGGGGATCCAGGTGTGAAGTGAGAAGATTCTGTGTGGGACAATCTGGATGCAGGCAGCTCAGTGGGGGGTCTAGGTTTGGGGGGATCTGGATGCACAGAGGCTCGTTGGAGGGGTTCCAGGTACAGGAGCAAGGGGCTTCCAGGTGAAGGTAGTTGGGACTCAGCAGAGGAGTCTGGATGTGGGGGTCTCAGCAGGATGGTTTGGGTGCTGGGAGAGTGTGGCTTGGGGTGGGTGTCTGAGTGCAGCTAGTTGGAGGTCAGTGCCATGGAGGTCTGGATATGGGGGCTCAGAATGGTGCCAAGGGTGGGGCATCAGGGTTGAGTTTGAGTGCAGGGACCTCGGTGCAGGGCTGGGTATCTGGAGGCAGGGAGTCTGGTTGCAGGGGGGGGCTCCAGATGCAGGGGTTGTGGTTCAGTGGGGTGGGGTTCAGGTATGGAGAAGTAGGGGGGTTCTGGATGTACAAGTGAGGCTTGACAGGGGTGTCTGAGTATAGGAGGTCCGGATGCATGGGGGCTGGATGGATGGTGGAGCAGCCCCCCATACAGTGACCCCTCCCCCCATAGCTCAGGAGCAATGCGGGGAGGAAGCAGGGAGGATGCTGAGCTTCCAGCAGCTGAGGGGGGTTTCTGGGGGTGGGTCTGACACAGCCCCAATCCCTCCTTGCAGGGGAAGAGGAAGTCCAGTCCTTTCCTGCCTCCAGCCCAGCTGGGACTAGCAGCTGATCCCAGCTCAGGGTAGGAGCCACTGGCTGGGGTGTCCCCAGCCCCATGATGATTTACCTGTCTGCCAGCTGCTATGGGTGCCTGAAACAATGTACCTGCACTGCTAGGGAATGGTGCACAACTGCTCTTGCAGCTTCCCTGTCAGAAAGTCATTTTTCTGCGGAGAAGCAAAGAAATCTGTGCGGGACATTAATTTTGCACATACACAGTGGCTCAGAATTCCCCGAAGAATAAGAAAATGCAGGATTAATGTATTTCACTAAGTCCATCATATTCTTATCAACGTCTGCTTCTGAATCACTGTGCAATGCAGTTTTCCCTGGAGAGATCTTTCTGAATGTGGTAACATTGTCTGCAGGTTGCATGTGCCAGAGGCCATAGCAGGGAACCAGAAGAGGAGATGTACAGTGCAGAGCATTTCCGTCGCATTGCTCGCAGTCTCAGTGGGACAGTCATCACAAACAGGGAAGACACTCTGGTCTCCTCTCATAGTTTTGTAAGTAAAATGAACCTCAGAATTGCAGAGATGACTGCTTGGGATAGAATTGGGGGCTGCTTTTCCTCCTCCTTTCCCTCATCAACTCCACTACAAGTAGTAAAGAGAAAAGGTGCACAACTGAACAGCATCGATACCAGTTTAGAAGGATGAACATTTGTTCCAGTGAATCATTCCCTTTTTTCCCTGTTGGATGGAGAAGTCAGCTTTTATTTTACAACAACCAAGCTGTCTGCTTTTAGGGTCACCACACCTAGAATTTTGCCAAGCAAAGCTTGTGTATGTGTGCTAACAGGGCTAACTCTGGTAAAGGGACACAGTCAGTCTGAAGTTTATCTATTTTCTATATTGAATAACTTAAAAATCCCAGTTTTTAATAGAGCCCCCATAAACAACATGGGCTGTGATTTAACAAAATAATTCTTTAACAGTATATATAAGGAAATTTTTGCTTCATTGTTAGTGTTTATAAGGCATACCTTCCTCAAGAAATAGTGGTTATACACAAAGTGCTGCACAAAGTAAACAACTTAAAAACAGAGAGAAACTGTTTTTCTCCATCATCTTTGTTAGTACTCTCAGGTTAGGTGTAACGAATCAGAAACTTGAAACATGTACAGTATTTTCAGGCAGAAGTTAAGGGTTTGTTTTTTTCAAGTTGATTATTACCTTTCATCTGATTGAGTAAAGTTCAGTTACTCTAACACCATTTTTTGTTTAACTTTTTTAAACCATGCCTGTCTATATTTCATTTCTGAACAAATTCTAGTGGAACTGGATGTAAGGTGATGTGGATGTTGGCTTGCTGACCCTCATGCTGAAAGGGCAGGGAAAGTATTTTCCCTTGGTCAACATGGTTATTAATGGAATGAAGACTGGTGCAATCAGACCCAGCAACAAATAATGTTCCCCTTTCAGAGTTTCCCCAAATTAATTTAATTGAAAAGCAGGGATTTTTATTGAACTGTAAGTCTGAGAAAAGGAGGAACAGATTGTTGTCAGTGTTTGGCTGGGTGATTTCTTTAAGGAGGGGAAACTTTAAGAGTATGCAGTAATGTGATGTATTGGTTTTGTTCTGATTTTTCTCTAGCCATGTTTAGACTTCTTCAAAGGAAAGCTAAAAGCATTAGCTTTGTTTGAAAGCAGCAGAATAAGAATGGGAGTGGCTGAGTTGCAAACTCAGTGTTAAGCACAGTAAATGCTATAGCATACCTCAAGTTTTAGCTTTAGGCCTTGTCCAATCACACGAGTTGTACAAGTTTAACTAAAATTTGTTTTCAAATCAATTTAATTAAACCAGTACAACTCTCATTTGCAGGTAGGGCCTTAGCCCAACCTTGCGCTGACGCAAAAGCTCAAACTCCACTACCATATCAGAAAGTTGTGCCCTACATCACTGTTTAGCTCTTAGTAAAGCGTGTTTAGCAAGGGGGAGGCTTCAGCAGTGTATATTTTCCTGGCATCTGTGGCCCAGTCCTTCAAAAGGTGATTCAGAAAGAGCAGATTGATTTTTTTTTTTCTTGCACAAGGTTTCTGCTGTTATTCTGAGATGCAAGTATGATGATGGGTTTTTTTCTGAACAGGTATGTTGGGGGATTTTCTGAGCTGTTAGGTTACCAAAGAGCCTTTCTGGGTGGATATTGTTACCTTGCATTTCTTTCTCTTTCACAGACAGATTCATGTACTTGTTCTGGTGACTCATCCCTCTCTCCTTCCTAGATCCCCACCATGTTTGCTTGATTGAACCCAGCTTTGTGTTTAATCATCATTTGTGGTTTCTTTCCTTTCTCATTTTGTCAAAAGGAAGCATCAAATGTGAGGAAAATGCCAAAGGAAACCACGCACCGTTCTTCCAGCTCCACTTCCCTCCCTTTTCCCCACGATCCTTCCTTTGATCCCCACCACTACCCAACCCAGATGCAGAACCTGTCCCATGATGTACTGATGCCTAGCATGGTGGGCAAAGCACGTAGGCCATCAGGTAATCACAGAACTCTTCACCCTCCTGCATGATCAGAAATGCTGTATGTGATTCTTTCCCTGCTTTGCTGAAGTACAGGTCTTTGGATCTTGTCTACCATAGTGATGGTTTTATCAACTGCCTGAATCCCTTCAGAAATTTGGAAGGATAAATTGCTTTTTCTTTCTTTACTGTCCCTTCTACACTGCTTTAATTATGCTGTGCTATATGGATATAACGTGAAGGGACAGTCTTTGTTAGAGGTATGGCTGTTAATTATTTAAATAGTTATGGTAATATTTTCGTTACATATACACAGGAGGGAGGTACCTGGCCAACAAAAGTGTCTGGCATAACCGAATGGGACTCTTTTTACTAATTTATATAGCATCTATAGCATCCTCTGGGACACCTGGCATTGGCCACTGTTGGAAGACAGGATACTGGCTAGATGGACCTTTGGCCAGACCCAGTATGGCCATTTTTATGTTCTTTTAACACACCATTCCTATTAGGTCATTAGCTATATTATACTGTTTTTAACATTACAAGAAATGAAGCTATAAATGATGCACACATTCCTCAGAGATGACCCAAAGGTCCACTCAGTTTTTTTGTACTTAACTGTGTTTGTGGGAGGGGTGCAAAGCAACTACCTGAGGAGGAGCTGGTTATTAGTACTGTATTCCCTCAAAATCACATGTGTATGTGAGATCTGTTGGAATTACAATCCCTGTTGGTGCTACAAATTCCTGCATGAGAGGCCACCATGAAAGTTATCAGGAAACCCCTAGAACATATGTCTTTAATTTTCTTGTTGGGCTCTTTCTCAGGTGACCTTGAACATGTTACAAAAAGTGCTGACTATTTAGGAAATCTGGTGTCCCATTAGTGCGTGTGACAGCACCTGCAGAAAGACAGGTTGGAGCTCTTTTCTGGGGGTGGGTTGAGTTGCAGAAGAAAAGTGAATGCAAGGAGTGTGCTGCTTTGTTTTCACTCATTCTGAAGCATAAGTCAGTAAATGCCCTGGTATAAGGTTGGTTCAGTTTACCCGTTCATATCAGCTGTGGGGCACAGTTAAAGAGGTTTTGAGAGGAAAATAAATTTAAAATATAACTGACTGAACTCTTCCCACTGCTCCCCACAGGAGATCAGAAGAACGTCCAGAAATTTCTGGTTGTGCCTGACCGGGGTGAAACTTTCCGAGGTGAAGACCACCCAGGTATGGCACTGAGCTACAAGAGTCTCCCTTGCACACAGAAATGCTCTTCTTCCCAAGGTCAGAGGCCTCTTGTTGACCAGCATATGGGAGGTGGAGCATCAAGGATCTCTGGCCATTGGCTGCAGATGAACCACACCGCCAGACAAACAGCAACACTGCCAGACAAACGAACATTGCAGTTGGGATACACTGCCCAGCCAGACAAGGGGTTAGAGGAAAGCTTCCTCCAGCAGCCCTCTCAACGCCAAATGCATGAGTCGTATGCCATCAATTGCAGGCCACATCCTAGCACAGACTACAGTACCTGCAGAGTACCACAGGGGCTTTCTTGGGACCCTGGTGCCTCTCATGGTTCCCCGGTGCCTCCTCCGCGTACCAAGGCCCCTGGACCAAGGAGAGTAGATATGCCCCCAGAAGAAGACTGGCGTCAGAACAGCTTTACCCCCCAGCCTGGTGGATGGAGAACATTGCCAGTGCGCATGGTGGATGGGACTTTTTCTTCTGCTTCTGAGGTGCACCAAAGAATGATGGCCCGAGCAGCAGCTACTGCTGCCACCTTGCAGAATAGTGGCTGGTGAGATCTTGTTCCACTCAGTGTGTTCCCAGCATTGATCAAACCCCCTTGTGAGCAGACTGTCTGAACTATAGCTGTTGCTGAAGTGCAGTTAATAACAAGGCAGCTAACTCTTCAGTCAGTAGCTCTGCTAGTCTTGTCTTAAAATGTAGCTATACGGTATGTGGAAACTAATTGCACTGTATTTCTTTTCCTGAATTGCTGTCTGTAGGGGGAGTTCTTGGCTATTCCGATCCCAGCCCCTCTCAGCAGTAAGCACTATAGTCAAATAGTAGGTATAAGGGGCACAGGCTATGGATAAGCTCACAAGTGCACGTTTATTTTGAAGAAAGATGTACCATTAACAAAAAGGGCCACTTTTTAAAGAACTCAAGCATGAAACATAGTTCTGCTAAATTCGTTGCATACAAAGCCAATATGCTATTTTCCATTTGTTTTCTTTTCCCTCTCCCTCTTGCGTTCTCTACTGGGGGAAAAACTGATCCACTTTCCAGGTTCCAGCAAATCTGGACACGGCAGGACTGGTAGTAAGTGAGGCAAACCCAATGTTCAGTGTGCTGAGACTTCAAGCACAGGCCACAGCTGTAGTTGCTATTGTGAAGGGGGAGGGAGACATTGCCCCAGAGTAAATCAGAACTTTCCCCACTTCCTTCAGGCAAACTAACAATGCTTCAAACAGAAACGACTGTTAATGCTGCACGCTTAATTACACCAATGTAAACACAGAATAAATTTAGCTATTTTAGGGTCAAACATACTTGCTTTTGTAAGTATTTTTCAAATAAATCTATGAAATAGTTCTATTTAACTGCCTGTGTATGAATCATCTTCATTTTTTATTTGGCTTTACTCAGCGACTTGCCTGAAAGCTTTGATTTGTGTTTTTTTAATACTCTGGAATAATAAAAGCTACATATAAAGTTGTTTGCAGTGTTGTTATAGCTGTGTTGATCCCAAGATGTGAAACACACAAGATGAGTGAGGTAATATCTTTTTCCAGACCTGAAGAAGAGCTCTGTGTAGCTTAAAAGCTTGTCTCTTCCACCTCACTCACCTTGTGTCTCTCATACATACAGGTAGTTAATTAATAATGGTAATTTATTAACAAATCATTTATAAAGAAGCACTTATAATTAGAGCAGAGGACTGAGTCAGGAATACAGTATTCTGTTCCTGACTCTTCCAATTCCTCTTGTTTGCTTTGTGGACTAGTTGCTTCGCCCCTCTGCGCTTCACTTTCCCCTGTAAAATTGGGGTACCCTTTCTCTCTAGTTGTCAATAGTCCAACCAATGTCTAATTCAGGATGACCTGCCTGGGCCTTACATTCACACAAAGGAATTCAAAAAGCTGGCACAGTGAGGCCAGCAACAGGCCCTGGCCAGGCCTGGATTTTTGTGTTCGAGCCTTCCTCCTTGTCTGGCTATACCCAGCAACTGCCATTTCATAGAGACAGCAGTCCTTCTTTTTAATTTGCCCTGCTGGGCCCATATTGGCTGCTTCCTGCTCCTAGTCCTTGTAACAATTGGAGGACCCCAAGTATTATTGATTCCATCAGTGGTTGACCCAGGGAGGCCTTTCTGGGCAACCCAGGATGTCCAAAAATTATTGCCTTTCTCTTCCCATAGGGACACTTCCTAGGGCAGGGTGCAGCAAGGCAGCAGGGTCTCCAGCAGGAGGCAACGAATGCCTGATGCATCCTGTCACATACCTTCCCTGGCAGAATGGGCCTGGGGGTTTCATCTTCACATCAAACATTCTAATGTCTCCTCCGGCCCGGGAAAATTAATCTGCATTCTCATGCTGTAGTACTAGAGAAGCACAGAGATCCAGCGATGAGTATCACCTTGGGTCCTTCATTGCCTGCGTCCACTGTAATAAGGGAGAATAGTCCATTGTTATATAAAACAGGACTCCTGCTGTCATCACAGCCCACCTTATAGCCCAGCATTCTTTCTCTGTGGGGGAGTCTTTTGTCTCTCGCTTTTGGAATTTTCTGCTCAAATAAAGAATTGGGTGGGCCATTCCTTGAACGTTTTGTGATGACACGGCTCCTAGGACCACTCAGTGCATTGGTTTGCAGAATAAATGGTAATGAGAAATCTCTGGGCCACTGCAAAATGTCCCTGATCTTTTGAAAGATTTCCTCACACTGCCTTATCTGCTGCTTCAGTGCTGTGTCTTTGTGAGGTCTGTCAAAGGTGAAAAGTGGGGTATCATATGGCAATAAGAGCTCACTAAGCCTAGGAAGACTCACACTTGATGAAGTGGGTTTTAGCCCACAAAAGCTAATGCTCAAATAAATTTGTTAGTCTCTAAGGTGCCACAAGTACTGCTGTTCTTTTTGCTGATACTGACTAACATGCTACCACTCTGAATCCTGTCACACTTGTTTCTTCATCTTAGAGGTAAGGATTTTCTTCAGCTTCTCTGTTTTGTCCTGAAGAGGCTGGATTGGGCCATTTCCCATGAGATATCCAGAATATCTAGTTTCTTGCATGCCAGATTATCAAGGGATTGGAGACAAAAGCAGATGTGTGTTACAATAGGTGTGAAATAAGAGTTGGACTTTAAATCCAATTCTTTTTGTCCCCCCTGAACAGCCATTGGAAAGCCTAGACTGTACTTTAGTGCCCTCTACTGCTTCATTTTAAAAGGTCCTTGTATTACTATTGTGTCTAGAATGCTTCTTGTTTGTTTAGCTTAATCTAGTATCTTCATTATTCTTGTTTAATTTCTTAATTTTCATTCCCATCTCTCTCTTCTCAGGATTATACTGAACACAGAGGTCAAATTTATCAATATTTCCACTGTCTGAGAGTTTGGGAGTCATCTATTTTTCCTTTTGTATCTAAATATTTGCCATTGTAATGCCTTTTTGATAACAATAACTACGTTTGTAGGTTGTGTCACATATAGCCATTCACGTTTTTCTGCAATATGCTACTCTGTTAACATCCGTTTACAAAACTGCCTTCGTCTGGGTATCATGCCAATTTAATGATCTGTATGTTTTAATAGCGTCACTGAGAACTTTGTACTAATCTGTAAATCCATTGAGCATTGTCTTAAACCAATACTTGATTGGGATTTCATCATTAGTGTCGTGTATTGTACATATAAAATGCCAGGTCGTCTGGTGCAGGTTGGGCATTTTGTACTGCACTGCTGGCCAGACTCTGGCTATAGAGCTGGCGTATCCCTCTGCAGGAGGACAACTCCAGTGCAAGGGAAATCTCCTGGTGGTGTAGAGCTGGCAGAGAGGCTGCTACCCCCATAGGCGCTGACTCCATGGGTGCTCCGGGGCTGGAGCACCCACAGGGAAAAATTGGTGGGTGCACTCCCCGCCCCAGCTCGCATCCGCCTCTTCCTCTGGGCTCACCGCATGCCTGCTTTTTTCCCCACTGGCTCCCAGCGCTTGCACTGTGAAACAGCTGATTTGTGCGGCAAGCGCTGTGGGGAAGGAGGGGGAATGCGGTACTCTCGGCGAAGAGGTGGGGCCAGGGCAGGGATTTGGGGAAGGGGTCCCATAGGGTCAGGGAGGGGGCAGAGTTGGGCCAGGGACTTTGGGGAGGGTTTGGAGTGGGGATGGGGAAAGGGTGGGGGCGGGACAGGGCCGGGGGTGCGAGCACCCACCGGTGCTGGGGAAAGTTAGTGCCTATGCCTACCCCAATCTCCCTTAACCTGCTGTTGGGGATGAGGATGGGGAAAATCCAAAGAAATGCACATTGGAAAACATAATTCCAACTATACTTATAAAATGATGGGGTCTAAATTAGCCATTACCACTCAAGAAAGATCTTGGCGTCATTGTGGATAGTTCTCTGAAAACATCCATTCAGTGTGCTGCAGCAGTCAGAAAGTGAACAGAATGTTGGGAATTATTAAGAAAGGAATAGATAATAAGATATCATATTGCCTCTTCATAAAACCATGGTACGCCCACATATTGACTACTGTGTGCAGGATGTGGTCACCCCATCTCAAAAAAAGATATATTGGAAAAAGTACAGAAAAGGGCAACAAAAATGATGAAGGGTATGGAACAGCTTCCATATGAGGAGAGATTAATAAGGCTAAGACTTTTCCTCTAGGAAAAGGGAAGACTAAGACAGGATACGATGGAGGTCTATAAAAACATGACTGGTGTAGAGAAAGTAGATAAGGAAATGTTTACTACTTCTCATAACACAAGAATTAGGGGTCACCAAATGAAATTAATAGGCAGCAGGTTTAAAACAAACAAAAGGAAGTATTTCTTCACACAACACAGTCAACCTGTGGAATATTTTGGATATTTTGAAGCCCAACACTACAACAGGGTACAGAAAAGAACTCAATAAGTTCGTGAAGGGTAGGTATGGGGTTGGGACCAATCCCTGGCTGTGGTTTCAGCCTTTAGCAGCCAGAGGAAGTTACTGCAGCCCCAGGAGAAGGTGAACGCAAAGGTAAGCTCTGTACCACCTTTGCACACATACACCCCCATGCTTTGTTGTGTGCTTCAGTAAGACCTCAGGTTCTGGCTCAGACAGTGTAGGCTCAGCTGTCTGAAAAACACAATCTGCCAAGCAAAACTAGTTGACCAAGATCAACTTTCCAAATAATGGTTCAAAGTACTCTGTATTTGCAAATAAAAAGGAAAAATATGTTTCATGCTTGTCCTCCTGTCAACTCAAAAGTGAGGAATACTCCTGCATTGTCTCAAAGCCATGAAGAGCAACAGCTTCTGAATTGGTGCAATTTGTTTTAAACCATACTAGCATTTATAGTGCTCAAATTGTTTTGTTTTATCTGCGTATGGAAAATATCCCTTCATTCTTCCTCAGTCATGCTTGAAGGCACCTCAATTCAAAATTGGGTGAAAAAAACAATTATGTATGTTTATTACTCTTTGCGAAAATTATAATTTATTAACCTGAACTAGAGGGCTGAAATGAACAAACAGGGATTCCAACAGTGTCTTAGTATATCTGAATCACTCACAAAGAACCTGAAATGGATTTAATAACATAAATTAACAGGGGGAAAAGCAGTGTTTCCTCTATTAAAGTGACACTCAATTCCCCAAAACGCTTTATTTGGAGGTCATGCCGTTTGATGATCTGACCGTCTTAACATCACTTGCAACGTAATTCAATTGACATAATTTTAATTGAGAATAAATCCTTTGAACATTGTTATCAAGTGTTTGAGTTGGGCATCGACACTTGCATATTAATTAGTGGTCTCTTATTGGTTTCACTGTGGCTTATACTCCACCCTGAATCGAATGAAGTAAAAATCTTAAACGAACCACACTGTACCTCAGAATCTCTATGGATAATAATTCCATGTGTGAATAATAAGAATATAGCAGTAGGGATATACTGCTGACCACCTGACCATGATGGTAATAGTGACTGTGAAATGCTCAGGGAGATTATTGATTTTTTAATTTTTATAGCCTCTCTAATCATGGGGAATTTCAACTATCCCCATATTGACTGGGTACATGTCCCCTCAGGACGAGATGCAGAGATAAAGTTTCTTTGCACTTAAATATGACTGCTTCTTGGAGCAGCTAATCCTGGAACCCTCAAGAGGAGAGGCAATTTTTCATCTAGTCCTAAATGGAGCACAGGATTTGGTCCAAGGGTGAATATAGCTGAACCGCTCGGTAATAGTGACCATAATATCACTAAACTTCACATCCTTGTGGAGGAGTGAGGGGAACACCAAAGCAGCCCAACATGTTAGCATTTAATTTCAGAAAGGGGAACTACACAAAAATGAGGAAGTTAGTTAAACAGAAATTAAAGGGTACAGTGCCAAAAGTGAAATCCCTGCAAACTACGCAGAAATTTTTTAAAGATCCATAATAGATGCTCAGTTTAAATGTGTACTCCAAATTAAAAAAAATAGAGGACCAAAAAAGTGCCACCTTTGCTAAACAGCAAGGTAAAAGAAGCAGTGAGAGGCAAAAAGGTATCCCTTAAAAAGTGGAAGTTAAATTCTAGTGAGGATTTAGAAACTAGAAGGGAGCATAAACTCTGGCAAATGAAGTGTAAAAATATAATTGGGAAGGCCAAAGAAGAGTGAAGAACAGCTAGACAAAGACTCAAACAGTAGTAGCAAACATTTTTTTAAGTACGTCAGAATCAGGAATCCTGATAAACAACCAGGGGGACCACTGGACAATCAAGATGCTAAAAGAGCACTCAAGGATTATAAGGCCACTGCGGAGAAACTAAATGAATTCTTTGCATCAGTCTGCACAGTTGAGGATGTGAGGGAGATTCCCAAGTGACAAATCTGAGGAACTGTCCCAGATTGGGGTGTCATTAGAGGAGGTTTTACAACAAATTGATAAATTAAACAATAATAATTCACCAGGACCAGATGATATTCACCCAAGAGTTCTGAAGGAACTCAGATGTGAAATTGCAGAGCTACTAACGGTGGTATGTAACCTATTATGTAAATCAGTTTGTGTACCGTATGACTGCAGGATAGCTAATGTGACGCCAATTTTTTAAAAAGGCTCCAGAAACAATCCTAACAATTACAGATCAGTAAGCCTAACTTCAGTACCGGGCAAACTGGTTGAAACTATGGCAAAGAACAAAATTATCAGACAAATAGATTAACATAATTTGTTGGGGGAAGAATCAACATAGTTTTCATAACGGGAAATCATGTCTCACCAATCTACCAGAATTCTTTGAGGGGGCCAACAAGCATGAGGACAAGGGGGATCCAGTGGATATAGTGTACTTAGATTTTCAGAAAGCCTTTGACAACATTTCTCACCAAAGGCTCTTAAGCAAAGTAAGCTGTCATGGGATAAGAGGGGAAGTCCTCTCATGGATCAGTAACTAGCTAAAAGATAGGAAACAAAGGGTAGGAATAAATGGTCAATTTTCAGAATGGAATGAGGTAAATAATGATGTCCCCCAGGGGTCTGTGCTATTCAACATATTCATAAATGATCTGGAAAAAGGGGGAAGCAGTAGGGTGGCAAAATTTGCAGATGATACAAAACTACTCAAGATAGTTACGTCCAAAGCTGACTGTGAAGAATTACAAAGGGATCTCACAAAACTGGGTGACTGGGCAACAGAATAGCAGATGAAATTCAATGTTGATAAATACAAAGTAATGCACATTGGAAAACAGTCTCATCAGGCTCAACGGGTAGTGATCAATGGCTCCGTGTCTAATTGGCAGCCAGTATCAAGTGGAGTGCCCCAAAGGTCTATCCTGGGGCCGGTTTTGTTCAATATCTTCATTAATATCTGGGGAATGGGTGTGGATTGCACTCTCAGCAAGTTTGCAGATGACACTAAACTGGGAAGGAGTGGTACGATTGCTGGAGGGTAGGGATAGGATAGCAGAGGGACTAGCAAATTAGAGATTGGGCCCAAAAGAAATCTGATGGGTCAACAAGGACAAGTGCAGGTTCTGCACTTAGGGAAGGAAGATCTTCATGCACTGCTACAGCACTAGGCGACCCTGAGTTGCTAGGACAGCAGTTCTGCAGAAAATGACCTAGGGGTTACAGTGAATGCAGAAGCTGGATATGAGTCAACATGTGTGCCCTTTTGCCAAGAAGGCAATGGCATTTTTGGGCTGTTAAGTGGAGTATTGCCAGCAGATCGAGGGACGTGATCATTCCCTTCTATTCGCATTTGGTGAGGCCTCATCTGGAGTAGGGTGTCCAGTTTTGTGCCCGACACAGAAGAATGTGGAAAGATTGGAAAGAGTCCAGCAGAGGGCAACAAACCAATTATTAAGAGAGCTGGAGCTCTGGACTAAGAGGAGCGGCTGAGGAAGCTGGGATGCATTTAGGCCTGGTCTACACTAGAGTTTATTTCGAATGTTAGCAGCATTAAACCAAATTAACCTGCATCCATCCCACACAACACAAGCCTTTACTTCGATATAGAAGGCTCTTAATATCGATATCTATACTCTCCCTGATGGGGGAGTACGCTTTTTATCAGTATTGCCTTTTCTAATTATAGTTAGTGTGGCTGCAATTCCACAGTAGTTGCCTCGGAGAGTATCCCCGACAGCTATCGCGCTCTGGACAGCAATCTGAACTCGGATGCACTGGCCAGGTAGACAGGAAAAGCCCTGTGAACTTTTGAATTTCATTTCCTGTTTGCCCAGCGTGGAGAGCACAGGTGACCACGCAGAGCTCATCAGCACAGGTAACCATGCAGTCCGAGGATTGAAAAAGCATCAGCATGGACTGTATGGGGGGGTACTGGATCTGATTGCTATATTGGGAGAGGATTCCATGCTAGCAGAAATACATTCCAAAAGATGAAATGGCAAAACATTTGAAAAAATCTCCCAAGGGCATGATGAAGAGAGGCCACAACAGGGACTTATTACAGTGCTGTGTGAAAGTTAAGGAGCTCAGACAAGCCTACCAGAAAACCAAAGAAGCAAATGGAAGGTCCAGGGCAGAGTCGCAGACATGCCGCTTCTATGCTGAGCTGCATGCAGTTCTAGAGGGGGCCGCCACCACTACCCCACCCCTGACCATGGATTCCAAGGAGTGGGTAATCTTAGCCATGCCTGAGGATTCTGCGGACAGGGAAGATGAGGAGGAGGACGATGACGACAAGCTTATGGAGAGCACACAGCACTCCGTTCTCCCCAACAGCCAGGATCTTTTTCTCAGCCTGACTGAAGTACCCTCCCAAGGCATTATCCCAGACCATGAAGCCATGGAAGGGACCTCTGGTGAGTGTACCTTTGTAAATATAAAACATGGTTTAAAAGCAAGCTTTTTTTAATGATTAATTTGCCCTGAGGACTTGGGATGCATTCGCGGCCAGTACAGCTACTGGAAAAGTCTGTTGATGTGTCTGGGGATGGAGCGGAAATCCTCCAGGGACATCTCCATGAAGCTCTCCTGGAGGTACTCCAAAAGCCTTTCCAGAAGGTTTCTGGGCAGTGCAGCCTTATTCCGTTCCCCATGGTAGGACACTTGACCATGCCGTGCTAGTAGCAAGTAGTCTGGTATCATTGCATGACAAAGCCTGGTGGCGTATGGTCCCAGTGTTTGCTGACATTCAAGCAACATGTGCTCTTTATCTCACTGTGTTATCCTCAGAAGAGTGATATTGTTCATGGTAACCTGATTGAAATATGGAAGTTTAATTAAGGGGACAGAGGGCCGTTTCTACTGGGCTGTTTGCCTGTGGCTGAAAAGAAATCCTTCCCTGCAGTTAGCCAAGCTGAGGGGGAGGGATTGGCGCTGAGCTTTTTCACGTTTAGCTAGCAGGGATCTTCCCTGATACCAGCCACGCGGTGTGGGGAGGGGTAAAGCAATCGTCCCAGATAATTGGATGGGAGGGTGGTTAGTTGGTTTCTGCTGCTGCACGTTAACAGGAAAGCCACAGCACTCAACAGGCTTTGCTTAGTATGTGGGAAAGGAGAGCACTGGTTTTTTGAAGGCTGCAGAAGCTGAAAGACAGTGGCTTACCATGGCCGCATGCAAGCTGAATTCTGTTGCCCAGACCTGTGTCTGTGATCTCTAACACCAAAGCCACAGGCACTCAATATTAAGATGCAAAATGCGACCTTGTAGTGAAATCACATGTGCTATGTAATGTGAATAGTGTTGTTCACCATGAAAGAGTATAACCATTGTTCTGTAAAATGTATCTTTTTAAATACTTCTCTACCTTTTTTTCCCTCCCTCCCAAAGGCAAATTTTTCAAGCCTCCCTCCTCCATCCCAAAGGCTATCTCAGATAAGGCAGCGGAAAAAAAGTACGTGAGACAAAATGTTCTCTGAAATCATGGAATCGACCCTCAAATAAAAGAGCTCATCTGAATGAGTGGAAGGATATGGTATCAACTTACAGGAAAGATGTCAGTGAACGTGAGGACAGGAGGGATGCTCGAAATGAGAGGTGGCGGGATGCAACGCTGGGGCTGCTGTGTGATCAAACTGACATGCGTCTAGTGGAGCTTCAGGAACAGCAACAGGATCACAGAGTGCTGCTGCAGCCAATAATAACCGCCCTCCCACCTCCCCAAGTTCCATAACCTCCTTACCCAGAAGTGTAAGAACGTGGGGAGGGAGGCTCCGTGCACCCGCCCACTCCACACCAGTGGACAGCCCAAGCAAAAGGCTGTCATTATTTTGAACTTCTGAAGTGTCTTTTTCCTTCCCTCCTATCCTCCTCCCAAACCCCACCTGGGCTACACTGTCAGTTCTCTCCCTCTTTTTATAATCAGTTAATAAACAATACATGCTTTTTAAATGATAGTGACTTTATTTCCTTAGAAAGCAAGCTGTGATCGAAGGGGGAGGGTTGGTTGCTTACAGAGAATGAGTCAATCAAGGGGGCAGGTTTTCATCAAGGAGAAACAAACAGAGCTTTCACACCATAGCCTGGCCAGTCATGAAACTGGTTTTCCAAGCTGCTCTGATGCGCAGCGCTTCCTGGTGTGCTCTTCTGTTCGCCCTGGTGTCTGGCTGTGTGTAATCAGCGGCCAGGTGATTTGCCTCAGCCTCCCACCCCGCCATAAACTTCTCCCCCTTACTCTCACAGAGACTGTGGAGCACACAGCAAGCAGCAATAACAATGGGGATATTGGTTTGGCTGAGGTCTGAGCGGGTCAGTAACGTGCACCAACGTCCCTTTAAACGTCCAAATGCACGTTCTACCACCATTCTGGACTTGTTCAGTCTGTAGTGGAACAGCTCCTGACTACTGTCCAGGCTGCCTGTGTATGGCTTCATGAGCTATGGCATTAAGGGGTAGGCTGGGTCCCCAAGGATAACTATAGGCATTTCAACATCCCCAACAGTTATTTTCTGGTCTGGGATGTAAATCCCTTGCTGAAGCTGTTTAAACAGAGTAGTGTTCCTGAAGATGCAAGCGTCATGAACCCTTCCCAGCCATCCCATGTTGGTGTTGATGAAATGTCCTTTGTGACCCACCAGTGCTTGCAGCACCATTGAAAAGTACCCCTTTCAGTTTATGTACTGGATGCCTTGGTGCTCCAGTGCCAAGATAGGGATATGGGTTCCATCTATCGCACCACCACAGTTAGGGAATCCCATTGCAGCAAAGCCATCCACTATGACCTGCACATTTCCCAGAGTCCACACCTTGAGCAGCAGCTTAGTATTGCTTAGCCTATGAATTCACACAGCCCCCACATAATTGCCTACCCAAATTGATCCTGGACGACCAGCTGTGTGGCACTGCAAAGCTTTCACAGCGGCCACCAACCGCTTTCAACTGAAGGTCTCTTCTCATCTTGTAATTGGCGCTTCAGGCAGGGAAGCAAGTCACAAAGTCTATGAAAGTCCCTTATGCATACGAAAGTTTGCAGCACTGGGAATTCTATCCCACACTGTCAACAGCTAAGCAGTCACCATCTTGCTTGTTTCCTTGGCCCAAAATCGCATTCCATGGCTGGAACCGCCGCATTAACAGCTTATCTCCAAAAGCGCCGGGCCTGCCAGTTTGATGAGAATCTGTGCATTCCCTATCTGCTCTCGCTGTGCTCCGATATTCCTCTCCTTGCCTGGTTTTCAGGTCCCGGTTAGAATAAATGCATGAGAATGCTGTAGTGTTTAAAGTTCATGACTGCTCTTGACCGACGGCTCCATGCTGTCTGTATAGCGTCGTTGCCACAGTTTTCACTCCCCAGGAAAAAAAAGCGCAAACGTTGTCTGCCATGCTCACAAGGAGGGTGAGACTACCCGAAACCACCTCATACAATGTTTTTTGCCCCATCAGCATGGATCTCAACCCAGATCTCCAATGGGCGAGTGGACTGCAGACTTATGGGATATGCTATGATAGCACCCACAGTGCAACGCTCCGAAGAGTCAACGCTAGCATTGCGTACATGACACACACTGCTAATAAGGTGTGCTCTAGCGTGCGTGTACACTCGACTTAGTACAATCGTTTCCAAAATCGTTTCTGTAAAATCGGAATATCCCATAAGTGAATCATACACTTAGTTGAAGAAGAGAGAATGAGAAGGGATTGATAGCTCTTTCAACTACCTGAAAGGGGTTCATAGAGATGGATCTAGACTGTTCTCAGTGTAACCTAAATGACAAGAAAAGGATAATGATCTCAAGTTGCAGTGGGAGTTTAGGTTGGATATTCGGAAAATCGTTCACTATGAGAGTGGTGAAGCACTGGAAAGGGTTACCTAGGGAGGTGGTGGAATCTCCTTCCTTAAAGGTTTTTAAGGTCAGGCTTGACAAAGCCCTGGCTGGGATGATTTAGTTGGGGTTTAGGTCCTGCTTTGAGCAGGGGGTTGGACTAGATGACCTCCTGAGGTCTCTTCCAACCCTGATATTTTATGATTCTGTGGTTGAAACGTGTTGTTTAAAGGTTCTTAGAAATGTGATAGGTTAAGGTATAGATAAAGTAGTAGTAGTTTTATCCATATAATGTGTGTAAAATAGGAAGCTCCTTGGAACTTAACTCCAGGACACAGTCCAAGACCAGAGTTGCCAGAGCTCAACACCCTGCCAACCATACTGTGGAGAAGTAGAGGTCCTCATCTAATCTATTCTTGAATGGCCATCAAGAAAAATTCATCTGCCTTATTGGGAGTGGTGAGCACTGTATGCTTAGCATGTGTATTCTGTTGATTGTTAGTAAATAGAGGTTTAAGGATATTACTGTGTAACAGGGCCGCCCGGGGGCGGGGGGGAGGGACAAGTCAGGAAATTTGCCCCGGGCCCTGCAAGGGCCCCCACAAAAGTTTTTCTGAGCCCCTCGAGCAGGGTCCTTCACTTGCTCCGGGGGCCCTGGAAAACTCTCAAGGGGCCCAGGCTCCCGGAGCTTCTTCCACTCCAGGTCTTTGGTGGCAGTTTGGCGGGGGGGCGGGGTCCTTCTGGTCCAGGACCCGCCGCTGAAGTGCCCCGAAGACCCGTGGCAGGGGGTCCTTCCACCCCGGGACCTGCCGCCGAAGTGCCAGGTCTTCGGCGGCAATTCGGCAGCGGGCCGGCCCTCCCCCCCCCACTGCCAAAGACCCCAGGCCCCCTGAATCCTCTGGGCGGCCCTGCTGTGTAAGGCTTGTTCACTGGGAAAAGGTCCTGGAGACCCACAGTGCCCTGAGTCTACTGGGAAGGGGTGTTCGCCCTGAGTTTACAGAGCAGTAAAGTTGGGTCCCTTACTTCCTGAGCACTCAAAGGAGAGGGTAGTGGAGTGAGAGCCCTAAATTGTGCGGGTAACGGTTCAGCAGCAGGCCCTTTGGTATCATCAAAAGGGAAATAAAGGCATCTTCTCCACAGCACCGGTCTCCGGCACTAGTGGGAACCGCACCTCCATGGTCAATGAACAGGGACTCATTATTCTCAGAGTCAAAGATATGAGCATGAGGCACCAGAGGGCGCTTGAGTCATTCCAATGGGTATCACTGAGGGAAAAATTTCCAGCAACTGTGCTCGGGGCACACACTCAACAAGAGTGAAGTGCACAAGTGCAATCATTCAAAGAACTGGTTTCAGAGTAGCAGTCGTGTTAGTCTGTATCTGCAAAAAGAACAGGAGTACTTGTGGCACCTTAGAGACTAACAAATTTATTTGAGCATAAGCTTTCGTGGGCTACAGCCCACTTCATCGGAAGAACTATTATGTTTGAACACAGTTACTGCTTGGCAGGATTCAAGCACAGTTCCCATGACTTGTGCTAGGTAATTCCTTGCCCCCATACCCAGTAGTAGCCTAGGGTAGTATTGACACCAGTTCTCGCTGTTATGGCACCAGTTAGAGTTCTATTTTAATACAGTCAAGTTTTCCCTTCATGGATGGCACTGTATTGTATTATACCGCATTAAGGAAGCACATTATATAACATGTTTAGTGAATGTGTGCATACTATTTCTAGGAGGCCTGAAATGAAAACATTTTAATATCTAAACTCAAAATTAATTTTTTTTAATTAACCAACTCCATCCATTTTAATCTCCCTGCATCCAATGGTAAAAAAATGGGAAAACAAAGTCACAAAGATAAGCTTTAATAATGTAAAGTAATAACTAAATACTGGAGCTCTGAGCAGTCATACTGCTCTCTTACATACAGTGCAACTCCCCCCCCCCCCCCCTCCCCCACACCCGGCGCTTTTCTGCCCTGCCTGTCCTTCCCGAACAGTCCTGTCCTTCCTGAACCAATCATCTGCAAGTTCCCTTGTGTCTTACATTTAGTTATTGCTTTACGTATTAAAGCTTATCTTTGTGAATTTGTTTTTCCAGATGGTCAGTACAAGACATTTTCCAAGGTTTATCTAATCTATGACCAGTTCTTGGGTTTTTCCGGTCCCTCCCTAAAATTCCTTAGTGTTTGCTTATCTTTCCAGATGACTGTCGGTGGGTACATTCCTGAGGTGGGAGTGATTTATCAGCAGTGGAACATCAGGTTTCATTTGCAACAGAGGGGGTCGGGCTACAGAACGATAACCTGAAGCAACGCGCTCTGTCCTGTCCTAAAGCACTGATACTGCTGGTGATATTGGTACCGACAGCGCTAGGAAGTCTCTGGCTGCAGCAATCTCCTCCAACGTGGTCAGCGTCAGGATAGTATTGGTACTGCCCTGTATCGCAGGTGTAGATGGTTCATCTAGTACTAGACTTAATGGTGCCTGCGTAGGTGCTGGGAGTCAATGGTGCTGACTTCTGCAGTACTGAAGCAGAGGAGTGGCCTAACTAGGGCCAAGTCTACACTGCGACTTTAAATCGGTTTAATGGCCGATGTACCGATTTAACGCTGTACCCGTTCACACGACATCGTCATTAATATCGAGTTAAACGGCTCCTTAAATCGATTTCGAACTCCTCCCAGACGAGTAGATAGCGCTAAATTCGATGTGATAACTCCAGATTAGGGTTCGGTGGACGGAAATCTCGACATTATTGCCTCACTAGAGGTATCCCACATGCACCACTGACCGTCTGGCGCAATCCGAACTCGGATGCCGGAGTGCCGGTAAACAGGAAAAGCCTCCGAGACCTTTAGAAGACTTCCTGCTTTCACGTGTCCCAAAGCTCTGATCAGCACGGGTGGCGACATGCCAAGTTCAAATGCAAAGGTAGCTCCTGCATTGACTTCATGGGAGATACGCGATTATCCGCTGTATGTGAGATCAATCTGTTTATCAAGAGCCCATTAAAGAACAGGAAATGCAAAGCGTTGAAAAATAAACTCCAGGATACCAGCAAGTGCGTGACAACCGTAAGGGAAGCCAGAGACTCAAACGGATGCTCATTGGAGGGAGGGAGGGGGTAATGAGGAACTAAGTAGCAGGTCTCCCACACAGTCTCGAAATCTATTTGCATTCTTGGTTGAGCACCCAATGTCTGTAGCTTAATACACGGTGTCTTGCGTGGTTCACGGAACAGCTCGAGTCTTCCTCCCCCTCCCCGCAACGTGAAAGAGAAGTAAAATAATAATTCTTGAGTACTGTAATGTCACCCTCTGTGTACTGAATGCTACGGCAGAGAGTACGCGAGGTAGTGAACAACCGGTCAGGATTACCGGTTTGTTGATCTCAGGGTCCATGAATTGCGTGCTATGGCGTTTTGCTCAATGCATCCGGGAAAAAGGCGCCAAAGGGTTGTCTGCTGCCTCACAAAATGGGAGGGGTGAGGCTGTACCCAGGCCACCACCCTGGGCAAAGGTTTTTCTGCCCATCAGGCACTGTGCTCTCAACTGCCGGAAGTGGGAACATGGGATAGATGAGGAACAGCACCACAGTGCACCGCTCCTGAAATCGATGGTAGCTTTGGACATGGACAGCAAACAGATCGATTTCGTGATCCCACTGTGGACGCGCTAAACCGATTTTATTAGATCTGTTTTGTAATATCGGTTTAAGCTAATTCGAAATAATCGTGCAGTGTAGACGTACCCTAGGGTTCCATTCTACTCTGGCCCCATGCCTGGCCATTTTCAGTGCTGGGGATTGACTCTTCTCGGCCAACGGTTCCTTGCGCCCTTTCCTAGGCATTAGGGACAGTGAATAGTGCTGGGACTCCAGTATGGAAGGAGGAGCACTCCTTACTGACACCAAGGTACTCTATGCTGAGTCTGACCAGCCTGGATGATGAGATGGAGTTCTCAGTGCCATCTCCATGAGCAAAAACGTAGCCTGGCCTCCTGGTCCTTTTTCATGCAAGTCTTAAAGTCTCTGCAGTTCTGGCAGCAATCCCCAATGTGAGCTTCTCCCAAGCACTTCAGGCAACTTGAGTGCAGGTCGCTTGGGAGCATAGCCTTATTGCAGGAGGTATAGGGCTTGGGTATTGTCAATTTTCTTTTGTTCAAAATGGTTGGGATTCAGGAAGTTCCCAGCACCAGTCTGTCTGATAGGGCTATGAAAAGGGAAGAATGACCAGCAGATTGTGGCAATATGTGGTCTTGTTTATAGATCTATTTTAATATATTTTTGTTCATGCCACTAGATTGAATATAAATGTGCCACTGTAAATTAACCTATACAGAGACACTGCTCACGTACCTTTGGTGTGTATGGGCAAACTGTGTAAAAGACAAATAGGTATTTAGACCAAATGGGGCAAAAATTAACTTGCTTGTTTTTATACTAGGTTCCTTCAGAAAATCTCTCTCAGATGCTTTATCACTGGTGTAGCACCACTTAGGTTTGGTCTACAGTACGCAGTTAGGTCAACCTAAGGCAGCTCACTGCTATCTAATTACGTCAGTGGCTACACTACAGCCTTGTCCCACTGATGTAAGTGCTTTACTACAGTTACTCCAACATAATAACTCCACCTCCATGAGATGCATAGCACTTATGTCAGTGTAGTTAGGGCAATGCTCAGACACTGTTACTTACATCGGCTAATGGCTCTCTTGTCAATTTCAGGGGCCTATGCTGGACCAATGCTCCCTGCTTCTAGCTGGGCTGTACCTGCCTGGCTCCCCACTCAGGGAGTCAAGAAGCCTGGGCGTCTGGCACCCCACTCCCAGCAGGGAGGTGAGAAGCCTGAGAAGAGCTGAGAACCTGGCTCTTAGCCTTCCACACTGCTTCTCTTCTGTTGGAGGAAGCACTTCTCATGGGGACACACACCACCCTAGAAGGAGGGTAGTGTGGACATCAGCCATCACAGTAATTACTGGTTGACTTAAGTCTGTAGTGTAGACATGCCCTTAGTGGGATCATTTATGTAGACAAGGGTCATGTGCCACTAGCATTTTGCCACTGTGTTAACAAGACCTTTGAGCAAGTTTAGATGTTGCGGTAAAACACCATCTGTTCTCTTTCTACACTAGTGTTTCTGCAGTTGCTACCATTGGCGGAGTTGCACTGGTATTAGTGCAATGGTGGAGATTTCCTCAATGTCTGGTGAAGATACAGCCTAGGTTTAAATGACAATTAGTCAATTCCAAAGCACATTAAATAATACTGTCTTGGTGCAGCTGGGCACAATGGCTTGACAGGCCCCTGTACTAATCCACATCTTTATTTATATACCGAAGCCCTTCCCCTTCTACACCTTTAATGCAACGTATCCTTCAAGAACTTAAAAAATGAAAATCTAACTAAGAAATACAAAGATCATTCTACTCCTTTGATAGTGATGATAAACCACCTAATCTTAGCTGGGATGTTTGTGTATGAAGTATCAGAGGGGTAGCCGTGTTAGTCTGGATCTGTGAAAGCAGCAGAGAATCCTGTGGCACCTTATAGACTAACAGAGGTTTTGGAGCGTGAGCTTTCGTGGGTGAATACCCACTTCGTCAGACGTGTGTATGAACATTCTCTTCAGAACAATGGTCCCACCAAAATTCTGCTAGTGAGTGCCTGGAGCATTCATGGAAGTATATAAACAAAGATATAAACACAATTAGAGCAAGTTGAACATTTTTATTTAAGCAAAAATTTAACAATTTTTTAGTATTCAATCATGTGAGCACATTACTATACCTTACCATATAAAGCGCAGAACAGCCAAGTGACTTTTAAATAACCAGTTTAATCATACCATGTTTCTTTTGAATTTGTGGTGGTTTAGCTGAAGTAAAGACTTGAGAAATCTTATCAATTTATTCAGCAAAATAGAATTTTAAGTTAAATACAAAAAGTGAAATGAAGATGGTTATATGATAGTTTTTACAAAGTTAACATAACATCCTAGGTTAAAGTCATTTAAACTTAAAGTAATAGCTCAAATCACAAATAAATCAGTCTTATCACATGTTAGGTAAATTTATTCTAATTCTGAGCTGTTGTGGGAAATTGATTTTGAAACCAGTATGGAACTAAGGATTCTTATCAGTTTGTTGATCAAGCTTTTATCAATCAAATATAATGGGACTGTCAATGAAAAATAATTCTGAACATTGGAATTAAGAAATGTATACTACTGCTTAATTACTGAAAATTACCTTTCTAAACAATAATGTGTAGCCACCAGATCTCTCTCTCACAAGCTCGCGTGCACACGCGCACAGAATTTCAAGAGAAATTAGTAGGTAATGCCAAGTAACCTGCAATCCTATCTTTAAAGTAACTTGAGTGTATAGTAAACTATCTAAATGTTACAACAATAGTGTGCTTTTTAGTTTGACTTATAACCAAGTAATTCAAGCTTCTTTCTCTTGTCTGATAGCAGTTGGGTTTGTGCGGTGTCACAAATAATGTGCTATCTGAAAAAAATCTCTAGGTTCTGTTTGCTGTAGATCTACACGTCTTTCACCTATTTTTCATTGCATGTAAACAGTTTGCTATTTAAACAGTGCTGCGCAGAAATAGTGTAATAAGTTTTCCAGCCTCAGTACTCGTAACCATGTATTGACTGAAAATTACTTCCAGACAGGTAGAGTTAAACGTGTTAGTCAAACACAAGTTCATAACACATAACTAAGTTACAATTTTGATAACTCCGATACATGCATTCTTTTTTGCATTGAACAAAATATTTCATTTGACCTAAAATGAAATGTTTAATTTTTATTTTGGGGGTTTTAAAGCAGTTTTTAATGTGGTGGGGGGGGGTTAAAATAAAATTGAGGGAAATTCCAAAAACAAAAAGTCTAAATGTTTTGTTTTGGAAGTGGAGAACTGAAACATTTTGACATTTCCAAAGTAGTAGTAGTAATAAAAAAATCAACCAAAATAATTTGCTGAAATTGATCCAAATTTGCTAATTTTTTTGGTCAATTCAAATCTATATTCTGGAGGAAAAAAATATTTGGTCAAAATTTTTTTGTCCAGCTTTCATACCTTTGTACATTGTTTAGAATACCTTGTTTTAAAAAAAACCACCACCACATCATCATGGTTCAAGTCTTGTAGCAAGAAAGCTCTCTCAAGTGTCCAGAAGGCTGTAAATACACTGGACCCCCGCTAGAATGCGGGATTTGGGATCCATATGCGGTACCGCGTTAATGTGGGGACCACATAAAAATGAATTGCAATTAAAGTAATTAAATTTGGGATCCGTGGCCGCAGCCGTGTTGTATGTGAATTCGTGCTATATAGACGCACATTCTAGTGAGGGTCCAGTGTAGTCTGAAGTCTCTGCCTCTAATCCTTTTCTTTACAGAAGGTTAATTTCTTGTAAAAGAGTTTGATTTCTATAATCTCAACACTACCAAATTTGATAACACTAAACCCTCATTTCATAGTTAAATGTAAATTGATTCATGGGGGGGAATTTAAACAAATTCACCAGGACTTTGTAGCTAACAGGCTAGTTGTGTTTCAACCTGGAAACCGCCTGCGTCTGCTGGATGTGGATTTCAGGTCTACAGTCTACCAATATACATAATGTTATTCATGAAACACAATGATGAATGTAACATAACCTAAGGGGAGGAAATAAAGAGCACATAGACAAATGGGGGACAGTTACCTGGGAAGTCTTTCTGAGAGAGCCCTATGGGTAATGGCAAATGAAACCTGAGCTCCTTGCTGTGTAGTGCTGTTAAAGGGAAATATATACAAAATGCTATTTCTGCTGCTAGCCTTGGATATATTAACGAGGGAGATGATAATGCCACTGTTCATAGTTCTGCTTATCTTGAATACTGTCTCAGTTCCAGTCCCCCTGCTTAGGGAGACTGTTGAAAAACGAGAGAAAATACAAAGAAGGATAACAAACATCTGAATCAGGGCCAGCTGCAGGCACCAGCAAAGGAAGCAGGTGCCTGGGGCAGCCAACAGAAAGGGGCTGCAATGAGTCCGTTGTCGGGGCGGCACATCCGGATCGGCGGTGGCAGCTCTTTGGTGGCAACTTAATCGGCCCGCTCCGGATCGGCAGCAATTCTGCAGCAGGTCCTTCACTGTCTTGCTCCTCGGTGGCACTTTGGCGGCAACTCGATTGTGGTGTTTTTGTTTGGTTTTTTTGCCGCTTGAGGCGGCAAAAAAGCTGAAGCTGGCACAGATTGGAGTGAACTAAATTTGTGTAGTGAAATGAAGAGGAGATCCGGGGGTGAGAGGATCACAGTCTATTAATACTTTGTAGGTAGCAAGATAAATTAAGGAAGAGAATTGCTTAGTCTCAGATGGTAGGAGGATCAATGCCTGAGGCTGGAAAAGTTTGAACTAGATATTAGGGGGAGAAAGGGAAGAACGCTGATGTAAGCAGAGTCAGGATGAGCTCTACCCTGACATCTGGGGGTGAATTATGGGGAGTGTGGAAAGAATCTCAGGGAGTGTGGAAAGAATCTCAGGGAGTGTGGAAAGGAATTCCAGGTATTTGGATTGGCACACCCAACCCACCTAGCATAAGCCCACGGCAGCCTGGGATGGTTATTCTGACAGCTGGGATCCCCAATTTCTTTGTTGTTGGGGCAGGAGGAAAAAAAAGTGCTGTCACCCTAATTTTGTGAATGAGGAGCTATGAGACTGCTTTATGACAGAAATTACTCAACCTAAATTAAGTAGTACTTGCTAGACAAGGGACATGGGTTCCCAGTGAATTGAGAGAGGTTGGGGACTGGAGTGTGTACCTGATGGTATAGGCCCCTTGTGAGGGCCTGGAACACCAATTGCACATCCTTCTCTCTCCATTGTTAAAGAGTAGAGCTAATTTTGATTCCATTAGGAGTCCATCTAGAGACTGCTGAGCTGAATTCATGTTGGGCCAATGGTGCACCAGCACCAGGGCTCCCCTACTAAGAGCTGAAATCACTAAAAGAGCTGAGCTGAGATCACTGAGTGCTGTGTTAACTAGTGGGGGAGCCTGAAGACTTATCGCTAAGAGGCTGGCAGAGCGGAGCAGTTTGCAGCATGTTGGAGCAGCCCATGAAACAATGAGCTGAGTGGAGTGGTTTACAGGGATGGCTGGAGTGGCTCACGGGTCGGCTGGCGGAGCGGCACAGCTGGTGTAGTGGAGCTGGTCGTGGTGAAGGCTGCAGCAGAACTCCACGGAGAGGCGGAGCAGTTGGCCCTGGCCCACGTAAGGTGCCCATTAACACTCTGTGTGGGCTTCCCCTCCCCCCATTTCCACCCAGGCTGCGGGGGGGAGGGGGAGTAAAATTCTGCAGATAAACTTTTGAATTCTGGGGTGGCACTGGCCAGAGACTTTTGGGTTATTGGACTTTGGGGTGATTGCACTTAAGACCCTAAGGGGGGAAGGACATTGCCAGACGTACTTGGAGGTGGGGGTTTTTTGCTTATGGTTTGTGTTATAATCCTGTTTGTGGTATTTCTCCAATGTGATGCCACATTGTTTCCCTCCATTATTAAAAGGATTTTGCTACACTCAGACTCCGTGCTTGCGAGTGGGGAAGTATTGCCTTCTAGAGGCGCCCGGGGGGGTGCTATGTAAGTGTCCCAGGTCACTGGGTGGGGGCTCGAGTCAGTTATGCATTGTGTTATTGAAATGGAACCCTTGGATACTGAACCCGGCTCTTGTTGCTGCCAACTCAGAGGGACAGAAGGGTTACACTTAAATCAGAGCAAGTGGGTAGTGTTATGAGCAGCCCCTGGAAGAGATTGTGGCACCATGCCTGCAGAGATTAGAGAGCAAAATTAGACCATGTCTGTCCTATGGGGACTGTAGTGGCACAGCTATGTCGACCTAACCCCACAGTGTAGAGGCAGTCTTCGGCAACTGAAGGGGGTTTTCCATTACTGTACAAACACCACCTCCCCAAGCAATGGTAGCTGGGCTGACAGAAGCATTCTTTCATTGACTTATCTGTGCCTACACTGCTGTTAGGTCAACACAGTTATGGCAGTCAGGGATGTGGATTTTTCACACAGGGCAGCTATGTTGACCTAAATTTTAAGCATAGGCCAAGCTTATGTGTGAGAGGGTGAAGTGAAAAGTCCTGCAAAACATGAGGGTCAGGCAACACAGCATGGACCAATCTGCTCTGATTATGATATGATGTGGAATGTGCTGCTTGCTTGATTAACTCATAATTGTATCCCATCTGGCAATAGGCTGTTTGTAGCAAACCAGAAGAGGTTTTGCTGTGAGTGGGATGAAGGGACATAGAGTGATAGGAAAGGAGGATGAAAGAAGGGATGCTATTCGAGGAAGGACTGCTAGGCAGAGATGGCGTTCACCTTTTGAGGAGGGGAAAGACCCTATTTGCACACAGGCTGGCTAACCTAGTGAGGAGGGATTTAAACTAGGTTTGACGGGGACAGGTGAGGAAAGCCCACAGGTAAGTGAGGAACATGAAGACCTGGGAGATGGGTCAGAAACAAGAGGGATCGTGGGCTATAATGGCAGAGAGAAAGGAGGGTCAGGGCAAAACTGGGAGGCAAGATCAAACCAGTATCTTAGATGCCTATATACAAATGCGAGAAGTATGGGTAATAAGCAGGAAGAACTGGAAGTGCTAATAAATAAATACAACTATGACATTGTTTGCATCACTGAAACTTGGTGGGATAATACACATGATTGGAATGTTGGTGTGGATGGGTATAGTTTGCTCAGGAAGGATAGACAGGGGAAAAAGGGAGGAGGTGTTGCCTTATATATTAAAAATGTACACACTTGGACTGAGGTGGAGATGGACATAGGAGACGGAAAGTGTTGAGAGTCTCTGGGTTAGGATAAAAGGGGTAAAAAACAAGGGTGATGTCATGCTAGGAGTCTACTACAGGCCACCTAACCCAGGTGGAAGAGGTGGATGAGGCTTTTTTTAAACAACTAAAAATCATCCAAAGCCCAAGATTTGGTGGTGATGGGGGACTTCAACTATCCAGATATATGTTGGGAAAATAACACCGTGGGGCACAGACTATCCAATAAGTTCTTGGACTGCATTGCAGACAACTTTTTATTTCAGAAGGTTGAAAAAGCTACTAGGGGGGAAGCTGTTCTAGACTTGATTTTAACAAATAGGGAGGAACTCGTTGAGAATTTGAAAGTAGAAGGAAGCTTGGGTGAAAGTGATCATGAAATCATAGAGTTTGCAATTCTAAGGAAGGTAGAAGGGAGTACAGCAAAATAGAGACAATGGATTTCAGGAAGGCGGATTTTGGTAAGCTCAGAGAGCTGATAGGTAAGGTCCCATGGGAATCAAGACTGAGGGGAAAAACAACTGAGGAGAGTTGGCAGTTTTTCAAAGGGACACTATTAAGGGCCCAAAAGCAAGCTATTCCGATGGGTAGGAAAAAGATAGAAAATGTGGCAAAGACCACCTTGGCTTAACCACGAGATCTTGCATGACCTACAAATAAAAAGGAGTCATATAAAAAATGGAAACTAGGTCAGATTACAAAGGATGAATATAGCAAATAACACGGGAATGCAGGGGCAAGATTAGAAAGGCAAAGGCACAAAATGAGCTCAAACTAGCTATGGGAATAAAGGGAAACAAGAAGACTTTTTATCAATACATTAGAAGCAAGAGGAAGACCAAGGACAGGGTAGGCCCACTGCTCAGTGAGGAGGGAGAAACAGTAACAGGAAACTTGGAAATGGCAGAGATGCTTAATGACTTCTTTGTTTCGGTCTTCACTGAGAAGTCTGAAGGAATGTCTAACATAGTGAATGCTTATGGGAAGGGGTAGGTTTAGAAGATAAAAAAAAAAAGAGCAAGTTAAAAATCACTTAGAAAAGTTAGATGCCTGCAAGTCACCAGGCCTGATGAAATGCATCCTAGAATACTCAAGGAGTTAATAGAGGAGGTATCTGAGCCTCTAGCTATTATCTTTGGAAAGTCATGGGAGACGGGAGAGATTCCAGAAGACTGGAAAAGGGCAAATATAGTGCCCATCTATAAAAAGGGAAATAAAAACAACCCAGGAAACTACAGACCAGTTAGTTTAACTTCTGTGCCAGGGAAGATAATGGAGCAAGTAATTAAAGAAATCATCTGCAAACACTTGGAAGGTGGTAAGGTGATAGGGAATAGCCAGCATGGATTTGTAAAGAAAATCGTGTCAAACCAATCTGATAGCTTTCTTTGATAGGATAACGAGTCTTGTGGATAAGGGAGAAGCGGTGGATGTGGTATACCTAGACTTTAGTAAGGCATTTGATACGGTCTCGCATGATATCCTTATCGATAAACTAGGCAAATACAATTTAGATGGGGCTACTATAAGGTGGGTGCATAACTGGCTGGATAACCGTACTCAGAGAGTAGTTATTAATGGCTCCCAATCCTGCTGGAAAGGTATATAACAAGTGGGGTTCCGCAGGGGTCTGTTTTGGGACCGGCTCTGTTCAATATCTTCATCAACGACTTAGATGTTGGCATAGAAAGTACGCTTATTAAGTTTGCGACGATACCAAACTGGGAGGGATTGCAACTGCTTTGGAGGACAGGGTCAAAATTCAAAATGATCTGGACAAATTGGAGAAATGGTCTGAGGTAAACCGGATGAAGTTCAATAAAGACAAATGCAAAGTGCTCCACTTAGGAAGGAACAATCAGTTTCACACACATACAGAATGGGAAGAGACTGTCTAGGAAGGAGTATGGCAGAAAGAGATCTAGGGGTCATAGTGGACCACAAGCTAAATATGAGTCAACAGTGTGATACTGTTGCAAAAAAAGCAAACGTGATTCTGGGATGATGCATTAACAGGTGTGTTGTAAACAAGACACGAGAAGTCATTCTTCCGCTCTACTCTGCGCTGGTTAGGCCTCAACTGGAGTATTGTGTCCAGTTCTGGGCACCGCATTTCAAGAAAGATGTGGAGAAATTGGAGAGGGTCCAGAGAAGAGCAACAAGAATGATTAAAGGTCTTGAGAACATGACCTATGAAGGAAGGCTGAAAGAATTGGGTTTGTTTAGTTTGGAAAAGAGAAGACTGAGAGGGGACATGATAGCAGTTTTCAGGTATCTAAAAGGGTGTCATCAGGAGGAATCTCTGGAGATATTTAAGAGTAGGTTAGATAAATGTCTATCAGGGATGGTCTAGACAGTATTTGGTCCTGCCATGAGGGCAGGGGACTGGACTCGATGACCTCTCGAGGTCCCGTCCAGTCCTAGAGTCTATGATTCTATGAAAGAAGGGATAGAAATATGTGAATAACGCTGGGTGCAATAATTTCTGGTCAACCAAAACTTCATTTTTTCGCAAATAAACTGTGTGAATTTGAAGTGAGCTTGCTGAATAGTTTCAACTGAACTGTAAGAATAGAAGTGTGTCAGGAAATATCTAAATGAAACATTTCGCTTTGACCCAACTTGAAATGTTTCATTCTGGTTTCAGGCATTGTGAGAAAAGCAAAGGAGGTCTAGATTCTGACAAAAGCAAGGGGCAAGGGGAAGGAGGTCTCCTTTACTGCCATTAGCCTGGTGGTTGGGGCCCTGATCCAGGATGGGGAGACCTTAGTTCAATTCTATCCTCTGCCTAATAAGAAGGGATTGGAACATGAGTTCCCTAGCCACTGGACTCTGGGATGGGCTTCTTCAGTCTGTCCAGTTGAAACTATTCCACTTTTTGTAAATAGTCATTTGGACCATGGCTGTGAACTTGGGTCTCCTACATCCTAGGTGAATGCCCTAACTACCAGGCTACAGAGTTATTCTCTTTCCCTGGCCAATGACTGCTCAATTCACCACAAACTTCATTTTCAGTTCAACACGAAACAAACTTTTTTTGGATTTTTCACAGTTGCCACTGAACTGAAAAATCCATTATTCACCCAGCTCCCATCACAAAGCCTAAAGTCCTCCACATAGTAACATAACAGAGAACCACCTGGTGGGCAGCCAGACATTCCTCCTCCACACTGCTCTGCCAGCATGCCTCAGTCCTTACACAGAACTGAGGTGTGTAAGGAGTGTTCAGTCTCCATCCCTATTCATGTATTGATTTTTCTGATGAAAGTGCCAACAAGGGGGACCAGGTCACAGTGACAGTATTTTTGTGATGACAGAGAAACTGAACTGAGACAACATTTCCTGCTTTGCTGGGATGCGTCCCATAGGCATGGAGATTCTCATCTTGAGAAGTATTTCTCAGAAAGACCCTAGGTAGGAAAGAAAGGAGATTTCTTGCCCTTTGTTTGAGAGAATCTTTATACCTAAATAAAACAGCTGTGTAAGTATGTTCAAACCTGATGCAGCAATGTGAGTGTGTTAGCCAAACTGCCTCAAAAATTTAAGTTATAGCTCCTTCCACGACAATCTCTGATTGTTCTACCAGTGGGGCCACCATTCCCAGAAACTCAGTAAGCAGTGTTACAGGCAGGTCTTACAGAGATGCACTGGAATGGAAAGTTTCATTTTAGTCTTGCCTTCACAATATCACTCTCCTGTCTATCTCAGCTTCCCTTGTCAGACCTAGCTTGTCACTGTAAGGATTGCTCTGGGTATTTTGTCTCTTGGGATCTGGAATACATTTCTTTCTCTCTCTCTCTGTTTCACTTTTTTCCTCAAAGTTTTAAAAAGTCCTCTGTGGATAATTAGATGATTCTAGGACAGTAAAACTGGCACAAGTAATAGATACACAGATTTTAAAAGGACCAGTAAGATCATTAAGTAGCCTAATTTCCTGCATAAAGTGAGCTTTAGAATGTCACCAGACTGGCATTTAACCCAGCAACTTGTGATTGAATGATAAATTAAACCACATTTCTTATCCTGTGGAGAATATTAATTCCACAATCAGATGATTTGAGTAAATATTTAATAAACAAAATATATTTATGATTGTTTCCAGTACAGCAGGGGATGTCTCAGTCCGAGGGTCCTCTGATTAACATAATGCCCTTTCAGCTTACAAATGGCTGTCTGCACCTCACACACGCCATGCCTCTGCCTAGGGGCAGGAAAAGCTGAATCAATTGCATCCCAAATCTTCCTTCCCCACTGGCACAGGGTGGCGTGGATTGGCTTGATATACCCCAAACTTCTCTCAGGATCTTCAGTGGTGATAGAAGAGCGCATCTGTTGTTCAAATAATCATTTAACATTGAGTAAAGCAGAGGAGGGAAGATTCAGAGATAATTACAGACATTCTTAAAAATTACAAATCAAAGTTCACGGAATAAAATGGACATGTGGTGACAGCACTGAATAGGAAGTGAAACATGGCTTCTCAGTTTCTGGAAGAGTCTCAGAAGTTTTTCCATTTGCCTAGATCTAGGTGCCCAAAGTTTGTGGGAAGCAGGGCTGTGTTGACAACTTGTTAGGAGGGCAAGGCCACACACAAGTTGTGCAGTTAGGCCACATTTAGGCATGTTTTTGTATTCTTAAATTCACATAACTGCAATACCTGCTTGTGAGTGTAGACAAATTTTGTACTTTAGGGTCTAGAGTTAAAAAAATAAAATATCTGTTTTAATATCATTTTAATGAGTAGTTTATGTACCATGACTAAATTTGTCCTTTTAAAAAAGTGAGCTAAAATGGGCTTCTGTTCCAAACTCAGTGTTTCCTTCATTAATGTAATCCCTAATTTTTTGTCTACACCCATGTGCCTGTGCTTCTTGTGACAGGCAAGGCAATTTCCTGCAGTATCATGGACATATCTTACTAAATTCAGTTCAAGTATCTTAGGTATTAAAGATGGAAATATTTGTGTGTTATTATGAGATTGTTTGTGATGTCTGAAACTACGGGAAGTGTTATGAGCTTCAAAGGACTATTTGAAACCAAGACTGACGTTTTGAAGTTAAGTAGGTTTCCCACGAAATTTCTAGGAGGAGGAGTATACAAATACACTGACTCCAGTTTTGCAAAAACTCAGCCTTTTGAAGCTTTGTCCCAGGGAGTGGCACATTATCTTTTGTCTGCTGATCACCTGTTACATGAGGACAGATCAAAACTCCCCAAACTGTGTAAAGAAGGAACTGCAGATTCATGAGGGTTCTTGTTGTGATCTAACAGCTGTGATGAATTTGTAACCCCCAGAAAAACTTCTTGGTGAGTTTGAAGGACTGTTCCCTAGCCAGAGTCTTTGCTGGAGTCAGGGGGTGATGATCTCTGGTAAGCTTATTAGCATGCGTGTAGTATCTTTTATTGGTTTTTAATGTTTTCTCTCTAATGCTTTTACTTTAAGAATAAATGTGCTTGCCTAGAAAGAGCATAACTGTGACAATGGCACTGTTTACCATCTCAGAGGAGAAAAGTAAAGCTGTCTTATTTAGACAGTCTGACTTTGCTGGTGATCTCACAGTATAGGCAGGGAGCTGTGCAGCCTGGAAATATCCCAGGAGGGAAGGAGATTGATACATGTCTCTGCAAGAGAGACAGCGGCTGGGGAGCCAGAAGCCTGAGTCTGTGCCCTTCCTAGACCATAGAGGGGGAATACAAGTGCAGTTGCCTTGAACTGTGACACTTCTGTGTTTTAATCCAAATTGTTTGAATGCACCCAGTGCTAGATATGTGGGGTTGGTCAGCTTTGCCTTAGCCCTACAGTTATGAGCTTTATTTGGTCCTTGAATGGCACTTCAGAAGTCCCTGGGAGTCAATTTGGAGACAGTGTTTCCACCAAAACAGTCTGCAACGAGAGGCTAAGTATTGAGAGATTGGACTATATTCCATCTCTCTCTCATTCAGTTTCTGATACTGTGTCTATCAGAGACTTAAAAACAGCAAATAGTTTATGGAGGAAGGTGATTTTAAAAAATGGAAGAACTTTCTACTGCTCTGGAAGGGGCAATAATCCAGAAAAGAGCATAATATTTTTCATGGCAGTTTGTTGCAGCACTGCTTTGTTCTGGACAGCACATGACTTCATCTCTTATCAGCTGGCTGAAGATACCAGAAAGAGAGATTGACTCAGTGGAATTGTACTAGGGTGGACTTGACCCAGAGACAAGCTTTGACACGATCTGCAAAAAGAACAGGAGTACTTGTGGCATCTTAGAGACTAACCAATTTATTTGAGCATAAGCTTTCGTAAATGATCTGGAAAACAGGGCAAACAGTGGGGTGGCAAAATCTGCAGATGATACAAAACTATTCAAGATAGTTAAGTCCAAAGCTGACTGTGAGGAGTTACAAAGGGATCTCACAAAACTGGGTGACTGGGCAACAAAATAGCAGATAAAATTCAATGCTGACAAACGTAAAGTAATGCACATTGGAAAACATAAATCCAACTGTACATATAAAATGATGGGGTCTAAATTAGCTGTTACCGCTCAAGAAAGATCTTGGAGTCATTGTGGATAGTTCTCTGAAAACGTCCACTCAATGTGCAGCAGCAGTCTGAAAAGCAAACAAATATTGGGAATCATTAAGAAAGGGATAGATAAGAAGACAGAAAATGACCCTGGGGCGGTAGCCCACCTCATCAATCCTATTGACTCTGGCTGTTAGCTGCCCTCTCTATCAGGGCAGAGTGGCCTATATTGACTCTGGCTGATAGGCCACTTCACCCCAACGGGGAGGGCATTCATATTGACTCTGGCTATAAGGCCATCCTGCCCCAGCAGAATGGCAGCTGTATTGACTTTGGCCATTGATCCACACCACCCTGAGACCCAGAGTGGTCATGCAGACTTGGCTTCAGGGGTATAGCAACCCTTACGCCATCCCAAAAGAGGAGGGGATGCACATGGCCACTGACAGAGGAGAGCAGGGGGCCTGAACCCCAAAGAGCAAGCTGCTGAATCTACTGGTTGTATACAATGTTATTGTGTATACAAAAGTCATGTAAGGTCTTTTATGAAAGCTTGTAATGTTCTGAACTTGATGGTGGTTATGAGATATGTATGCAGACTATGATTATGAAGGGATGTATTTAGATGTCCCTTCTACTGCCATCAGTCCATGGAAAAATCATGAAGCAGGTCTTCAAGGAATCCATTTTGAAGCACTTGGAGGAGAGGAAGGTGATCAGGAACAGTCAGCATGGATTCACCAAGGGCAAGTCATGCATGACCAACCTGATTGCCTTCTGTGATGAGATAACTGGCTTTGTGAATATGGGGAAAGCGGTGGACGTGATATATTTTGACTTTAGCAAAGCTTTTGATATGGTTTCCCACAGTATTCTTGCCAGCAAGCAGAGCCATAACTAGCTATTTTTGTGCCTGAGGTAAGAATATAAAATTGCGCAACTCCCTGCTCATATAATTTCATAGTAGTTACTTTGCAAAAAAAAGAAAAATATGTAAATAAGAATAATAATGATAATAGAACATTTATTTAATCATAAGATCCACATACAAAATCAACTAATACGTATAAGGTATGCATCATAGTGCATCATAAACTGTCAGGGTCGAGGCTTGCAGCCTGGCGCAGGGGTCAGGCCTCACCTTGCAGCTGCACACTGGGGTCAGGGTCAGGGTCAGGGCTCACAGCCGCACACTGGGGTCAGGTTGGGGCTCGAAGCCACGTGCAAGGGTCCAGACTCACAGCCCGGGGTCGGGGCTTGCAGCCGCACACTGGGGGTCAGGTTGGGGCTCACAGCCCAGGGTAGAGGCTTGCAGCCACACTCTAGGGTCGGGGTTGGGGCTAACAGCCCAGTGCAGGGGTTGGGGCTCGCAACTTGCAGTTGTGTGCCGGGGTCGGTGCTCGCTACCCCCACATAACCAGGTCATGACCCCCTGAGGAACCCCCAGTTTGAGAACTAATGCTTTATAATTACTGTAGGGTGTATTCTATTTATTTTCCATTTATATTGTACATTTGGCATGTCGCAATGTGCATATTATGTGATTATAATTTTTCATAAAATAATAATTTAAAAACTTAATTTGTCTTTTTCTACACCCCCCAGCTTTGCTCGCCCGAGGTAAAGTGCCTCACTCGCCTCGTCCTTGTTACGGCACTGCCAGCAAGTTAAAGTAGTATGGATTGGATGAATGGACTATAAGGTGGATAGAAAGCTGGCTAGATCATTGGGCTCAACAGGTAGTGATCAATGGCCTGATGTCTAGTTGGCAACCAGTATCAAGTGGAGTGCCCCAGGGATCGGTTGCCCAGCAGAGGGCAATGAAAATGATCAGGGGGCTGGGGCACATGACTTAGAAGGAGAGGCTGAGGGAACTGGGTTCATTTAGTCTGCAGAAGAGAAGAGTGAGGGGGGATTTGATAGCAGTCTTCAGCTCCCTGAAGGGGTCTTCCAAAGAGGATGTAGCTAGGCTGTTCTCAGTGGTGGTAGATGATAGAACAAGGAGCAGTGGTCTCAAGTTGCAGTCTGGGAGGTCAAAGCAAGTTCCAGTTGGGGAGATCTAAGTTTTTCCTAATATTCAATCATTTCACTAGGAGGGTGATTAAGCACTGGAATGGGTTTCCTAGGGAGAGGGTGGAATCTCCATCCTTGGAGGATTTTAAGGCCCTGCTTGACTAAGCCCTGTCTGGGATGATTTAGCTGGGGTTCGTCCTGTTTTGAGCAGGGGGTTGGACTAGATGACCTCCTGAGGTCCCTTCCAACCCTAATCTTCTATGATTCTATGAAGATGTATGTAGAATATGCTCATGACTTCTTACAATTTGAAATACACCTCACTGCAGAGTGGGACTCCTCCCAAGCCAGATGTTTACAGAAAACCAGATGCAAGTAACAATCCATGGTACAGGTTTCAGAGAGGTAGCTGTGTTAGTCTGTATCAGCAAAAACAACGAGGAGTCCTTGTGGAACCTTAGAGACTAACAAATTTATTTGGGCATAAGCTTTTGTGGGCTAGAACCCACTTCATCAGATGCATGGAGTGGAAAATACAGGAGCAGGTATAAATATATAAAAAGATGTGAGTTGCCTTACCAAGTGTGAGATCAGCCTAACGAGACAAATCAATTAACAGCAGGATATGAAGGGAGGAAAAATAACTTTTGAAGTAGTAATGAGAGTGGCCCATTTCAGACGGTTGACAAGAAGGTGTGAGTAACAGTAGGGGGAAATCAGTATTGGGGAAATTAGGTTTAGGGTTTGTAATGACCCAACCATTCCGAGTCTTTATTCAGGCCTAATCTGATGGTGTCCACTTTGCAAATTAATTCCAGTTCTGCAGTTTCACGTTGGAGTCTGTTTTTGAAGTTTTTTTTGTTGAAGAATTGCCACTTCTAGGGCTGTTACTGAGCGACCAGGGAGACTGAAGTGTTCTCCCACTGATTTTTTTAATGTTATGATTCCTGATGTCAGATTTGTGTCCATTTATTCTTTTGCATAGAGACTGTCTGGTTTGGCCAATGTACATGGCAGAGGGGCATTGCTGGCACTTAAAGGTATATATCACATTGGTAAATGTGCAGGTAAACGAGCTCCGAGGAGAGCACTTCAATCTCCCTGGTCACTCTGTGCTATAGAAGGATAGCGTTATGGCCCCCCAAGGTGCCAGGGCAGGTAGTGACAGAACTCCTAATGGAGCTGGATCATCTCTCAAATGTCACAGGTCCTCAAAGATATTGAATGGAATTGCAATGTCTGTCACACACTCTTTTGGGGGCATGAGGCAGGAGACAGGAATTTTACCATGCTCTCTTAGCGATATCTGAAAGGGCGGAACTGAGCAGTTAAGATGCTGCACTACAATCTGGATGATCATGGAAGTCTCACACAGAAAGGCCTGCTCCAGTTCACCTAGCTGCAAAATGGGTACTTGATCCATCAGGTTAGGCTAATCCAAGGTGGTTTGATATGATTCTGGCCACGTCACTCCAATCTGTATCACTGACTACGAAACTGAGGTGCCTTAAGAGGTGTCTGCCTCATCAGCCATTAGCTCAAGGGAACTTTAACTTGGGCCATGCTGCGGGAGTAGCTGGAGGAAAACGTTTCCCACGCTCCCATACGGCCATGGTGTGGGAAGCTGGAGGGGGAGTTTTCATGCTCCCATACAGCCATGCTGCGGGAGTAGCGGGAAGGAGAGTTTTCCACGCTCCCTTACGGCCATGCTGCGGGAGTAGCGGGAAGGAGAGTTTTCCCACGCTCCCTTAGCCGCCAGTCGTGGGGTGGCGCGCGGTGCATGTCGGTCCCGAGGCGGACTGTCCCCTCGCTGTGGGGCGCTCGGAGTCTCGCTTGGCGCCATGTTCCTTTGGGCCGCTGCCGTCCGGGGTCTCTAGCTGCTGCGGCCCCCGCAGCCGGTAGAACCGCAGTCGCCGGCTGGGAGCAGAGCGCGGCCGCGCCCCGTCATGTCCGTCAAGGAGGGGAGCAAGGGGCCGCCGCCGGCTCACGGCACCAGCGACCGGGCCGTTAAGGGTGAGTCCCGTCAGCGCCGCGACAGGGCTGCGGGGCGTGGGGCGGGTGTGTGCGAGGGGTGGGGGCTGTGTGTGACGGGGGGGGTTGAGAGAAGGGCTGTATATGTGTGAGCATGGGGGCGGGGGCCAGGCATCAGTGTGTGGGTGCACCCAGCACACCCCCGTGTGTATGGTGGGGTGGATCTCTAGAGAGTACTCCGGAGGCTTGCGCACTGTAACAGGCTCCTCTGTGTGTGTGTGCGCATCGTCTCCTCCACATGAGAGTCTTGCAATGGTCTTTCGCTGTCTAAATAGCCAGTCCATTCTCTCCAGCGTGCACCGTGACAGAACAGAGGAGGAGGGAGCAGTTGCCTCTTTTGCTATTGGTCACTGCTTTCATGTTTCTAATTCTGATGGATTAGTGGCCAAAGTGCTGCAGGATGTGTACACCCTTTATTCAGGGTGCAGCAGGTCTGTTCTTTTAGTATTTTTACAAAAAACCCTCTTTTATAATAGCATTGTTTTAAAATAGTAGCAACACGCATAAATTGTGGATTTTCAGGAGAAGACTGAATGACTTATTAAGAACTTTTCCAGCTTCAATTTGCATGAATCATATAGAACAAGATTTTTATTTTATGTTCTTGTATGTTTGATAATTAAACTGTGTATTTAGCTGTGGTGGGGTTATTTATTTGAAGTGGCTAATTCTTTTGTTCTTGTACAATTTCTATAATTTAAGAGTTGCTGTTGTATGCAGCAATTTGTTTTGAACACTGGCATTGTTAGAAACACATTGTCTAAAATATGCTTTGGAAAGCAACTACAGCCCTGAACATTCAAATTTTACATAATGGGGACACTTGAGAAATTAAAGGGACATATTTGTTTTCAAAGAATTGGACTCCTGTAGTACATTTTGTAACTCGGAGTGTTTTCCAGAGTGTTTACTTACAATAAGGTGGTATTCATTTTCAATTGCTTAACCTATTGATTTGTTTGAACAGTTGCAAAAAATAAAAGTAAAAAATACTACAAATGAGCATTCTGCCCTGTCAGTGGCTCTCAGTGCTGTTATCACAGTGTTGTAATAATGCATAGTGTGGAGGGTTGTAATATTTTTTACACTTTGCAGTTTGTTGCAAGAAATAATTAGGATAGGCCATTCAGACAGTACAGGAGAACTAACAGTGAGTGGTTATTTCAAAGTGCACTGGAAAACCTGCTGATTTCCAAACTCTCTAACAGTTCATGTTAATCATAACCCATGCAGTTAGCTATTCCAAACTCCAAGAAAAGACTGTTATTTTATACTTACAGAATTGTGTGCTGGGGGTGCAATCTGTTTTTGACCCTGTCTATGTGGCATATTGAACCACTGTAAGTGTAACCAGGTTTTGATAGCTTCTGATAGTAATTTGATAGCAATTACATCTAATGTGGTTAACTGCCCACACAGGAGCATTTTTCTGGTCCAACCATATGTTAATTCTGTTGGCTTGTCCACAGCTACCTTGCTGCACAGTTATGTTGTGTCAGTGCCTTCTAGAGAAAATGTGAACACTTAATCCATACTATCACTGCTGCTCGTATGAGGGGCAGAGAACTGTGGGCTTTTTTTCACAAGGTGCAATGTGGTTTGGGATACTCTTACAGCAGAGAACTGGAAGGTGAGATCATTGGCTACAGTAGATGCCAAATGATCCCATCTATGCAACAGAACCATGTTAAAACCTAATTCAAACCTGACAGTCATGTTACAAAGCAGGGCCGAAATGTGCTACCACCTACATAAGATGTGTTGACCATGCTTTGTTTGACATGAACTGTACACAGTCAGTTGTATTACAAAGTGCTTACAAAACTGGTGACATTCTGTGCTGTAGATGGGTCCTCTGATGATGTATTTTCCTCCCTGTTTCCCCTACCAAGTCAACATGGCATACTGTTTTAGTGAGAATTGTGAGGACTACTACTATTAAACAATTCCTAGTATTAGACATTAAGACCAAGTGCATTTGAAACCAAGGTAGATCAGCAACTATGTTTAAACAGTTCTGTCTGCTGTGTAAACTTCTACCATGATTGTGAACCTCCTTACCAACCTTGCTTATTTTTTAAAGTGAACCAGAATACTTCTTTTTCTTATCAGTAATGTTTATCCAAATCATGGAAGTCACTAGTGAAAACTCTCAAAACTCTTTTGCAGGGCACAGTTTGTACATATGGTATTTCTGCCAAACATTTAAATTCACAGCAGAATAAAAGCATGCACTAGAAAAGTTTCCTTCACTTCCTGGATACCTCATCTGTTTCCAGATGAAGTTAAGTATGGGATACCAGGTTACAGTCCCTCTCAGCTGATCCATTCTGTTTCATGCACCTTAGATCCTCAGAACAATAACAATTTTGAAACAGCAGAACTAAGCCATGAGGTGCTTCTAAAATCAGTGTTGGTCCATGTTCAGCTTTTCAGGTTCTGAAAGTATTGTCATTCTGGGGAGGGAAGTGTGCCCAGGACCTCACAGGTGCTTTTGGATGTTACGAAGCAGCAATGACCTAGCACAGTTGAGCTCATACACATTTTTTCAGATAAGTTCTTAGGTATATTGCAGTTTAACTGTGTAGAATATTGTGCACAGATATTTGTGCACTGAAAACAATTCAGTGTATATAGTTATATATACAACATTTTTAAGATAATAGGCCTCAGCACATGTATGTGTAGGGTTGATAATGTAAATGTTAACATTGCTACAGTAAGTAACATTAAAAATAGAAAAAACAAATACCAAAAACACCCTCACCATGGAATAGCATAGAAATAGCAATGCGTCTTATGTAAAAATTTGAAAATTCTTAGTTAACGGTTCGCAAAAAATTTAGATACGAAAATTAGCTTAAGATTTCACCAGTAACCTTAATTCTGATTGTCCCAAAACATAGCTGCCAAGAAACAGAATACTTCAATTTTTCTTGTAGGATAGTTGCTAAGAAGAAAAGTTAAGCCATTTGTTTTAACACAGAATACACTAATTTATTTATAGTAACTATAAATGGCTTGCACCAGAAAACTTCAGGGTTTGGTGTGCACACATCTGGTTGCAGAATACTAAATTATATAGACTTTACACACAACAGTTTACAGCCACATTTCTCAAACTGGGGTCTGCAGACCCCTGTGGATCTGCGAGAATACTTCAGGGAGTTTGATGACCCCACTGATCAATTTCTTCCACTTCCTCCTTCAGCTCCTCCTCCTCCTTCTCAGTGCCTCTTGCACACCTGGGAACAGCTATCGAGGAGTGTGCAGGAGGTGCTGGGAGGGAGGAGGAGGAGTGGGGATGGGGTGTGCTCTGGGGAGGGGGCGGAATCATGTCCAGAGCTGCCAGCCCTCTATATCAACTCCTTCCCCTCCCACCCAGTGCCTCCTGCATGCCAGGGGACAGTGTTCAGTGGCGTACAGGAGGCACTGGCAGGTAGGGGAGGGAGTGGACACGGCGCACACTGGGGGGAGAGGACAGAGAGAGGAGAGACAGAGGTGAAGCAGAGCAGGGACAGGAAGAGGCGGGTTGGGGTTGGGACCTTGGGGGAGGGGGTGGAGTAGGGGTGGGACTTGGGGCTGAGTAGGAGGCTTGGGGTCCATGAAACATTTAAAATATAAATGGGGGTCCTTGGGTTGCTAAAGTTTGAGAACTGGTGGTTTACAGAGTACATATGTAATTTTTGACAGTAAATCGTCAGTGTTAAGGCTATGATATCTCAGGCCAGGTCTACACTACAAACCTATATCAGTATAACTATTCGCTCAAAGGTGTGAAAAATCCATACCCCCAAGCAAATTAGTTATACCTAACCCTCTGTGCAGACAGCGCTGTGTCAATGGGAGAGCTTCTACACCTGACATAATTACCGCCTCTCAGGGAGGTGGATTGACTATGCCAATGGAAGAAGCTCTCCCATCAGCATCTTCACTAAAGACCAACCTTAGGAGTGTGTCTGCACTACAGCAGCAGAGCTGCCCTATACCACTGTAGCATAGTCGCTGCAGCTACAGAAGGGGGTTTTCTGTTGTTGTTGTAAATCCTTGAGAGGCAGTAGCAAGGTTGGTGGAAGAATTCTTTCATTGACCTTGGGGTGTTTATACCAGGGCTTAGTTCAGCCTAACTACATCTGGCAAAGGTGTGAATTTTTCACACTCCTGAGTGATGTAGCCTGCTCAACCTCAGTTTTAGGTGTAGATCAGGAGATACACTGACTGGCATGGACACAATTTTTTTTTCTTGAGAGTGATGCTCTGGGCTGTGCCTTCACGTAGTCCATAGCATGATGTTATAACATGATTCTTTAAAAGGAGAACAAAAATGGTTTAAACATGGCTGTTACTAGCATAGTTTGAACTGTAGTGCGGGCACAGCCTTTGTTTTTATCACTTGGGAAAAACTGCAAAATGAGGTAGTAAATAGGGAGCGAAGGAGACTGGAGATAATTCATTCTGCTGGTAACAGTGTGTCTTGTCAGCTGTGGACAAAAAGTGCTGTCTTAAGAAAAAATGATTAAAATATTGTATTATCAGTGATTCAGATTTTCCAATAAGAGAGGAAAAAAACTGGGGCATGACCCACATTTTAAAAACTGTTGACTTCCATATTTAGCAATTGTGAAAACACTTTTCTGCTTAGACAGACTTCTCATATGAACATTGTACTTGAGAAATATTTTACACCTAATTAAAACATTTATGTTTTCTCGTAATGATGGTTGTATATGTCCAGCATATACAATCTGAATATAGTGAAGTTAAATCAAGGATTGGATTGGTCTGGCATACTATCACAAATCTGTGGCATACCATCACAGGTGACTGAGTACTTTTATTCTAGTAGTGAGCAAACTCAATTTTTTCCCCTCTTTAATGGTTTAGTTAACTTGAATATGAGTGACTTGGTCATAGGGTATTTCCTGTGAATTAATGATCCACTAGGACATTCAAAGGACTGAGGTGAAGTTGTGGCATTAAATACCCAAGAACTGTCCTATGTCAAGGTTTTTATTACTATATCTTTTTAATAAAGAGAACAAACTCGATCATAAGCCGGTTCTTTTATAAGCCGACCTCCCAAGATGGATAAGTAAAAATGGAAAAATTTTATGACTCTGTTCATAAGTCGACCCTATAATTCAGGAGTCAGCAAACTTTGGCTCCCGGGCCATCAGGATAAGCTGTTGATGGGCTGAGATGGTTTGTTTACCTAGAGCGTCCGCAGGCATGGAGGTAAACCTAAGTAAACAAAGTGCCCTGGTGTGTCAGATGCTTACCCTGACGGGTTGGGACAGCAACTGGTGGGGAAATTTTTTTGTGGGGAGAAGCTGGGGGTCAGGGAATTAACTCCTGTGACCACCCCCATATGACCCCACCCCTAGTCCAGGACCCCCACGCTCTCCCTATCCCATCCCTTCCCACCTTATCTGGGGAGGATGTCTCTGGCCTGGCTGGAGTGGCTCCTGCAGGCTGTGCGGCATGGCTGCAGCCTGCTCTGGGGAGTGGGGCTTAGCGGCATGGCTGCAGCCTGCCAGCCCTGGAGCTGCAGCTGCTTCAGAGGCTGTGGGGAGAGCAGTGTACCCAGAAGCAGAGACCCTCTGGTCCCACCTCTTCCCTTCTGGTGCTACTGCCTCTCCTTGCTCCCTGTCTTGGCGGGAGGGGCTGTGTCCCACCTCTCCCTCTCTATACCCGTTCATAAGCAGGACCCCTTCTCTCGTACTTCCCTTTTTTACTTAAAAAAAAAAAAATTTGGCTTATGAACGAGTATATACGGTAACCGTTTTCCGCTGAATGGAGAAAAATGCAATCTTTCTGCAGTGCCCCCATTCAGCTTCAGTCAGTGACATTGAATGTCCCTGCACGGTACTGTATTGTGTGGTTCAGAAGTTGCAACATCATGTTGTCAAAATTATGATTAAATATAACTTGATTTCTCTTATTTTCCTTGTTTGCTGGTAACATTTAACACTTTTCTGGTGCTTTTTACAGATGTTTGTGATAAAAGTAGTTGATAAGTACTCTTATAACAGTTCAGACAAACTTTGGGTTCACAGATCATCCACAGATTTTGAATTTGTTAGTGTATTATGTCCTATATTGAGGAGAAGCCACTGTTTTAACTACTTTCTGGCCATACTCATTTCACCAGCAGAAAGGAAAAAAGTGCTTGTGTGCTCAGATTACCATGATAGAATTCTGGGTCCATATGGATGTGTGTTCACTGCAGTTATGATGGGTATCTGGGTCAGCCTATATTTTCACTCTCCCAACAACCCCCATCATTTCTGCACCCTCCTCCCCCCCAATCTTTCCCCCTTGGCTTACTTTTTAAATTTATATCATCTCACTCTGTTTTGGGCAATCACCTGCATACAACAAAGTATGTGCAAGTTTTCTCTTGACTCCTCCGAAAAGACTGCTTGTCCTCTCAGTAGTTTCCCGAATCCTGGGAAAGCACTAGTGGCACTTAGGCTTCTTTGCTGTGAGCCAAAGGAGCAAGTTGATACAGTAACTCTGCTCATTCCCTCTCCAAATTTCTTCTCCTCTTGTATGTGGACGCAAGCGGTCCTTTCAAACTCTGCTTATATATAGACTTTGGTGTTTCCAGCTGTCCTTTAAAATATTTTTAAAAAGTGCAGTGTGTTTTATGTCAGAATGAGAAGGTAAAGCAAATGCTTGTTTTATGAAAGTAGTGTAACTTTTAAAATTTTGCCATGATCAAAGTCATGCTGTAGTTAAGGGTGTGCGATGTGGAAACTGGTATCCTTAAAACACGTTCTTTTCTTGTAAGGGGCTTTTCAGAACTTTCAATTAAAATAATAGGGTAAGTAGATTGTTTGTCAATACACTTTAAAATAGATATTGAAAAGTTTAGGGAAACCTTAAGGCTCCTGAAGTAGGCTACACCTGCAAGGAAGCTGCACCACTGTGAAGGAAGCTGTTGCACAGTTCAAGAAAGTTCTGATGGGTTTAAACTAAGTGTTAAAGGTCTACAGGATCTAAGCAGCTTTATTTATGCATGCACTGGATTGCACAGGGTTGCCCCAAGCGACAAGCATTTACAAAAATGGCAACTTGGAAAAAGGGCGGATTCTACAGATGTTGAATTGCAGAGCCCATGGATCCTTAATTGAGAAAAGGTAGTTCATACCTTTTAGAACTATTGAATTAGGCTCTCTAGATCTGTGTGTTCTCAGTTCATGTTTTCAGGGTTATGTCTGCAACCATAAAGGCTAGGGCATGTCTGCAGTACAAAGTTAATTGGACATAAGGCAGCTTACGTTAACCTAACAATGGCTTTGTCTACACTACTACTTTTGTCGACAAAATTTTTGTCACTCGGGGGTGTGAAAAAAACAGTTCCCTGCCCCACAAAAGTGCTGGTGTGGATGGCACTATGTCGGCAGGAGACGCTTTCTTGCCGACGGCTTTCCCACCAGAATAATTAAACCACCCCAACGAGCAGCAGTAGCTATCTCCTGCCAGGATAGAATGGCTACATAGGAGACCTTACAATGGCGCAGTTGCAGTGGGTACAGCTTGCTACTGTAAGGTCCATAGTGTACACATAGCCGAAGTAAGTACCTGCTACTGTGCTTCTTCTGCTGCTGTACCTTAGCCGATACGCTCACCTAGTAAATCCACCTCGAAGAGAGGCGTAAGGCTTAGGTCGATGTCGTTTGGGTGACAGTGTCTGTGTAGAAACTGCCTTATTTGAATAGCTGTTGAATGTCAGAGTGGCTGTCAGCTGGAACCATGAAATTGACAAGAACATTAATTTCACATTGGTAGGGTCCCTGTTTTGAAATTGGGGCGGGGGGGCAGGGGGAGGAGGAGATCCAGTTGTGAGCAGTGGTGACAGCTGGAACCCCTCACCCCGTGCCTGAAGCTGACTGGCTCCTCTCATAAGGGCACCAGTACAACCTTTTGTTGATTGTGTTTTGGTTGCATGACATGCATGTGTCTTAGTCAGAATAATCGCTGATTCTTTGGTATTTCTCTTATTGAGTAGCACACTCTTCTGTCGGAGTTAGTATCGCCACTGAAACAATAGAGCTTACGTGAAAGAAGTTCTCCCACTCAGTCCCCACGTGACTACTTTCTTTCAGCAATACCTTTGTTCTGGTAACTTTTGCCCTGTCACTGGCCAGCTTTTAATTAGTCGCTATCCTAACCAGTGACATCTAATTCTCTATAGTTTTATATCTGCGAGTGCGTACTACATCCTCTGATCCTCATCCAATTGAACAGAGGCATTGGAAATGCAAGAGCAAATTAATAAATTATGGGACCAGACAAAGGACATGCTTAGTGTTTGTTCACAGTCCTACAATTCTCCTGAACCAGCAAGTATTCCACACATACACGTGAAATTACTCATATATAGCACAGAGAACCTGTGGCACATTATAAGACTAACAGACGTTGGGGCGTGAGCTTTCGTGGGGAATACCACTTGTCAGACGCATGTAGTGAAATTTCCAGGCAGGTATATATATCTAGCAACAAGCTAGAGATATACGAGTTAGTTAGTAGGGAGTTGGGCCCTGTTCTAGCAGTTAAAAGGGTGTGAAACCAAGGGAGAGACAACTGGTTCTTAATTGGAACAGCATTCACATCTTTGTTTAGTCCAGACTGAATGTGTCAATTTGCAATGTAACTGAAGCTCAGCAGTTCTCTTTCAGTCTGGTCCATGAATTTTTGCTTGCAGGATACGCACTACTTAAGGCTGCTATAGTTGGCCAGGGAGTTGGAAGTGCTCTCTACAGGTTTTTGTATATTGCCATCTGATATCTGATTTGTGTCCATTTATACTTTCCGAGACTGCCAGTTTGCCATGTACATAGCAGGGGCAATTGCTGGATACTGATGGCGTATATACATGGTCGGACGTGCAGTGAATAACCATATGTGTGCTTGATCTGTTATCCTCATACTTCGTGTTAATATCAATTGCACTCGATGTTCATAGATTGGTTCCTGAGCCTGAGTCTACTATGGGCAGTGGTGGTGCTGGTGAGAATACGTCGTGGCAGGTTGTCTGTGGCGAGGACTGAGCTGCCACCAAGCACCTGTAAAAGTGGCGATATGTCCACGATGGTGTAGTCCCTGATGTGCGTTGAGGTTTTATGCTGGGCTGATATGTCGATGGCTAGTGGATGTCGTGGTTCTTTCTTGGTTTCTTGCAGTGGAGGCTTCTGGTACACGTCTGCTCTGTTGATCTGTTTCCTAATTTCCTCTTGGGCGTTGTAGTCTTAGAGAATGTTGTTGGATTTTGTCCGTGTTGTCTCGGTCTAGAGGTTAGAGCAGATCGGTGTACTCATGCTGGCTTGGTAAACAATGGATCGTGTATGTGCCCGGGATGGACAATGGAGCATGAAGGTAGGGCGTCCGCGGTGTAGGGTTTTCTATAGTGTTATGTACCAGTCGCTTATTCACCGTAGGAAACAATCCAGGAACAATCCAGCAACAAACCTGATACCCAACCTGCCCACATACTTACACCAGCACACCATACATCGGACTCTAACCCAGATGCCCCACACCATCACTGCGTTCATTCACCTGCACGTCCACAATGTATAGACCGCCATCATATGCCACGCAATCCCCTCTCTACTGTTAATCCCGCCAACTGACAGTCATACGAAAGATAAATGGACCACAAATCAGATATCAGAATAGCCAATATACAAAACCTTAGGAGAGCGACTTCAACCTCTGGCCCACCTATAAGACCTTAAGGTGCTATTCCTGCAGCAAAAAACTTCGACCAGACTGCAAAGAGAAACTCTGACTTCAGTTGATTTGCAATTTGACCCTCAGCTCTGGACTAACACAAAGGACGTGAATGCTTGCCAACTACAACCATTCTTCCCCCTTGGTTTCACACCTCTACTGCTAGAACAGGGCCTCACCTCCTACTGAACAACCTCGTTACTCTATAGCTTGCTCTAGCACCTATATTACCTGCTCCCTGGAATTTCCATTATACCTGCGTCTGAAAGTTGGTATCACCCCGAAGCTCACGCTCCAAAAGTCTGTTAGTCTATAAGTCCACCAGATCTCTCTGCTGCTTTCACAGATCCAGACTAACACGGCTACCCCTCTGATACTTGACTCATATGATAGTCAGTCTGCAGGCAATATACCTACTGACAGGGCACCATGCTTTAATCAATGCAGCATACTGCTGTAAGGGTACAAGTATTGTGACTTGCACTGGGTCAGGTGCCACATTGTGAACACACATTGCCAAAATAGATGCTTCAGTTACACTATGCTATACCAGAACAAGTTGTGAGTGTAGACAAGCCCTTGGAATATCAAGCTTTCAAGGATATGTATGAAACCATATGTATGAAACCATAAGGATGAAACCATAGCTGAGATTCTGGAGCACAATGCTATAGCAGGGATTGAATTCCATGGCAGGTATTATGGAATGCACAGGGTCCTGGTTATGGGTATGAGTCGCCAGTTTTGTTTCCCTGATTATATTGTAAGGTCTTTGGACCAGGGAATGACTTCCTGGTATATGTACAGTGCCTAACACAATGGAATTCTGGTACCTCATTGAAGCCCCTAGCCACTACTGAAGTACAAATAAATAATAGTCCCTTATCTCTCCTGCCTGCAAGTGCATGTGCATCTGGGAAACAGTATTTATAAAAGGAGAGGAAAAAATTGTTGGAGCTCATTGGTAGCACGTTGCTTGTTTGCAGGACCACAATGATTTAATTTTGAATCAACACACTTTTAATCTTTCAAACAATAGAAGAGATACCAAAACGATATTTCAGAACAAGTTTATAAGTCATCGACTTTGGTGGACATCAGTTTGTTGCTTCAAAAATGCTGTCCACGCTAATTGTAAATCATGATTTGGATACTGTTTATTAATACGTTAATTTCCTTAACCACTGGACACCATCTGTATCATTTGTATTAGTGTGTATGTGCTATTTTAGAGATTCATCCCAAATGCCTTCTGCTGCTGCTGGAGACAGAAGAAGGGAATCCTTCAGTGACCGATACCATGTTATTTCCTCAGGGTAATTCCTCTTAAAGTCTACAGAGACTATGAAACGTCCTTTAGATTTCTGAGTAATCTTACGGTATGTCTGCACCTGCATCTGGCCCATGTCAGCTGACTAGGTCTGCAAGGCTGTAAAATTGTGGTATAGACATTTGGGCTTGGGCTGGAACCTGGACTCTGGGACACTTTCCCATCATGGTGTCCCAGAGTTTGGGCACCAACCTGAGCCTGAATTCTACACAGCAATTTTACAAGCCCCATAGCCTGAGCACTGTGAGCCCAAGTCAGCTGACATGGGCCAGTCGCAAGTGTTTAATTGCAGTAACATACCTCTAGAATAGAGGTTCTCAAACTGTGGTCCGCCAGCTCCATTCAGGTGGTCCGTGGATAGTTCCCACTAAGGTGTGCGCCTGGGTGGCTGCACACCTAATTAGTGGAGCCGCGCAGGCGTCGCTCCACTAATTAGGTGCCTGGACCCTGGAGAAGACACACGTGTAAAGTGAAGTGGTGGCCTTGGGGGGAATAAAGGATAGATGGGAGGAGGCAGTGGGGTGAGAAAAGAGGGTTGGGGGAATGTGGGACATGCAGGGCTGTGGTGGCCAGAGAAAGAGGTGACATTCCCCAGGGCTGCGGCTGCCGGGAAGAGACGGCCCTACTTCCCAACCTCAGCTATGTGGCTGCTATGGCAGGGGAAAGAGGGAGAGTGCCCCCTCCTTCCCAGACCCAGCTCAGGGGCTACTGTGGTGGGGGAGAGCGGGCACATCATCGATAGAAGTAAGACTATGATACTTAAATATGAGTTGTGTGCTTTATTTAGAACTTAGAAGTAATTATTTTTTATTACATAGAGCGTTTATTCAAACCGCTTTACAATACGACATAAGTACAAACAAATTTGGAAAGATCATTAAGTGGTCCGCCGAGACCTCAGCATGTTCAAGTGGTCCACGAAAAAAAAGTTGGAGAATCACTGCTCTAGAGCACATCCTGGGCATTCCTGTTTCTTGGCCATTACATCTATTATTTTCATCAAAGCTTAAAGATTAAACCATTAGTTGCAGCAACTACATAACACCTTCAAAAATCATCAATCTACAACCTATTTAATGACAATATTACTTAGTTATTTTCTTAAATATATGAACAATATTAGAACTTCAACTTGATGCTAAGGCAAAATTGAAAATACACCGTACATAAACCAAGAATCTTTGTTCCTTTTAATCCCACGTAGTGATGCATTTAGATATACAATATTATTGTTCTTCTGTAGTCTCTGAGTGTTAACTTTTTAAGTAAAACAATTTATGCTCTCTAAATCAATAGAAAATGGATGTAAATGATAAGCAAATATGAGAACTGAAAACCAGGTGGCCACCTTAAAAAAACAAAACATAATCAAAACCCACACAAAGGCATATTCTGTCTAGGAACAAAATATAAATACAATTAAGAGTTTACTGTATTGAGTGATATTAATCAACCCTGCCCAGAGCATAACAGTAAATATGACAGAGTTTGAGCATGAGAGTTAACACTTCAGTCCCAGCACATCCATACCTCATTAAACTGTCTGGGAATTAGCAGGGAGGGGTTAAGGGAGTTCCGTAGCTTGTGGTTTTCTGTCATGTTAGATTGCAATTCCTACAGAGGACAGCTTGCTTACTTACCAGATTGATAGTCGGGGTCACCAGTGTTGATAGATATTCAGCTGGGTATGTGTGTTCTCCCTGTGTTCTGTCCCAGCTCTGCGCAGACAGTTGGCACAGCAGATCTCGAGTGAACCGCCCAATGACCACAAAATCCATTAAGGTATGAAGGCACCCAGCCAGGTTTATTGTCAACAAAGCACAGTGATAGCACTTGGTAGACTCTGTGAGGATACTAACACATGTATGCCTGTGACAATGGACGCAGTTCAGTCAGTTGCTCGACTTTCCACTGCCGCCTAGGCTGGCCAAAGATACTTCCTCTGAGATACATCGTTATACTCTAATACAAACAAGTTAGTACCTCCTCTGACATAGTTACTGCTCCCTGATGTGGCTTGTTATCACTTTGTACATGTTGGTTTGATCAAAACATCTGTATTACGTATCGTCATCCTGACCTTATCTTTTAGGAGGGATCAGTGTGTTCCTGTTATTCTTGGGGAATGTTTTTGTACCATCCTTGATTTAGGGATGTTCTGGTACCACTTGATACGGGGATGTGTTTGCATGAGTACTCTGTTCTTAGCATTTTTTAGGAATGTGTATTTCTGCAATATCAGCTCTGTTCTTGCCAGATTGTGTGAGCAGGTCTTGCCTCATACCAGGCCTCTGATACAAGGGCTTATGTCTCAGGCTCTCTTCCTACTAGAAGAACCACTGCTCTAGAGGACCAAGTGGACAATGGACTGAGACTCAGGAGACCTGGCTTCTAATCCCAATTCTGCCACTGGCTTGCTAGATAACTTTGGGGAAGGCACTTCACCACTCTGTGCCTCAGCTTCCCATCTGTAAAATGGGAATAAGAATGCCCTGATCTCTCAGTGCAGTGAAAATACATTCATTGAAGTTTGTGAGCTACTCAGATTCTGTGGTGATGTGTGCCATAGAAAAGTGCATGAGGGAATCAGTAATGTTGTCTTTGGAGGAGGGTTTAATACTCTGCAGTAAATAAGGCTTAGGGCCACGCACTGGACAAGGGAGATAAAACAAAATATTAAATATTCACTAAGGGAGCACTGTCCATCCTGTGTGTTGAATAAGGCGAAGGTCCTGTGGTGGGGGGAAGTAGGATGTGATCATGGAACTAAAAACTGTATGATGCATATGCAAAAAGAAGTATGAATCAAGTTTGCACAGACACCTTGAATTCTGGCATTTCCTAACTTTTGAGTGCTTGGCTTTGCAACCTTAATAATATTTTTTAAAGTCGTTTGCATGTATGTAAAGTATATATAAAAATAACTTTAATTTTGAGTATGATGGGATTGAGCCAAAACATTTGTATTCAGATTACTCATTCTTATTTCCTTCTATAAAGGATGTTCTCCTTTACTCATAAAAGTAGCGTCTGATGTTCTGTTATGGCATTTCATAATAATTGTGGTCTTTTTGTCACTTAGTACAATTTTAATATGTTTTATTTAGTCATTTTACTCAACAAATGTTAATTTTGTGAAAGATGAGCAAAAAAACAAATAAATGCACAGTCATATTTTCCTTTATAAAATGACAGGTAAAAATCAAGTTATGACCCCTAATTTTTAGGTCATGAGCAAGATGCCTTCAAGAGACAATGCCTTGCAACACTCTTGATAAGCTAGTCAGAGTTCCCACGTTAAATAGATTTTTTTTAAAGTTTCATTTCTCATCTGAACAGTTGACTTCTGTTTACAAAATCAGTTTAAACAATTGTCTTGTGCTGAACTAAAACGAAACTTTGTAAAGTGATTTTTCATTGCTAAAATATATTAACTGTATTGAATTTTGAACTACGTGATTTTGCTTCTTACAAAGGAAATCTAATTACCCATATTCTAAAAGAAACAGACATGAAAAGCAAAACAAAGAATTTATGGCTATGTTAGGTCATTTCACAAAAAATAGTGTTAAATTTGGTACAGCTGCTTAAAGCAAGATTTTCAGAGTCCTTCTGTTTGTGAGCCTTTAATGAAGAAAAAAATCATTGGTTTTCTAAAAGCAGAAAAAAGCAAGTTCAGCATCAAATGCAATTTCATTTCAGTTAAGAGATTCATACATTATTTCTGCATCAATTATTCCATTGATTCACCTCTTTTCTTATCACATAAAACATACAGAAATGCAGTGATGTGCTGCTACTGATCTAGAAACTGAGTTAACAGAAACTGACTCAAGGAATGTTTTCATAGAGTTTTAAGTATTTTGTTTTGGAATAGAAATCTTAACTTTTGAGGGTAAACAAATACACAATATCTATAATTAGGGCCCTACCAAATTCAGGGTCCATTTTGGTCAATTTCATGGTCATGGGATTTTTAAATAATAAATTTCATGATTTCAGCTTTTTAAATCTGAAATTTCACAGTGTTGTAACTGTAGGTGTCCTGACCCAAAAAGGAGGGGGGGAAGTGTGGGCGGGGGTCCCAAGGATATTGTAGTGGGGGTTGTGGTACTGCTACACTTACTTCTGCACTGCTGCTGGTGGAGGTGCTGCCTTCAGAGCTGGGCAGCCGGAAAGTATTGGCTGCTGGTTGGGAGCCCAGGTCTGAAGGCAGAGCCCCTAACAGCAGCAGCAAGGATGACATGGTATCATAGAATCGTACGACTGGAAGGCTTGAGAGATCATCTGGTCCAGTCCCCTGCATTCACTGCAGAACTAAGTATTATCTAGACCAGTGGTCCCCAACCGTTTCAGTGTGGCAGGCGCCTGATGACTAGCCGCCCAGGAGTGTGGCTGCCGGGCAAGCAGCTGCCAAAATGCCACAGAGAAGCGGCAACACCAACAAGCATCACCACCGAAATGCTGCCGAGACGTAGTGTCATCAAGAGGCGTGACCACCAAAAATCAGCGGCATTTCGGCGGCAGCACTTCTTGACATTGCCACTTCTTGGCAGCATTTTGGCAGCTGCTTTTCTGGCGGCCAGTAGGTGTGCTCACATAGATGCCACGGCGGGCGCCATGGTGCATGGGCACCATATTGGGGACCCCTGATCTAGACAGTCCCTGACAGGTGTTTGTCTAACCCGCTCTTAAAAATCTTCAATGATGGAGATTCCACAGCTTCCCTAGGCAATTTATTCCAGTGCTTAACCACCCTGACAGAAAGTTTTTCCTAATGTCCAACCTAAACCTCCCTTGCTGCAATTTAAGCCCATTGCTTCTTGTCCTATCCTCAGAGATTAATAAGAACAATTCTTCTCCCTCCTCCTTGTAACAATCTTTTATGTACTTGAGAACTGTTATCATGTCCCCTCTCAGTCTTTCTTTTCCAGACTAAACGAACTCATTTTTTTTCAATCTTTCCTTAGAGGTTATGTTTTCTAGACCTTCAATCATTTTTGTTGCTCTTTGGACTTTATCCAATTTGTTCACGTCTTTCCTGAAACATGGTGCACAGAACTGGACACAGTACTCCAATCGAGGCCTAATCAGTGCAGAGCAGAACGGAATAATTACTTCTTGTGTCTTGCTTACAACATTCCTACTAATACATCCCTGAATGATTACTTTTTTTTGCAACAGAGTTACAGTGTTGATTCATATTTAGCTTGTGGTCCACTATGACCCCCAGTTCCCTTTCCGCAGTACTCCTTCCTTGATAGTCATGTCCTATTTTGTATGTGTGCAGCTGATTTTTCCTTCCTAAGTGGAGTACTTTGCATTTGTCCTTATTGAATTTCATCCTATTTACTTAAGACCATTTCTCCAAATTGTCCAGATAATTTTGAGTTATTATCCTATCCTCCAAACACTTGCAACCCCTCCCAGCTTGGTATCGTCCACAGATTTTGTAAGTGTACTCTCTATGCCGTTATCTAAATCATTGATGAAGATATTGAACAGAACCAGACCCAGAACTGATCCCTGTGGAACCTCACTCGTTATGCCCTTCCAGCGTGACTGTGAATCACTGATAACTACTCTCTGGGAATGGTTTTCAAACTATTTATGCGTCCACTGTATAGTAGCTCCATCTAGGTTGTATTTCCCTAGTTTGTTTATGAGAAGGTCATGTGAGACAGTATCAAAAGCTTTACTAAAGTCAAGATCTACCATGTTTGCTGCTTTCCCCTTATCTACAAGGCTTGTTAACCTGTCAAAGAAAGCTATCAGATTGGTTTGACATGATTTGTTCTTGACAAATCCATGCTGACTGTTACTTATCACCTTATTATTTTCTAGATGTTCGCAAATTGATTGCTTTATTATTTTCTCCATTATCTTTCCAGGTACAGAAATTAATCGGACTGGTCTGTATTTCCCTGGGTTGTCCTTATTTCCCCTTTTATAGATTGGCACTGTATTTGTCCTTTTTCAGTCTTTGTTCTTTCCCTATTTTAGCCACTGATCCTACCTCATTCTCACTGGCATTCACTATTAGATATCCAATTACCACCAACCTTCTTGGTAAAAACCAAAACAAACAAGTCATTAAGCACCTCTGCCATTTCCTCATTTTCTGTTGTCGTTTCTCCCCCACCCCATTGAGTAATGGGTCTACCCTGTCCTTGGTCTGCCTCTTGCTTCTAATGTATTTGTAGAATGTTTCCTTATTACCTTTTATGTCTCTAGCTAGGTTGATCTTGTTTTGTGCCTTGGCCTTTCAAATTTTGTCCCTATATACTTGGGTTATTTGTTTATATTCATCCTTTGTAATTTGACCTAGTTTCCACTTTTTGTAGATCTCTTTGAGTTTCAGATCATTGAAGATCTCCTGGTTAAGCCAGGGTGTCCTCTTGCCATGCTTCATATCTTTCCTATGCAGTGGGATAGTTTGCTCTTGTGCCCTTAATGATGTCTCTTTGAAAAACTGCAAACTGTCTTTAAATGTTTTTCTCCTTAGACTTGCTTCCCATGGGATCTTACCTGCCAACTCCCTGAGTTTGCTAAAGTCTGCCTTCCTGAAATACATTGTCTTTATTTTGCTGTTCTACCATTCCTTAAAATCATGAACTCTAACATTTCATGATCACTTTCAGAATCTCATCCAGTTCCTCCCTATTTATCAAAATTAAATCTAGAACAGCCTCTCCCCTAGTAGCTTTCTCCAGCTTCTGAAATTAAAAATTATCTCCAATACATTACAGGAACTTGTTAGATAATCTGTGCCTTGCTGTGTTATTTTCCCAACATGTCTGGCTAGTTGAAGTCCCCCATTACTGCCAAGTCCTGTGCTATGGATGATTTTGTTAGTTGCTTAAAAAAAGCATCATCCACCTCTTCTTCCTGGTGAGGTGGTCTGTAGTAGACCCTTAGCATGACATCATCCTTGTTTTTTACTCCTTTTAGCCTTACTCAGAGACTTTCAACAAATCTGTCTCCTATTTCCATCTTGACTTCAGTCCAAGTGTATACATTTTTAATGCATAAGGCAACACCTCCCTTTCCCCCCTGACTGTCCTTCCTGTGCAAGCTCTACCCTTCTGTACCAATATTCCAATCATATGTATTATCCCACCAAGTCAATTTATGTTATAGCTGTGTTTATTTTCTGTCATTTTGAGTTCTTCCTGCTTATTCCCATACTTCTCACATTAGTATACAGACATCTTAAGATACTGATTTGATTCGTTCCCCCACCCCCATTCTGTCTTATCTCTCCCTTATCCCTGCTATAACAGCCCATGCTCATCCAAATTCCTACTCTTCTCTCAGGTCTCCATGTTTTTAACTTACCTGTGTGGGCTTTGGTTGCCTGCCCCCTTCGAACCTAGTTTTAAAGCCCTCCTCACAAGATTAGCCAGTCTAGATCCAAATATGCTCTTCCCCTTCCTCGATAGGTGGACCCCATCTCTGCTTAGCAGTCCTTCCTGGAACAGCATCCTGTTGTCAAGGAAGCCAAAGCCCTCTTGGTGACACCATCCTCACAGCCAAGCATTCGCCTCCAGGATCCATCTGGGCCCCTACCCTTGACCGGAAGGATTGAAGAGAACACCACCTGTGTTCCAGACTCAGTTACCCTTACTCCCAGAGCCCTGTAGTAACTTGTGATCTACTGAGGGTCATACCTCACAGTATCATTAGTGCCCACATGGATGAATAACATGGGGTAATAGTAAGAGGGCCAGATGATCCTTCACAATCCCTCCATAACATCTCAGATATGGGCCTCTGGCAGGCAGCATACCACCTGGGATGCCATATCAGGGTCACATATGGGTGCCTCCATCTCATTCAGAAGAGAGTCACCAACCACCACTTCCCTATGTTTCATCCTGGGAGAGGTGGCTGCAGTCTTCCCAGTCTTGGGGGTACATGGCTCCTCCTCCTCTACCTTCGGGGGTGATTCCTCATCGCTTGTTGCCAGGGCAGCATAGCAGTTTTCCATCACCATGGTGGGTGGGTTGGAAGTAGGGGTGAAGCACTGCCTGCTGCCAGAAGTAACCAGCAGCCAGTGTCCTCCCTGTGACAGAGCCATACTCTCTTCCCCCAGTGATGTGACAGCAGTCCTCTGTAGCTGGATAGCTTCCTCAGCCTTGCATGTGTCCATATGAATACTCTCAAGGAATTCCTCATGGGCCTGGATGCTCCTCAGCCTAGCAACCTCCTCCTGTAGCTCTCCCATTTGCTTCCTGAGAGATTCCACCAGCAGGCATCTTTCACACTGGATGGTCCCCCGAACCTGGCTTTCTGTGAGTGGGAAATGTAGCCCACAATCTTTGCAAATCCAAATCAGGACCTGGGTAGAGGCATCCATGGTTCGGTTGTCTGTCTGGATACAGGCGCAGGTGGAAGAGACGGAAGCAGCGTTGGCTCTGGTGATGTTGCCCTTCCTCACCGTAGCTGTTATATTATGACTCCCTCTCAAACTCCCCTGGTTCCTAGTATGGTATTGCCACCCTTACTTCTGCACTGCGGAAGCTGGGCCCTCAGTAAGCAGTCACCACTGTTACCAATAAAACAACAAGATTTGGCCCATTAGTTCCATCAAAGTCTATCTAGCAGCTATTTTGGCCTTCCACCCTCCAACTGATAATTGTTCTTGTTTTTCCAGTTCTGTGTCAATATGTTTTTCGAAGGGTCTGGAAAGGTTGTACCCTCAGGTAGATGATCCTTTTGGGACTTGAACCTTGTTTTGACAAGACTAATGGGTCCTCCCTTTGAGCCTTTAGCTACCCTGTTCCTTGTTGCATCTCTCGATGAAGGTGGCCTTCATGGTGGCAATCACTCATCCAGGAGAATAGGTGAATTACACGCTGTAATGTATGGACTTCCATACGCTGTCTTCTACAAGGACACGGTTTATCTATTCCCCCATCCAAAGTTTCTTACAAAAGAGGTATGTCTCTTTTTTCCATGTTAGTCGGGCAACATATCTATTTTATTTATTTACAGATCCTCAAGCCCATAAGGACAAGGAGAAATTACACACTTTGGGTGTCAGGAGGGTGTTTGGTTCTGTCCAAATAGAATTCTAACAGTGTAGATTGTCCTCCCAATTATTTGTAGCAGTTGCAGACAGGATGAAGGGATTCTGTCTCTTCTCAGAAGATCTCATCTTGGATATTCTCCTGTATATGCTTGCGTTACAGCTTGCCCAATGTAGCTATACCAAGCAGAGTAATAGCACATTCAACAAGATCTCATGTGGCCTTGGTGGTCTTCCTAGCTCAAGTGCCTATCCTGATCATTTGTAAAGTTGCAACATGGTCTTCAGAGCATACCTTTGTCTCATATCACACCATCTCTCAGCAATCTTGAAATGATGCCAGGTTCGGACGTGTGATTCTCCAATCCTTATTTAGGTTCCGATCCAACCTCCAGATAGAATTACCTGTGAGTCACCTGCAGTGGAATGAACATTTGCAATTATTTGAAGAAACGGTTATTGTTTCCGTACATATTGTTCTTCAAGATGTGTAGCATGTGTGCATTCCATGATACGCACCCTTGTTCTCCTCTGTATTGGAGTCTTTCTGGTAAGAAGATGATGTGGGGTGGGGGTTGAGTTGGGGGTGGCTCTGCCTTTTACCATTGCACAACAGTGTGAAGCAGTAGTGGGCATATGTGCTGCCCCCATGTGTACTACTAAGAGAAAATCTCCTATAACAGTACACTGGATGCAGACACACCTGAAGTGGAATGGACGTGTGCAACACATTTCGAACAACAACAGTTACAGAACAGGTTAATAGCCATTTCTTATTTTTCAGTCCCCATTCTGCCTGTTTGTCTGTATTTACTTGATTTGTCCTTTGTCTGCTTGTTCATTTTGGAATCACTTTCTAAAAATGCATATAGAAAATCATGTTGACTAAAAATTTCAATACTGATATATTTTAGGGATCAAATTAGTTATTCTTTCTGATCACTAGTTCAGATCCAGTGGTTGGAAGAGTTTACTGATCCTGAAAGTAGTTTTTCTCTTCCTGCCAAAGTTATTCTAGCTCAGGCAAGCCATAAGGTGAAGGTCCTATACAATCCTATTTTTCTGACTACTTTGTTTTTTTTCTATTTTTTGTAATATTTTTGTATTGACATTATATGAGAACACAAAAAATTGAAAAAGTTAAATAATGTACTGCTGGGATATGTTTCCAAATACCACATGCTTCGTAGGGTCTCCAGTAGAATTATGCAGTTTTACAACTCATCAGAGCTGCACAACCAGATAATACAAAACCAAACAACACTACATAGACATAACACATTAGGGTTGGAGTTACAGTAGAAAAATAGGAAAAGACATAAATAGGAAAAGGAGGGTAGGAAGGGACTTGGGAAGGGAGGGAAAGGAGGAGTTGTAGCAGCTTATATCTAAGAGTTTAGAGTGGAAAGTTTCTGTTCTGTAGGCTTGGCAAAAAAATATATTCTCTGTTTGATCCGGCTGGGTGAGAGAATTGTAGCTGCTGGCTGGGAGCTCAGCTCTGAAGGCAGTGCCATCGCTAGCAGCAGCGCAGAAGTAAGGATGACATGGTATGGTATTTCCACTGTTACTTCTGTGTTGTGGCCTTCAGAGCTGGGTCCTCAGCCAGCAGCTGCCACTATCTCTAAAGGCCGCAGTGCAGAAGTGAGGGTGGCATTGTATAGCACCCTTTGCACGGCTGCTGGCAGGGTACTGCCTTCAGAGCTGGGCACCCAGCCAGCAGTCACCGCTCTCCAGCCACCCAGTTCTGAAAGCAGTGCCGCTGCCAGCAGTAGGTGGAGAAGTAATTGGGGCAATACCATGACCTCCCTACAATAATCTTAGGATTCCCCCCTCCCCGTGACCCACTTTTGTGTTGGGACCCCTAGTCTGAGAAATGCTGGTCTTCCCCCATGGAATCTGTATAATATAGGGTAAAAGTACACAAAAGACCAGATTTCACGAGGCAGACCCTGTTTTCACAGCCGTGAATTTGGTAGAGCCCTAACTTGGGATGTAGAATGCCTTCGTACTGCTGCCCTAGACCCTGAAATGGTTGTTTGAACCCCTCTGAGCAGCTTGAGTCGCTTGCATGTGCTCCCTCTGAGTTCCACCTAGGTTGTAAGTGTTCTGGGTTTCTAGTTTAACCCCTTCAGGGACTACATGGCAGGAAAGCAAGAAACACAGGCATAACAAAGGCTTTTCTTAACCACGGCAATTTTACTTTTAAATCACTCGGAGTTACAGATCTTTGAAAATAACACAAGTCCTGAGACATACTCTTCCTTAGTCTGAGCTCACTTTTTTTGTGAGCCTGAGGTTCGGCAGCATTTCAGGCTGGGCAGAGTCCATCCTGTCCTCTCTTCCTTGCAAGTCATAAGAATATAAGAACTGCCATACCAAAGGTCCATCTGGCCCAGTATCCTGTCTTCCAACAGTGATCAATGCCAGGTGCTTCATAGGGAATGAACAGAACAGATAATCATCAAGTGATCCATCCACTGTTGCCCATTCCCAGCTTCTGGCAAGTAGAGGCTAGGGACACGTTCCCTGTCCATCTTGGCTAATAGCCATTGATGGACCTATCCTCCATGAATTTATCTAGTACTTTTTTGAACCCTGTTATAGTCTTGGCCTTCACAACATCCTCTGGCAAAGAATTCCACAGGTTGACTGTGTATTGTGCAAAGAAATATTTCCTTTTTGTTTATTATAAATCTGTTGCCTATTAATTTCATTGGGTGACTCCTAGTTCTTGTGTTATGAGAAGGAGTAAATAACATGTCTTTGTTTCTTTCTAACACCCTTCTTGATTTTTTAGGCCTCTATCATATCCCCCCTTAGCTGTCTTTTTTCCAAGCTGAAAAGTCCTAATCTTATTAATTGCTCCTCATACAGAAGCTATTTCATATTCCATATAATTTTTCTTGTCTCTTTCTTTACCTTTTTCCAACTCCAATGTATCTTTGAGATGGGATGACCACATCTGCACACAGTGTTCAAGATGTGGGCGTGGCATGGATTTATATAGAGGCAAGATTATTTTTTCCATCTTCTTATCTGTCCCTTTCTTAATGATTCCCAACATTCTGTTTGCTTTTTTCATTGCCGCTGCACATTGAGTGGATGTTTTCAGAGAACTATCCACATGACTCCAAGATCTTTCTTAAGTGTTAACAGCTAATTTACCTGTATAGTTTTATATTTATATTTCACTTTATATGTATAGTTGGGGTTATTTTCCAATGTGCATTTATCAACATTGAATTTCATCTGCCATTTAGTTACCCAGTCACCCAGTTTTGTGAGATCCCTTTGAAACTCTTTGCAGTCTGCTTTGGACTTAATTATCTTGAGTAGTTTTATATCATCTGCAGATTTTGCCACCCAACTGTTCACCTCTTTTTCCAGATCATTTATGAATATGTTGAACAGTACTGGTTCCAGTACAGACCTTTGGGGGACACTACTATTTACCTCTCTCCATTCTGAAAATTGACCATTTATTCCTACCCTTTGTTTTATATCTTTTTAACCAGTTACTGATCCATGAGAGCACCTTCCCCCTTATCCCACGACCATTTACTTTGCTTAAGAGCCTTTGGTGAGGGATCTTGTCAAAATCTGAAAGTCTAGGTAAATTTTATATCCACTAGATTCCCCTTGTTCACATGCTTGTTGACCCCCTCAAAGAATTCTAGTAAATTGGTGAGGCATGATTTCCATTTACAAAAACCATGTTGGCTCTTCCCCAACAAATCATGTTCATCTATGTGTCTGGTAATTTTGTTCTTTTTTATAGTTTCAACCAATTTGCCTGGTACTGAAGTTAGGCTTACTGGCTTATAGTTGCTGGCATCACCTCTGGATCCTTTTTAAAAAAAATCGGTGTCACATAAGATACTCTTCAGTCATCTGGTACAGAAGCTGATGTAAACTATAGGTTACATACCACAGTTAGTAGTTCTGTAATTTTACATTTGAGTTCCTTCAGAACTCTTGGATGACTACTGTGTGAGCCTGGTGACTTATTACTGATTAGTTTATCAATTTGTTCCAAAACCTCCTCTAATGACACCTCAGTCTAAGACAGTTCCTGAGATTTGTCACCTAAAAAGAATGGCTCAGGTTTGGGAATCCCCCTCACATCCTCAGTCTTGAAGATCAATGCAAAGAATTCATTTCATTTTTCTGCAATGGCCTTATCGTCCTTGAGTGCTCCTTGATCAGACAGTTGCCCCACTGGTTTTGAAGCAGGCTTCCTGCTTCTGATATACTTAAAAAAAATTTTTGCTATTACTTTTTGAATCTTTGGCTAGCTGTTCTTCAAATTCTTTTTTGCCCTTCCTAATGTGTGCTCCTTACGTCCTTGTGTGGGGGTGGTCAGGTGTTAGGACCCTGCTCCTACATTAGTCATCCATCTCTTTGACGTGCTGTCATGTTGAGAAGCTTCAGCCTCACCAGTCATGCTTGTCTGTTTTTGTGGGCCCCTCTAGAGAGACCATCGCTCCATGGGGGTGCACCAGTAATTGACACAATCTAAATTGATGTCCTCACATTGCTATTTGGCGGTTTAGGGATGGTCCTCCAGTGAAGTGTCAAACACCTTTCTCAGGCACTGCTGCTGTCTGGGCATGTCCAGACTTGTGCAGTTACAGTGTCCAGTATTTCCATAGATAGTACATGACTGAATTAATAATTTGATTTAGATATATCTAAATGCGTTACGGTGATATCATCAAAATATGTAAATTTAAAAAACACATTTGGTAAATGTTATCCCACTTTGCATGGAAGCTAATCAGTACAGTTCAGTTCTGCTCTGTTTACATCCAGTGTATTTTTTAAAAAACTAATTGTTACTAATATTGATATTCCTCACCTCTTTAAATTTTAGCTGTCCCTTTTCCACCAACACATCGCTTGACATCTGAAGAAGTGTTTGATATAGATGGAAAACCTAGGGTTGACATTTTGAAGAACCACTTAGTAAAAGAAGGTCGGGTAGATGAAGAAATTGCACTTAAAATCATCAATGAGGGTGCTGCAATTCTACGAAGAGAGAAAACTATGATAGAAGTTGAAGCTCCAATTACAGGTAATACCTTTAGTTTATTTCTTTGATGCTTAAAGTAAAAATTTCAAATCATTTTAATTAGAAGGCCTTTTCTTGGGGGAAAATAAATATAAAGAGATCTTTATCATAACAATCATATTGAACTTTCCCTCAGAACTGCTTTTGTGTCATTCTCCTTGAGTACTCAACATAATGTTGAATCAAAAAATGATGTGGAAGAAAGGAAGGAATAAAACATGTTTGGGAAAAGCAGTAGGACTGTTAATACAATGTCAACAGGCAAAGCAGTTTTTGTAATCATTATAACAATAATAAATGTTACTAAAAGATGTAATAATCCAGAAGAGAAAAATGAGCTTCAAAGAGAAGATTGGAATTGCAGTCTAAAATTTGTGGGATGATGCTAGAGCATCCATTTGCTGAAACAAATATTTTGAACAGGAGTTGTGAATGAGGAATATTCATGATTGTTTTGCCTTAAGAATCCAAGTTTTCATGTAAAATGTGGTGATCTCTTGGTAGTCTTAACTCAAATGGGTTGAGACCAACGTGATAAAACTGTTGTGTATAATTTAGTACAACAGATAGGACCTGATCCAGTTGGAAAGTTTGAAATGACTCTTGTTTTTGAAAAGATACTGTAATGCTTTCAGGCTCTGACCCGTCACAGACCATATTTGGCTTGGATAAAGATGATACTTTAATCTTTTAAACTTTTTTATTTTTAAAGACACAAATAACCAGATAGAAAATATATTATTTACATTATATAGCTGCCATTCAGAGTGAATACAAATTGATTATTTATGGGATTTTTTTCAGATATTTTAAATGTTTAAATTAAATACATTTTTCTTTTAAAAATAAACCTATTGATGATTTCAAATTCAATTTAACCTATGTTTAGGTCAAACTTATTATACTCTTATTAAATCATTACAATTGAATTAAAAAAATAATTTAGTAGTACATGTTTTCTGCCAAAGTCTTCAAGAAAGTCAATCTATTGAACTGGTGGAAGTCATTGACTAATTACTTGGAACCAGAGTTTGTTGAATTGTTAAACCAGCTTTTGAAAGCAGTCACCTCTTCTGCAGGTGTAGAGAGAATACTGTCTTCATTTCGGTTTATTCATCTGGTTCACTTCAATGAATAGCTCATTCAGAGTTGAGAGACCAATTGGGAATTGAAAAAAAAGCAGGAGAGCTTGTCTTCCTCTCCCAATCTGTCAATAAAAATGAAGTAGGAGGAGATGAGTTCTGAAATCTTGACAAACTTGGTGACCAGAAATAATCAGTTCAATTCACTAATTGCTGGTAAAACTTCCTTTGTTTAAAAAGTCAGTCAATTTTACATGTAAAATGTGTTTTGATAAACTTTTTTGAACTATAAAAATAATAAATGGGATTTTTTTTTTGTTTTTTGCTGACAAGTAGGAAATACCAAATTTAGTGTAAAGGCTATATTTAGTTTTATATCAACATATTTTATTGTTTACCAGTCAAGAAGAATGAACCTTTCTTTAGGAAAATATGTTGTATCTCTAAGTTAGTTTATAAATTTGTCATATTTTCCATAAATAAGAGACTTCTTGTTCATTTAAACAGTATTTTTGTTTCAGTGTGTGGTGATGTTCATGGCCAGTTCTTTGATCTAATGAAGCTGTTTGAAGTTGGAGGATCACCAGCTAATACAAGATACCTCTTCCTTGGTGACTATGTAGACAGAGGTTATTTTAGTATAGAGGTAACTGTATACATTAATTTGTTCTGTCCTAAACCTTACTGTAAGAAAACATTTTTTATCTTCTTGTAAAATACACAGTTCTTCTGACCTCTGAATGTGAATTCTTCCTTGCCATGCTTCATCCCATCCCAAAGACGTGTTGACCAAGAGATACTGACTAGTGCGTCAGCCTGCCCTTTTGGAACTTTTGACTATAACAGTGTTTAAAAGAGAACTGGATAAATTCATGGAGGTTAAGGAATGGTGTCCCGAGACTGTGTTTGTCAGAGGGTGGAGATGGATGGCAGGAGAGAGATCACTTGATCATTACCTGTTAGATTCACTCCCTCTGGGGCACTTGGTATTGGCCACTGGTAGACAGGATACTGGGCTAGATGGACCTTTGATCTGACCCAGTACGGCTGTTCTTATGTAACTAGCAGCCCTACTGATTTTCCTGCCTTCCCATAGCCATCTTTGCAGAGGATGGACTATAGGGCATCTGTAGCGTTCACAATCTATGCTGCTCTATTAACATGTAGCCAGGGGCACTAAGTATGTTGTATGTATCCTTTTGATTCTGAAATTAGAATATAAGAACATAATTCTCTCAAGTTTCATTGGTCCAGGAGTTTGGAAGTGTTGGAGAATTGGTTCAGAAAGAGTTGGATGGTAGAATTTAACTTGACAGTATCTTTACATTTTAATGTTAATTTAAAAAAAATTGACACAAATTAAGTTGTAAATATATTTGTGAGCATCGCTTTTTAAGTAGTCCTGTGCTAGGGCATGATGCATGCTATTTTGTAGTGTTTTAAAATTGTAATGTTTCAGAAGCAGTATGCATATGTGTACCATTCAGGTGTGTGCACAGAGCTGTTTTGCTTTGTTAGGTATAATAAGCAAAAGATAATGCAGTGGTGCCTCAGAAATCAACATATAAAGAAAAGCTAAAATGAAAGATGCTCTCCACAGCATTCCTTGAATCTTCATGACCTGTTTTGGTTGATTAGAGAAATCCTTCTGCGTATAATGTAAACACTGTTCTTGACAGATGTGACGGCTGTATTTGCATCCTTGCAGAACATCTGGAAACAATGTATCTTAAAACATTGGACCTTATTCAAGCTTTACAACCACAAGAACTATGAAGTGCTTTGGAGATGGGACTATATTCAGTATTTAATAAAAGCAGACTCATTTTATCCCCGCAGGCATTGGGGACTTTTTTTCTTTTTAATAATATGCTTGTGATATTAGCTAGTATAATCTTTAAAAAAAAAAAACACTCAATAGTTCCGTAAAAAGACTTGCCTTTTTCCCATAGAATGACTTTGCCTGTTCATTGCTGTACAGAGGTGGCTACTAATGGATCAGCACAGTTCATAGTTGGGTATTGTGACTGGAGCAGGATTGGCTGAAAGCATGGGAAGGGCTATGCTTTGTGGACCTATGCAAGGGAGTGAAGAAGTATTAAAATACACCTCCACCTCTGAAATATCCGTGGTAGGTGTGTTTGGTTATCTACACAGCTTATTCCAGTTTGACCTGGTCTTTTAAAAATTATGTTTGATCAACTTTAAATCTCTAGCTTGTGTCTGTAATCTTTGTAATAAAATGTTCAGTCTGATAGAAAAATGCTTGTCTTTATTTAATTTTGTGCTCAGAGACTATTCCAAAGACTTCATTTTGAGACATGGTGTATGTTCAGTAACTCATGAGATAATGGTAAATTAGTTTAAAACAGTCTAGAGCGGATACATAGTCCTTAGAATCATAAGATTAGGGTTGGAAGAGACTCCAGCAGGTCATTTAGTCCAACTCCTGCTCAAAGCAGGACCAAGTGCAATTAAGCATCCAGCCAAGGTTTTGTCAAGCCGGGCCTTAAAAACTCTAAGAATGGAGATTACACCATCTGCCTAGTAACCCATTCAGTGCTTCACCACTCGTAGGTGAAATAATGTTTCCTAAATACTCAACCTAGACCTCCCTGAAAACTGAGACCATCTGTTCTTGTTGTCATCTGCCCAGAGAGAAGCCTAGCTCATCTTTGGAGACGCCCCCGTCAGTAGTTGAAGGCTGCTATAAATCCCTACTCCCATTCTTCACTCGCAGACAAACAAGCCCCGTGTCTCAGTCCTCTCATAAGTCATGTGCCCTAGCCTCCTAATAATTGTTGTTGCCTCGTCTGGACCCTCTTGAGTTTGTCCACATCCCTTCTGTGGTGGGGGACCCAACTGGCACAAATACTCAGGTGTGGCCTCATCAGTGTCTAATAGAGGGAAGATATCACTTCTCTCAATCTGTGGCACTGTGCTCCGACTAATACTGCCCAATATGCATTGGCCTTCTTGCAACAAGGGCACACTGCTGACGTCGACCACTTCTCGTCCACTGTATATCCCCAGCTCTTTTTGCAGAACTGCCAACTTAGCAATCCAGTCAGCCTGTGCGGTGCATGGATTCTTCTTCTTAATGTCAGACTCTCGATGCGCTTATAGATTCTCTTTTGGCCCAATCCTCCATTTGCTGGATCACTCTGGACTATCCCTCCTCAAGATATCTACGTCCCTCAGACAGCTTAGGTCTTCTGCGAATTGCTGAAGGTGCAATTATTCCATATCCAGATCATTAATAAGATGTTGAACAAAACGGGCCCAGGGTGACGACTTGGGGCCCCACTTGACGACCAGGTGTCCAACTAGAGATGGAGCTGTTGATCCACTACTGTTAGCCCGACAATCTAGGCATATTTCTATCCACCAAGCCCATTTGGCGCTCATAATAGGCACTGTCATAAACAGATCGTTAAGGGGTAATCCTCTTTACCTGTAAGGGTTAAAAAGTTCGACCGTAAGTGCCTAATGCTGACACCTGACCGAGGGACCAACTGGGAGAGCAGATCGTTTCGAGTAAGGAGGAGGGAGTATTTCCTAGATGTTAGGAGTTTTCAGTTTCCATGACCAGAGGTTAACAGATTACAAGGATAACCAGGCCTCTTATAGAGTTAGTAAGTTTTAGAAAGGAGGAAAAGTAGATTTGGTTTATTTTCTCTTGTAACTTGGTCTTGGTACCATTAAGGGAATTATCAAATTTGGATGTTTCCTTGTATATAAGTTTTCTGCCAGGGGAACATCCTCTGTGTTTTGTCATCTGTTGTCTGTGAGATAGTACTAAGCGTAAAGTACTATCTCCAGAATGAGTTGTCTCTTTTACCTTTCTTTTCTTTATTAAAAAGAACCTTTTTTCTAATTCTTTGATATTTCCTTTTTTTAGATCCAGGGGTTGGATCTGCATCCTCCAGGAGTGTGGGGAGAAAGGAAGGGAGATGGTTAATTTCTTCCTTGTGTTAGGATCAGGGGTTTGGATCTGTGTCCCGGGAACTGGGAAGGTTTCTGCAGCTACCCAAGGAAGGGAGCTGCTGGTGAATTGGTGGCAGCGATACCAGATCTAAGCTGGTAATTAAGCTTAGAAGTGTCCATGCAGGTCCCCACATCTGTACCCTAAAGTTCAGAGTGGGGAAGGAACCTTGACAAGCACTCAGACTGGAGTCTGAAGGCAGAACCCACTTTATACAGTATAGACAGATGGCCCTAACTTTTAATATTGAAGGGCGAGTCCTGTGGAAACTAATGGTTCCAGCATAAAGGTAGTTGAAGCTATTGGATCAAGATGAAATTGACCTGAAAATTGTCTGTACTGCACTTCCATACTAAAAGTAAAGTGGCTTTAAGAGTTTTGTGAGTCACACTGGGCCACCCCTCACTTATTTTAAAACAAAAAGGATAGAAATGCAGAAAAGGTACTGCTACAACAATTGTGTGTTATTGAAAGGGATTTTTTTGGTTTTGTACATACTGTCTGCTGTATAGAGAAATGTATTTTTACTACTGCATGAATTGACATTAAAGTGCAAATTTCCAGTGGCTTGGTTAAATAACTCCTAAATGCATATAAATGACTAAAGAATCAAAAGGAAGCTACCGTTTTGCCAGTCTCTTCTCTTACCAATATTTATTTGCTCATTTAATGTACAAATTTACTTAGTGAATAATATTTACTTTTTAAATTTGTAAAACTCTTTAGCCTCTATCCTTATCTGTTGATTAGTACGTCCTTTGTTACAAACTGTCAGTATTTCCTTTGTTAGTACTTCCTTTGTTACAAACTGGACTGCTGGCTGGGAAGCATTAATAAAGTGTTAATATTCTTTGAAATACAGTAGAACAACTTATAGCTATGGAAATATTGAAAGACTGGCAGGTAGTTTTGTTTAATATACATCTTTCTTTCTGTTAAGGTTTGTTTTGCTGTCAGATATTTGAATTAATCTTTGGGGTCTTTATGTTAAAAAGTATTTTGGAATATATTTCACAGTAAATATATCTTTTAAAAAAATTTGAAGTATCCTTTTTATGTGTGAATACACGCTTGCTATTCCCCCAAAAACTGTTTTTTGTTTTTTTTAAATAGGAGACTAGAGTGAATGATAGATTTAGACTTGTTCTTAGTCTTTAAAAGAAAAAAATCAAATAAAAATAGCCTCTAAATCAGGTTGGTGTAGTTTGAAATTTATTTTTTCCTCTATGCTCAGTCTAAAAAGTGCATTAGAATAATAAACAAACTGTAAGCCCCAGATTGTCAGCGTTCTTGTCTTAGGTAGTAATGGATCTTAAATTAAAGGAGTTTTTCCCCCTAATAATCTTCTGAAAATAGGGGGAGTACCATATATACTCATTCATAAGCTGAATATTTTTGGTAAAAAAAGTGACACATCAAAGAGCAGGGGTCGGCTTATAAAAGGGTCTACAGCAAAATTTGATGATTTTAAACTCTCTGGCAGGGGTCGGCAATCTATGGCACATGAGCTGATTTCCCATGGCACGCCGCTGCCAGCCAGGGTCCCGGCCGCCTGCCGCGCTCAGCCTGCTGTCGGCCTGGATGGACAGAACCGCAGACTGGCAGCGGGCTCAGCCGTTCAGCCCGCTGCTGGCCTGGGATCCCAGCCGCCACTTTGTTCAGCCTGCTGCCAGTCTGGGGTTCCATCCGCCATCCCCTGTAAATGTAAGGTGTATTATTGGCATGTGAAACCCTAAAATACTGTGAATAAATGAAGACTTGGCACACCTCTTCTGAAAGGTTCCTGACCCTTGCTCTATGGAATCATTGAATTGAATATCTAATACATTGTCCTTTTGTTTACCTGGAGCGTCTGCAGGCATGGATCCCCTCAGCTCCCTGTGGCCGCAGTTTGCCGCTCCTGTTGGCTGGAAACAGTGAACCACGGCCACAGGGAGCTAAGGGGCTCCATGCCTGCAGATGCTCCAAGTAAACAAAATGTCCTGACCTGCCAGCGGCTTACCCTGATGGGCTGGGAGCCAAAATTTTCCAACTCCTGAAGTATAGGGTCGGCTTATGAAAGGGTCGTACAGTTTTTGCTATTTTTACCTATCCATTTTGGGGGGTCGGCTTATAAACGAATGGGCTGATGAACAAGTATGTACGGTATGTTTCTTCCTATAATTGCAGTAGTGGTAAAATAAAGCTCATTACTGTGATTTCACTGTATACTAAGTCTGATAATTGAGTAAGAATTAATTCCAACTTTGCTAAATCACTAGTGTTTATTAACAAATTGTTTGTTTTTAAAAATAAAAAGGGCAGAATAATCTCTAGGTGTTCTGGATATAGCTGTTTTAAACATAAGCTTTTTTCTATCATTGCTTCAGTTTTTACCAAAAAACCGCAACAAAACTCTGTTACTCTGCCAAATAATCTCTAGAATCTTTACTTTGAGGTCAGATTGTATGAACAATAGATGTCTCTGCAGATAAACCAAATATCAGTATCTTTTTATCAGTGAACATCCAATGAAGTACATATTTTTCCTGAGGCCTGTTTTTAACTGTTTTTTGAGGAAAGTAAAAACTTGCTTGCTGAATTTGTCATCTGAATCAGGAGAGCAATGTTATGAAATGATCCTCACTGTCAATATTTGAAATAGTACCTTGAAGTGGCTAATGTTTGAAGCCATTGTTAATGTTCTTCTACTTTATAAGGGGACAGTGTTTTTGTTGTTAGCAACCTTTCTATAAAAATTATTGTAAATTAATTTGTTTTATCATTGGATACGTTTGTTTTTCAACAGTGTGTGTTATACTTATGGGTCTTGAAGATTCTGTATCCAAATACATTATTTCTTCTGAGAGGCAACCATGAATGTAGACATCTCACAGAATATTTTACCTTTAAGCAAGAATGTAAGTACCGTATCGGAATATAGTATTGGGTTACTACCAAACTAGTATTTTCCATTCTGTGTTACAATTATCTCTTGAGAAAACTTTCTAAAAATGCTATTAAGGGTCTGCTCCTGCAAACATTCTCCTGCATAGTTATATTGACTTAAATGGAACTACGAGCAAATATAAGCATGGAGGGAGCAAGTGTGTGCAGAACTGGACTCTGTAAAAGTACATCTTATAGTCTATTTGTATATTCTATCCATGCAGCTTTTAAAATCTTTTGAGGTTTAATTTTTATGGAAATGTATGTGGAAAATCAGCGCAAAAATCTTTGGCCTTGTCACTAAAAGATCTGAAACTCGCCATTTATACCTTATTATTTTATATAGTAGGCTGTACTGCATGATTTTAAATTATTTTCACTTTTCAGGATTATTTAACACTTTTAAAAATAGTTATAACCAGGGTGAATTTGATTTAGATCAAATTGATTTAAATCACTAGTCAGGAAGACTCGATTTAATCATGGATTTCTACATAAAAGTGCATTCTTGTTCATTATTATGACCTTAATACATATTCTTCATAACTCAGAGATAGATGCAGGTTTCATTTTTAGAAGATACACACTATACATTTTTAAAGTGATTTATTTTGAAAACTTTTCAGATTAGTTTTACAGCTATATCAGAAAATGAATGATTATTTGGTTATTTCATTCATCAAAGGTAATTGAAGCAGGGCACATCCCAATGACTTCATAAATATCTATCTCCAATTCAACAGGTTAATCATCAGTATTTGGAGGATTGTCATGCCATGCTGTATTAGGAGGAGAACACCACCAGATAGACATTTAAATTGTTTTATTTAACTAAAACAATGTTATATATTCTGGAGTTTTTACTTCAACAACAAACATAATATTTTAACAAAATAAGCATATGAATTTTTGAATTTAGTTAAACATTCAAGTTCTTTAAAATCAGGTTTGTTTTTGTTAAAATTGTTTTTAACTAAAATAGTTAAATGAAATATTTTTTTAAAAAAATAAATCAACTATGTCAGTCATAACAACATGAGAAATTTAAAATATTGTCTTCTGCAGCTAACTCAGTCATCTTCACCTTCATTTTCCTTTTTGTTCATAATCTGGAAAAGAAAAACAAGCTTTCCTGCTTTTTCAGGTCCCAAACAGTTTCTCAATTTGGAACTGAAGTCTTTGACTAGGAGGTGCATCAAATGAGCACTGCAACCGTATGTTAGTAGCTTAGGACTCTCTTCTAAATAATTTCTTGTCATCTTGGATACATTTGCAGCATTGTCTGTGACCAGGCTGCATACTAGACATTTTAATTTTTCCCCACAGTTTGTTATAGCTTTTACTGCTGCTACTTGTAAATATTCTGTTGTGTATCCATTTCCTGATGTATCAATTATTTCTGTAAGGAAGACATTCCCTTCTTCTGTTGTCACACAAGCACGTACAACAGGATCATCATGGACATTGCTTCACCCATCAAGACTCAAGTTAACAATTTTACCCTCTAGACCTTTTGCACACTGCTCGATTTCTGTTTCATACACTTTATCCAGCAATTTGCCTGTGACATCTGTTCTGTTGGGTGAACTGTAGCCTGGTCTTAATGACTGAATTGTGTAAATGAAGTGTGGGTTCACAATCATACAGAAAGGAGAGTTTGTTGCATAAATAGACGGGGCAGTTTTTTCATCAATTACCTCTTTTTTTGTAATCTGCTGGTTCTTCTTTGAGTGATTGTTCACATCCATTCCAATTAGCTGTGCGTGCACTGCGAGCATGGATGTCCTGTTGAGACGGCAGGGGAGCCCCCTAGAGTGATGCCCTTATGACGGTGTATATAGCACCCTGCTGGCCCGACTCCTCTTCGGTTCCTTCTTACCATCCGTGGCGGCATTGGAACGTTCTCTCTCGCTTGCGAGTGATCCTTTAGCCTTTCAGTCTTCTAGTTAGTTGTTCTTAGATAGTTATCAGTTAGTTAAATACCAATTTATTCAGGTGTCTGGAAGCTAGTTCCAGCACCAGTCTTAGTCTGAGGAGGATTCTGCAAGCCCAGGGTTTCAAAGCTTGTGCCACGTGCTGCAAGTCTATGCTCAATAGCGACCCCCATGACTCCTGTCTCTGGTGTCTGGGAGAGGCTCATCAGGCAGAGTGCTGCAAAATCTGCAAGGTCTTCAAACCACACACTAAGAAAGAAGGACTTTCACCTTAAGCAGTTGCTCATGGAGGCTGTGTTACAACCACCAGCCTCAGACTGACCAGCACCAGGCCTGGCTTGCTCAGTGCAAAGTGCCCTGGCAACGCAAATCGCCGACACCGAGACAGGATGACCAACCTCTGCACTGGTTGACCTCTCCTGCACCAACTAAGCATCACAAGAAAGGAGAAAGAGGGTGCTCTCCCCAAAGAGCTGCCAAGGCACTCAGAGAGGCTACCGGCATGCAAAGACAGGTTGTGGGCCCAAGCCAAGAACTGGCACTGTCAACTCCTGTGCCACAGGCCCTGTTGAGTCCAGTACCCAGCGAGTTCAGTGCCGATGAATGTCTGGAGGAGGTCCTGAAGCACCCCTCCACGCCTGACACTTTCGAGGCAGCGCAAGACCTCATTGAGCTGTTGGCGCCAAATCCCCTCCCTTGCAGGGAGAAGCCTTTGGCGTTGCCTAAGAGGGTGTAATCCAGAGGGAAGCTGGCAGTGGTGCGCCACTCAAGGTCACCATCTTGGCACTGCTCATTCCCATTCGAGCTCGGTGTCCCACTACTCCCCAGCACCTGGAACCCAATGCAAGATTACGGCACTGGAGGCGAATGTACCCGCGGTGACTACACGCCAGTCTACAACACCATCAGTCGCCCGGCACTGGAGCGCAGTACCAGCAACCTCACCGGCACCGAGTGAGAGGCACCGGTCCCGGTCCCAAGACTCCCCAGTACCTTTCGCGGTCCCAGTCAGCCAGGCACTGCTCCCCGGCTCGCACCTCGTGGCACCATACAGCCACTCAACATTCGGCACCACTCTGGTCCTCTCCGTTTGGCATCCTCTGGCTCCAAGGCCAGCTCCGGTCGCTCCAGCTATAGCAGACATCGAACTGTGGCCAGCAGAGAGTCCCACTCAGCATGGCAGCCACAGTGGCCTCCTCTGGATCTGGCCTTTCTGGACCCCATGGGCCTACTATCAGCAATAGGGCATCATCTCCAGAGCCTCCAGGTCTGGGCACTCCATGCGATGCCATTCTAAGTTGCTACACAGGCGATCCTTAATAGACATAACTTCAACTCTTCGACGACTGTGTCCAAGTTTAAGGATTGCTTGCCTCAGGACTTGCACTCAGAGTTGCTGTGTTAATCGAGGAAGGAAAGGTGGTAGCTAAGACTTCGCTACAAGCCTCCCTCGATTCAGCTGCCACTGCGGCAAGAACCATTGCCTCAGGGGCAATTATGTGACGCTCAGCATGGCTCCGGGTGTCAGGCCTCCCTCCAGAGGTCCAGAACACCTTCCAGGACCTCCCCTTTGAGGGCTTGGGCCTTTTCTCGGAGCAAACAGACTCCAGGCTGCATGGCCTTAAGGACTCCAGGGCCACCCTGAAGTCACTAGGGATGCATACGCCTTCAACCCAGAGAGCCCTTCAGGCCTCAGCCTCCACAGCAGAGGCAGTATCAACCCCGCCCCAGACAAGAGCCGTATTGAAGGTGGGGCAGAAACAACAGGTGTAGACAGCAGAATAATATGCCTAACAAAGGCCAGAATAAACCCCAGCCCGGAAACAAGGTTTTTGAAGCCACCCTCAAGGATAGTGTACCAACCCAGTATCTGGATCCATCCCCTCTGCTTTTAAACTGGCTATCCCACTTTTACCATGCGTGGTCCCGTATAATATCGGACGGCTGGGTCCTACACACGGTACAGGTGGGATACTCCCTCCAATTCTCCTCCATCCCTCCCACCCACTTTCCCCATCCCTCTTCAGGGACATCTCTCATGAGCAACTCCTTATGCAGGAGGTCTGTTTGCTCCTTGAGATAGGGGCAGTGGAGAAGGTTCCACAGGAGCTAAGGGGAAAGGAGTTTTATTCCCGTTACTTCCTAATCCCCAAGGCAAAGGGGTTCTCTGACCCATTTTAGACCTTCGCAGACTCCACGAATTTATGGTTAAACTCCGGTTCCGCATGGTCTCCCTAAACACTATAATCCCATCACTGGATCCGGAAGATTGGTATGCTGCCCTTGACATGAAGAACGCCTATTTCCACATAACCATCCGTCCGGCGCACTGCCGCTTTCTCCGCTTTGTCATAAATCAACATCACTACCAGTTCATGGTTCTCCCATTTGGCTTGTCCACAGCCCCCTGAGTGTTCACGAAATGCATGGTGGTCTCAGCAGGTCATATCACATGCACTAGTGGTCAATCAGATTGGACATCATACAATCAATCTTCCAAAGGTGGGGTTATCCCCAAGTTGACCTCTTTGTCACCAAGAGCAACACACAGTGCCCTCAGTTCTGCTCATTCCAAAACCACAGTCCGGGCTCGATTGCCGATGTGTTCCTAATATCATGGGGCAAGGGGCTGAAGTATGCCTTCCTTCCTATCCCGCTGGTCCACCAGGTTCTTCTCAGAATTCGCAGGGACAGGGCAACGGTAATCATGATTGCCCTATCCTGGCTGTGGCAGCATTGGTACACGACTCTCCTAGAGCTGTTGTAGAGACCCCGATAGCCCTGCCCCTCTACCCGGATCTGATCACGCAGGACCATGGGTGCTTTCTCCACCCGAACCTTCAGTCTCTACGTCTCATAGCTTGGAAACTCCATGGCTAAATCCCATGGAGAGCCAGTGCTCTCAATCAATGAGACAGATTCTCCTCGGTAGTAGGAAACTTTCCACTAGGACTACCTACCTGACAAAGAGGAAAAGGTTTTCCTGCTGGTGTGAACCCTTGTGCCTTCAGCCACTCCAGGTTCATATCCCAGTTATTTTGGACTAATTCCTATACCTTAACCAACAGGGTCTGTCCCTTTTGTCCACCTGGTGGCCATGTCAGCTTTCCATCCAGGGGAGTCTGGGCGCTTTTTGTTTTAAAATCCCATGTTCAGGTGATTCCTCAAAGGGCTGGAGAGGGTGTTCCCATATTCTAGCCCACCAGTTCCAACCTGGAATCTGAACCTGGTCCTCTCCAAACTCATTAGCCCCCTGTTTAAGCCCCTGGCCACTTCTTCCATCCTCTACTTTTCTTGGAAGGTGGCATTCCTGGTGGCCATTAGATTGGCAAGGAAGGTGTCCAAGATGAGAGCTCTCACTTCCAAACCCCCTTACACGGTGTTTCATAAGAACAAGGTGCAGCTTATACCGCACACCAAATTCCTTCCGAAGGTAGTCTCCCAATTCCACATGGGACAGGACATTTGCTTGCTGGTGTTCTTTCCAAAACCCCACATGAGCCCGAGACACTGCAGCCTACACACTCTGGATGTCCGAAGAGCCTTAGCGTTCTACATAAAGAGCACAAAACCTTTCCGCAAATCAACACAATTGTTCGTTGCCATAGCCGATAGAATGCATGGCCTTCCAGTCTCTGCACAACGCATATCGTCCTGCTTCATGGACCGCATTAGCACATGCTATGAGATGGCCAAGGTCCCATCCCCAGCGATTGCGGCGCATTCGACCAGATCACAGGCATCTTCGACTGCCTTTCTGGCTCAGGTCCCTGTCCAGGAGATCTGCAGGGCAGCCTCGTGGTCCTCAGTGCACACGTTTACAGCTCACTATGCTGTCAACCAACTGGCCAGAGATGATGCGGTGGTCACCAGAGCTGTTCTTCAATCAATCATTCCATGACTCCTACCCTCCTCCAATGGTAAGCTTGCAGGTCACCTTATTGGAATGGACGTGAACAATCAGTCGAAGAAGAAAAGACAAGTTACTTACCTCTCGTAACTATTCTTCGAGATGTGTTGTTCACGTCCATTACAACACCCACGCCCCTTCCCCTCTGTCTGAGCCAATGGCAAGAAGGAACTGAGGGAGGTTGGGCTGGCAGAGTACTACATACACTGCCATAAGGGTGCCACTCTAGGGGGCTCCCCTGCTGTCCCAACAAGAGCTGCTAAGGGGTAAATTTTCCGACGTCCATGCACGTGGTGCGCACACACCTAATTGTAATGGACGTGAACAACACAGCTTGAAGAACAACAGTTACTTATCTGTGGTTGTTTCTGGATGATGGAGATTATATTTTCTTTTTGCTACAGGTGATACTGTGGCTATGTGATGTACATGTTGTGACGGAAACACTGTCATTTTCAGATAACTCTGAAACTATAGAAAATGATGTTGATCTTGAAGGTGGATAGTCTTCAGAATCCTGTATGTTGAGGATGGATTCTCCTAAACAAAATAAATCAGTGCAGTTATTTAATTATTACCGTACTGCTCATTTACTATTACTCATTGCATTCACTGACACTCAGTACTACTTTAAAGGTGAAATTGTAAAAGGAAGATCTATTTCAGCTATTTATTTTTTATCACATCTCTAGTACCATAGAGTAACGACTATATTTTTTGCTCAAACATGAGAATTCAAGAATAGTCCAGAAGGAAGACAGGTAGTCCTTAAGAAAGAGGTATGAAATAAAAAAGGTTACCAACCTGAAGATTCTGCAAGTTCAGACATGTTCCTTTCATCATCTTCAGCGCAGCTTCCTCCTGAGAAAGAACACTTCTCATGATGTTGTTTCATTTGGGCAACCAGGCCTTGCATTTCTTTATTGCGCTGTTTGCATTTTGCATGCATGCCTGTCTTACCCACAGGTAGAGGAACTTCATTAAAATATTCCCTAACTGGGTCCCTTACGGCCCGTGTACACAAATTTGCAGAGGGACAATAGGGTTGAAGTCTGTTACTTCTCACCTCTCTATGTTTATTTATCTAAAACCATTTTTGCTGTTAACAAGCATGTTATCTCTGGAGGCACAAATCCACAGTTTAAGAACTGCAAAACTAAGCATCTCTGATGCTATCTTCTAGATTGAGCACTGAGTCTCATTGGGTAGATATAAATTATTTAGGTTAATCTTTCTACAGAAGTCCCTGGAACTCCATAAGATTGAGTCCCTAATCCATGAACTACTGGAACTCATTTACAAAACTTTTCTTAGACATTACATGAATATATTGTCTCATATTATAGAATTAGACTTTATAATCCGTATTCCATGAAGAGATATCTTTGAGCAATAATGTATCTTAATTAAAACTATCTTTAGATAGGTTTTTCCCTCAAAAAGCATTTTATCAAAAAAATCCGATTTGAATAAAAACAGCGCGATTTTTAATATTTTTTAAAAATATCATTGATTTTTGTCCACCTTGGTTATAAAACTTTGTCCATATTTTATATTTGAGGAGGAAGAAGGAAGTATAAGTTTAAAGTTTTGGAAAGGAATTTTTCTCGAATCAGCTCTGCCTATGTCTTGATTTTTAAGCTTATTAAAATGTGCCATTTTTCTATTTTTAGTATTTGTCATATAAAAATGTTTTTAAATTTGAAAGCACCAATAAAGCAGTTTCTTCATGTTGTGTATGTCTTAATGATTTGTTTTTTCTTCTTCTACAGGTAAAATAAAGTATTCAGAAAGAGTCTATGATGCTTGTATGGAAGCTTTTGATTGCCTCCCTCTTGCTGCACTTTTAAACCAACAGTTTCTTTGTGTTCATGGTGGACTTTCACCAGAAATAAACACACTAGATGACATTAAGAGAGTGAGTATGTTTGTGTATTTCTTAAAAAGTGGGGGTGTGGGATTTGTGAGACTGCTTTCAAATGTCACTCTTTGAAAATGTCAGTGTATTAGTTTCTAGTTTTTACTGGCTCTTTCTAAGCACAAAACAGGATCCAGACACTTGGATTGAGGGGCAGGCTTTTTATTTCTTTTTTGTTGCAAAGAAGATGGAGAGGCTGAGGGAACTGGGCTTATTTAGTCTTCAGAAGAGAAGAATGAGGGGAGATTTGATAGGAGCCTTCAACTACCTGAAGCGGAGTTCCAAAGAGGATGGAGCTAGGCTGTTCTCGGTGGCAGATGACAGAATAAGAAGCAATGGTCTCAAGTTGCACTGGAGTAGGTCTAAGTTGTATATTAGGAAAAACTGTTTCACTGGGTGGGAGGTGAAGCACTGGAATGGGTTACTTAGGGAGATAGTGGAATCTCCATCCTTAAAGATTTTTAAGGCCCAGCTTGACAAAGCCCTGTCTGGGATGATTTAGTTGGGGTTGGTCCTGTTTTGAGCAAGGGGTTAAACTAGATGACCTCTTGAGGTCTCTTCCAACCCTAATCTTCTATGATTCTATGAGTAATCATGGATTTTATTATCTCAAACACAGACATAATTGCAGTTAAACAACTTAGTTTCTAGAGTAATGTAACTGCACCACGAAATTTAGAGTTTTTTGTCTTTAATTTATGCACACGCTTTAAGTTCTTTACTGGAGAAGGGCTAGAATTCTTAGCATTTTGCAGGATTGAGCTCCTAGAAGCTGTGTTGCCTTAAAAATCAATTGCTATATTAAAGATCAAGTTTAATTTATCCCTCTAAACTTAAACATGAAAAGTCTTTTGGTTCTCGTTAGCTATTATTTATATCAAAGTAAACAAGTTTGTTGTGTTAGTTTAACAGCTTGATGTAGAATTATAATTTAAATACTTATAATTTTTTTATAAAGTTATATCATTTGGCATTTGTTTGCTGTCATTGTCTAACATACTGCCTCTAACTTTTGGCAAAACTTTTGTAATGGGTTTAGATATGAAAGAAGTTTTAGAAATCCACATGACCATTTTGATCTAACTGTCTTGAGTTTATTCAGAAAAGCAAAATTCATACTGAGAACCAGAAATACTTGGTAAAAGCAGAGTTCAGTTTTAAAGTAAGATAGCTCTCACTAAATATAGGTATACCTTGTGAAGAATGTACAAAATGAATCACTCTATAGTTTGATGTGTTTTCTTGTCATCAGAGACTTCTTTTGAAATGTCAGTGTCATTTTAATTTGAAAACTTGTGTGTTGCTATCTTGATAGTGTGGATATATTTTTTTTTCTCAAAAACACCCTTGGACTTTTAAAGTTGAAGTATGATGTAATAGTACAACAATCTGAGTTACTCTTATGGAAAATTGGTAAAGTACTTCTTTGCCTACCAACTTCTTGAAGTGGTCCTATTCATGTGGAAAGTGCTATAGTTATATCAGTAATTGAGGATGAAAATATGTTTTTAAAAAATTATGTACTATTAAATATTTAGTGCATTCCATTAAAATGAAATAATTGATACAAGTGTTACGATATCAAGCCTTCTGTCTGATAACCCCTACTGGTTTGTCAATGGTTTTACCTCACATGGAATGTTGATGTCAGGTGGTGATGATTCTGTCATACTAAAATTTTTAATCTTCTGTTGCTTTTTCTTTGAATATTTCTTTTCAGTTTGCAGTTAACTGACCTTTTTTCATCTGATATCTTGACTGTAGCATTTGGTTCCTCTTTCACAAGAGTGGTATTGATTATTTCAAGTTTTTGCAACATTATCATAAAGTCTGAGGTCAGAAGCATTTTATGCTTGGACTTAAACTTTCTAATTTCAAACTAGTCAACTTGGAATAAAAAAAAATCAGTTTCTGAGGAACCAGTAAGATGCCATTATCTGGTGGAGAATCCATCACTGCTTCTACCAGGTCATCTGCAAGTAAGAAAGGACCTAAAAGGAGATCTTCCTTTACTCTGTGCTGGCAGGTCTTCTTTTAAAAGGGAAAGGGAGGAAGAATCATGTGACTGGTGACAAGCCAAGTGCATGAAAAATGAAAAACCAACTCAATCATGGTTCCTAAAAAATTCCTGGTCTACTTTTTTGTCACTTATGCGTTGTGTGACACCTTTAGGATAAATTGATAACATTTTGTTGGTCGTGTTGGGAAAACTGGATTTTGGAGGTCACAGACAAAAGAAAAACTTTTAAGGATGATGGCCTGTACCGAAGCTTATGTCTTGTCATACAAAGGTGATGGTAGCTATAATGGACAACGCTCATTCAGATACCTTAGGAAATACTGAAAGTGAGGCAGGTTCTGTCTCTAGAAGTTTGGGATGATTTTCAAAAAGGGAGCCCATCAATTTATTTTTAAAAATAAAATTCTTGTTGGAGAAACAGCTTGCTTCTCCTGTCACCAAATGGCGCAGAAGCCCTTCCACTGCCCGGGAATGGGATGAGGTACTCTGGAGCAGAGATAAATGCAAATGACTAGGAACTAGGAGAAAATGAGTTCTAAACTCACTTTTTTGCTGATTGATGTTTACAATATTGTACGCTTTACAACTGTTGTTGTTAAGCACTGCCTCATACCCCCTCTAAGATGTTACACAAGATGAGACTAGAACCCAGCTGTAATATAGCAGAGATAAGTACCATTCACTTATCCCCACTGCCTCTGAGAACCTGCCACATCTTTGTCCTTTTCTATGCTGTCTGTAAAATGGGGCTACTTGTGTATACATAACTGAGGCTGCGAATCTGTCACAGAGGTCACGGAAGTCAGTGATTCTGTGACTTTCCAGGACCTCTGTGACTTCTGCAGCTTGCAGTTGCGACTGACTCCAGGGCTGCCCAAGCAGCTCAGGCGGCCTGGGGACCAGCTGCAACCCCCCTCCAACAGCAGCGGTTCTTGGCTGCCCCCCACCAGCAATGGAGGGAGTCCCTGGCTGCCCCCCTACTCCAGCTGCTGTCCAGGGCTGCCTGCTGCGGTCTCGCCTCCCGCCAGCTGCAACTGCTGCAGTCCCGGGCCGGCGGGGCTGCCTCCCACCAGCTGCGGCTGCCACGGTCCTGGGCTGGCGGGGCTGCCTCCACCCAGCAGCGGTCCCCAGCTGCCCCCCCAGCACCAGTGGGTGCCCCAGAGGCCCTTTTCCAGAGCAGCCAGCTGCACCCCCTGGAACCTCCCAGAACACCAAAGATTTAGTCAGGAGTATATAATACAAGTCATGGACAACTCACAGGGCCGTGAATTTTTGTTTATTGCCTGTGAGCTATCCATGACTTTTACTAAAAATGCCCATGACTAAATCTTAGTCTTATACATAAGCATTGTTTCATTGTGTTGTGCATCCATCCTTCTTTAGTGTCTGGTTCACAGGGGATAATAGGCTTCTCTTCCTGATAGCTAATACAGTTAGTCCTGTAACTTTTCACTATGGTCACTGGAAATGTAACAGAGCCACTAAATTAAGTGTTTCCAAATGGGTCAGAAAGGACATCTCTGAAGCGTCTTAAAGAAAAGGTAAGAAGTCTTCTCCAAAAATGGTCAAGGCCCATTCCATGAGGTCCACAGCAATGTTATGGCAGAGCAATAAAGCTTTGTATGAAAAAAAATCTGCAGAGACCTTAGGTGGTCATCTCTTCTTTCCTTTATTAAACTGTTCAATGTGGATATTTTTCTTCGGATGCTGTATTTGGTTGTCTGGTTGTGTTGGCTGGTAGTTTTTCTTAATTCCCTTTTATTCCACTCTTTCTGTGTTGCTACTGCTTACTAATTCCCAGTGGTGTCTTCAAATTGGTAGATGTAGTGTGCCTGAGAAAAGGAAAATTTTGTTCCTTCTCTATAAATTTACGTACTCATAATATACACATCCGTCAGTCTGGAGGATCCCTCACCTCTTCTGACAATTAATTATCTTCATTGTTCTCAATTGTATGTTCAAATCTTCCTCTTGTTTTTTTGGCACGCATCTGCCTTATAGAGAAGAGGAAAAGTGCTTCTATAGAGCTTACCCCTCTCATGTGGTGGGTAGCATTTACTTTGTAATGCTTTGGCATTGGTTGATGTGTATACTGTACAGGTGAGAAGCAAAACTGACCAATATAATATTTAAATCAACTTTGTGTTTGTTTTTTAAACAGCTAGATAGATTCAAAGAGCCTCCTGCATTTGGACCAATGTGTGACTTATTGTGGTCAGATCCCTCAGAAGATTTTGGAAATGAAAAATTACAAGAACACTTCAGTCATAATACAGTCAGAGGATGCTCTTATTTTTATAGGTAAAAAGAAATCTAGGATTTAATTTACATTTTAGTACTAAGAGTTACACTTTACTAAAAAAATTAATATTTTACTCATAGTTGTTTTCATTTCACAGCTATCCAGCAGTTTGTGAATTTTTGCAAAATAATAATTTGTTGTCGATAATTAGAGCTCATGAAGCACAAGATGCAGGGTAAGTGTTTTATGTCCTTACAGAAATTATTCAACAATACAAAATAATCATTTATTACTTTATGATGCAAATTAAGCTGTTTGTTTTTACAGGTATAGAATGTACAGAAAAAGCCAAACTACAGGGTTCCCATCATTAATAACAATTTTTTCGGCACCTAATTACTTGGATGTCTACAATAATAAAGGTAAGAATTTAGTGCTAAGGAATTAGTGCTCGGTAAGAATTTAGTGCTATATTAAATTAAAACTTCTTTCCAAAGAAAAAAATAGTCTAACAGTAACACCATGGAAAATCATCATACAAAATCAGTTTTGTATGGTGTTACTAGTAGAGTGAAAAAAATCCAAGCCTTTTAAGTCAAACTAATACAATATGTAAAACACACATGGGCATAATTACTTGAATGTGTAAAATAAACTGATGATCTCTCATAATGAGGACATCCAGAAAACAAAGTGTGCTTTTCATTTTTAGAAGTACCCGCTGTGACATTACCTAGGGTGCAATCTGGACTGAGTGACAGCTCCATCCCCTCAATTCTCCAACCTGGAGTGTCTTTTATACTGCTTTGCTATGAGAGTAACCGCTCCTGCTTTGCCCACACCCAACCTCCAGCATGTAAATCACTCGCAGCTATATTATATGAGTGCTATAGCCAGCCACCCATGAATTATGCAGCAGGGCAACACCAGCAAACTTTCAGTCCCAGATTTTCCCCCAGAAAGGTGTGTCTTGTACCGCCCAGCCCTTCTTGGACAATACAAGATCATTTAAAGTCCGTTGTTTCATTAATAGAAAATGATATGCACAAATGTTACCACAAATGAAGTTTCCCAAACCCTTCAATCCAAACACACACTGGTTTAGATAAAACAATAAAACAAGTTTATTAACTACAGAAAGATAGGTTTTAAGTGACTGCAAATAATGAGGCATAAAAGTCATAATTGGTTACAAGTAAATAAAAGACAAAATTCAACTGATACCTAATTTAACAAGCCAAGTGAATTCAAAGCATAAAGTTCTCTCTCATCATATGTTCTAGCAGTTTTACTGGTTGAATCTTTCAGCCAGGATCCCTCCCCAGTCCGATGATGCTTATTTTATTCTTAGTGTGTCGTCGATGCCATGAGTAGAAATGGAGAGATGATTTGGGCCATCTGTTCCCCATCTTTATCTTTTCTTCCTCTTTGAGAATCATCTCCAGCTGGGATTCAGGAGACAGTCTGTGAGATGGGAACTTCCAACTCTTTCTTTGCCAAGTTGTAAATTTCTCACTCACCCTTTTTCCTGCCAAAGAATGGCCCCTTAACCAGGTGATAGTCCATTTGATTCTGTTGACACCTGGCTGAGGCATCAGTTTGTCTTTTGTTTTTGAGAAACTGATTTGTGCCTGCTTTTCTAAACTTGGAATATGTCTCAATACCAGGTTTATAACTTTATATACAGTGTTGTCGCACACATTTTACCAGGACGATAATGATCAGCAAATTGAGTTTTCAAATGATACCTCATAAGGCATACTTTGTATAAAATCCATTATAGTTTTGTAAAAATGTTGAAAATAGAGTTCTTCTTTGAGCGATGTCTTTGTGCCTGCTACACTTCAGGTGTTGGTGTGTCCTGGAGCTATCAGTCGGAGATTTATGGTAGCAGTGTCCACACTTACTCAGTAGATGTCTTGCAGTGCCGTTGGCATCTCATTTAGCGTGCGCACAACCCGATCCCTCCAGTTCTTTCCCGGCCGTCCTTGACCTGAGACGGAGCTCTGTGGCAGTGTTCACAGTTCTTCACAAAAAATATTAGAAATAGTATAATTCAGATAGACAGCAAGTTTTTAATAATAATTAGTTTTGCTTAGATAGCTAGTAGTTTTTAAAAAAAAAAGAAAAAGGTTTTCTCCTGGTTTCCCCTTCTCCATAGTTTCTTCTCAGCAGGGAACATTCAACTGTTGAATGCTGCCTGGCTCCCCAGGGTTCAAAAGATGAGGCTTATGTCATGAAGCCATGCCAGTTTCTGATGGACACTCATGTGTCCGATGTCTCGGTGAGGCGCACATCCCACAAAAGTGCAGCACCATAATAATTTAAAAGTGAGAGTCAGGCGCAACCGGGATCACCGCTTGAAACTGATCTTAATGGAGAATTCTCTCCGAATGGAGACAGAAGAACAGACCTCCTCCTCTCCAGACACCCCAACTTCAGCAAAAGAGGACATGCAACCCTCTAAAAGATTGAGGAAGAGAGCACCAACTTCTCTGCAGAGAGTACCACAGGAAAAAAGGCAGTCTCCTGCCAGGTCACTACTCCGATGCCAACAACCACAAGGCTGAGCACCTTTGATGCTCTGCGTACTTCTGGCACCACCCATACTGGGACCTCTGCCAAGCCCCACCACAAGAAGACAGAGTTGAGGCATAAAAATAGATGTTTCCTCCATGGCACCGACTTCACTGGCGAGGGACACTGTGCTGAGACTCTTCCCAGGACCTATGCCTCCACTTCCTGCACCAATGGGAAAATCCAAAATGGCACCACCCATGCTAGTCAAACAATCACAAAAATGATCAGCACCGATGACTGCTATACCATTCCCTTTACTTCGCGCCCACCTACCTTACTCCCCTCCCCCTCCCTCTTCAGGGACTCTTCTCAGGAGCACCTGCTACGACAAGAAATAGATCATCTTCTACAGTTAGGTGCCATAGAACAGGTCCCTCACAACACAGAGGAAGGAATTTTACTCCCATTACTTCTTGACTCAGAAGAACAGGTGATGGAGGTCCATCTTAGACCTCGCAAAACTCAACAAGTTTGTACAAACCCAAAAATTCAAGATGATCACATTGGGCACGATACTACCAGTGCAGCAAAAGGGGGACTGGTTTTTAGCCCTTGATCTTCAAGATGATTATTTTCATATTGCCATACATCCCACTCACAGAAGTTTCCTGCAATTCACAGTGGAAAACTATCACTTCCAATACAGAGCACTACTGTTCAACTTGTCCACCACACCAAGAGGTTTGTGTGTGTGTGTTTTTTTTTAAAACCCTTGCGGTAGTGGCAGCACATTTACACAAATGAGGGAAAATGATTTTCCTATACTTAGATGATTGTCTCCTCAAGAGCTCGACTCAACAAGAAGCAATATAAATCATCCAGAAGACAGCTCCACTCTTCAGGAATCTAGGGTTGCAGATAAACGAACACAAATCAACCCTCATTCTTATACAACAACTGGACATTATTGGGGGCACACCTCGACGCCATAGAGGCCAAAGCATCATTGCCTCTTGGGAGATTCACAACAGTGACCAACCTTATATCGATAATCAGCAGCAGCCCCCAAAAACTTGCACAAATAGGACTACAAATATTAGGTCACATGGCAGCCATAACATTTGTGGTAAGACGCTCAAGACTATATATGCGCTGCCTATAGAGCTGATTGAACTCAATATACATACCCAGCAAGCACTGCCTCCATAAACGACCAACAGTACCACCAAAAGTCTTGGATTCTCTACACTGGTGAACAAGACTAAAAATGTATGCGTGGGCATCCCCTTCCAGTGGGACCCTCTCCCAGTGATAATTATCACAGATACATCACTGATAGGCTGGGTCTCCCACATGAACCAACACACAGTTCAAGGCAAATGATCTGTCGAGAAGACCTGCTTGCGCATCAGTCTACTCGAGCTATGTGCGGTACACAATGCCTGCAGACATTTCCTGTCACTGATAAAGAACAAATCAATTTGCATAATGACTGACAACATTGCTTGCATGTTTTGCATCAATTGCCAGGGAAGAGCCCAATCACACTCACTAAGCACCGAAGCCATGAAACTGTGGAACTGGTGCATTCACCACAAAATAAACATCTTAACCTCCTACCTTCCAGAATTCAACAACAGACACATTAAGCAGACATTTCTCATGGGAGCACGAATGGACAATGAACAATGTAGTCCTGCAATCTATTTTCCAGTGATTCCCCCCATCAACTTTTTTGCATCCCCAACAAACCACAAATGCCCATTATTCTGCTCGAGAGCAGAGATGGGATCCCGATCACTGGGCGATGCCTTCCTCATCCCATGGAATGCAACACTCATGTACGCATTCCCACCGATCCCTTTGATCCCACAAGTAATACACAAGATACGAATACAACAGGCTGCAGTTGCCCGGATAGTCCTGACATGGGCCAGACAGGCCATGTTCTTATCCTTACCTGATGCACGTGGTGATATCGCCCCATGAGTGCTCCTTCTTCGGATAGACCTTCTGTCACAGAACAACAGTTACACTCTTCCCCCAAATCTGGCGAAACTCCACCTGAAAGCATGGTTCCTGCATGGTTCCATTATGGTGAGTTAGTTTGTTTGAAACAAGTCAAACACGTATTACTAAACAGCAGGAGATCAACTATGCCATAAAACTTACCCTTAAAAATTGAAAAGATTCTCCTCATGATGTCAAGAAAAACAGTTGACTTGCCACTACAGCACCACTACTGCTAGTGCTGGACTACATGTTGGAGTTAAAACGCTTGGGTCTTGCAACAAACTCGGTCACAGTGCATCTCATGGCCATTACAGTGTTCAACCAATTACTAAACGCTTTCTCACTGGTCTACAGAACATTTACCCAGAGATTCGCCAACCCACTCCAGCATCAGATCTGAACTTGGTATCAAAGTGCATCACTAGACCACCATTTGAACCTTTAGCCACCTGTTCCTTACTGCATCTGTCCACGAAAGTGGCATTTTTTTGTTTGCTATCACTTACGCCAGATGAGTAAGTGAGATAGGGGCCCTTTTAGCCGATCCTCCCTACACAATATTCTTCAAGGACAAGGTCACGTTATGACCCCACCCAAAGTTCCTACCAAAAATATCATCACCCTTTCATATAAACCAACCAATTCACCTTCCCATGGTTTACCACAAACCACAAAGGAATCCAAACGAAACCATTGTGCATATATTAGATGTTAGACACGCATTAGCATTCTAGTTAGATAGAACAAAGCCTTTCCGAAAGTCCCCGAGACTTTGTGTCCATGACCGAACATTCAAAAATAAGTGTTATATCCACTCAGACGCTATCTAAATGGATCTCCACCTATATTCACAGTGTTACCCAAACACGCAATACAGAACCTCCAGAGGACGTCAGATCCCATTCCACACACTCTGTATCGACCTCAATACCATTTCTAAGCAATGTGCCTATAATAAACATATGTAGAGCGGCTACCTGGGCCTCTGCCCATACATTTACTGATCATTATGCAATCATTCAAGGCCCGATGCCATGATTGACCTAACTGTACTCGCCTCTACAATACAAGCAAACCCAAAGTCCCTCCTAACCTCTGAGGGGCACTGCTCTATAGTCACCTGAAGTGGAGCACCCACAGGGACATCACTCAAAGAAGAGAAGGGTACACACCTTGTGCGGTAACGAGGTTCTTCGAGATATGTTCCCCTGTGCGTGCTCCACTACCCATCCTCCTCCTTTCTACTTTGGAGTTGGCAGTAAGGACTTTACAGTAGAGAAGGAACTGGAGGGATTGGGCTGTGCGCACACTAGATAAAGCACCAGCAGCACCATGAAACATCTACTGCGCACGTATGACCTGCACGGACACTGCTACTGTAAATGTCTGATACCTGAAATGAAGCACCCATAGGAGAACACATCTTGAAGAACTTCATTTACTGTATAAAGTGAGTAACCCTCTCATACAGACTTACACCCACTGAGTGATTTCTAAACAGGCTGGGATGCTCTGTGCTCTGAGCAGTTCACAATGTAAATACAAGCTGAGAAATAGAGGTTAGGGGCCGAGGAACAGTAGTAGGCAATTTATATACAAGTCAGCTCAATTTGCGGCAAGACACAGAAGTAAACTTTTAAATGTGGACAGAGAAGAGACCATGCAGATGAGCTGTGGGATGTAGTACCATACCTAGGGGGCTGTGTGGAAGGAGGCATGGAAATTATTGTGGGAGAAGCTAAAACAGGGGGACAAAGTTGGAGGCAGGTGGAGAGCAGCCTGAGGCTTGGCAAGGCATTGTAAGTAAGGAGGGGACAGAGTTAGGCAAACAGGGCTGGCTTTAGGCATTGCAGGGCCCAACTGGAAGAAGCTGCCGCCGAAGTCCCGCTGCTGTTTGCAGCGGCAGCTCAGTCGCTACCGCGGAGGAAGGTCCCGCCGCCGAAGACAGCAAGAACGATTGAGCTGCTGACGATGACAGTGCTGGGACTTTGGCGGCAGCTCAATCGGCTGCTGGTGCCTTCGGCGGCATTTCAGTGGAGGGACCCTCCTCCGCGACAGCAATTGAGCTGCCGCTGAAGACAGTGGCGGGACTTTGGCAGCAGCTCCTTCGGGACGTTGTGGGGCCATCTTAGGGGCACAGGGCCTGATTCCGGAGAATCGGCTGAATCAGCCTAAAGCTGGCCCTGTAGGCAAAGCTTTGAAGGTGATGAAAAGAAACTGAAATTTGATTGTGAATGTGTAGCCAGTAGTCCGTTGATTAAAATGTGGGATAATAAAAGATCTGGAGCCAGTTATACTGTTGTTTTGAGTTGGATGTTTGTGACAATACCTGCAATGACACTTTTAGTAGTTTTTCCTCTCTGTGTCCATTATTAAGTTAAATGTCAGTGCAATTTTGTATTCTCCTTAAAATGTACCTCTATTAAATTGCAACATAAAGTGATTTCTCATATAAAAAAGCTCTCTGTTCGAAATATGTTCCACTATAATAATGAGTAAAGGATCATAGAGTGTCTCTTGCATATATTTTTACATAAGGTGTAATATAACTGTAAATGTGGGAAAAGATAATTGAATCTCCCTGATCATTTTGTTTTTATTATATTTAGTGTTAAGGATAAAAATTCTTGCCTTAATTTCTAAATGTTTTTTTGCAGCTGCTGTGTTAAAATATGAAAATAATGTGATGAATATTCGACAGTTCAATTGTTCTCCACATCCTTATTGGTTACCAAATTTTATGGATGTCTTCACATGGTCATTGCCATTTGTTGGAGAAAAAGGTAGAAACTACACTGTACAAGCAAACTGCATAAAGTCTTTGTGTTTTGTGTGGGTGTTGCAGGTTTATGTCTACATGAGAGAAATTAAGTGTATGATTTCTCTTAAGGAACTATGTTAATCATTGCCACCTACTCCTTTGGTTGTCTCAGTAGAGTGCAGACTTGTGAACACTTGCCCCAAAAGACCTTTTGCAATGTTTTGTAACTCCCCATGTGAAAGTGCTGTGACATGTCCATAAAGGATGGTGATCTGGGACATGAGGTCGTCTACAGCTGTGGGTGCTCTGTTCCCCCTGCTTTTGGCTGAGGTAGCTTGATTTTTGTCTGATGGAGCAGAGGAGAGAATGGAGAGGTTTAGAAGAGATGATGGCATTTGTCTGCATAGTCTAATGAAAATCCCCTTCCTTCTAAAGTATATCTCTGAATCAACACACAGTTTCAATAAAACTGTTTCCACTCTGCAGAATAATTTGTTACACTTTCCTAATGTTAATGGTGTAGCATTCTTAAATATTGTCTAGTTCTGATGGATGTTCTTTTAACATTCTACAATGCTCAGAAGATTTACCTTTGATGAAGGGCAATTTATATATAATTATTCTCCTAAAATACAATTTAATAGATATCCCCATTCTACCTCCCTCCCTCCAGAGATGGTAATTTTAAATTTAGGACAGTTGGGCTCCAGGTAGGTTTAAGTAAAAAGCAAAGCAGTCATAGTTGGACATTAGGTTGTCCTATTTAAAATCCTACCAATATATGCTGTCGGAGAAAAACTCAGTTCTCACTTTTTGGTTGGGTGCAGCAAAGTCAGATACTTTATTTCTCAAGCAATCACATAGCAGGAGAGAGTGCGCTAGGACACAGGGTTTCCCCCTCCTAGGAAGGTATCTCTACAGGTAAACAATTACAGCAAGCATTTATACTTTTTATTACATACAATATTAAGCAACAGCTGCATTTTGTTTATACATAGGTCATCTTTATCTTATTTTTCTCACTTCTATTTAGACTATAGTCTACATTCCATATCTAACACAAGGTCACAACAACTTCTCACGCAGTTCTTTCCCATTCGCCTCACATAATCGTCGCTTCTACAAATCTCACATTATTAGGGTTAGCCTGACTCTTGCTAACAGAGACTGTCATGCATTGAAATCCCCTTCAAATCCCTGTCAATTCTTGCTCTACTTCCACAATGCTATAGTATCTTGGTGAAAGGATTGTAGAAAGCTCTTCAAATGTATCTGAAAAGTACTCTTGAGACCAGTTGCATAAACGCAGGACTCTAGATTTGGGTTAATATTGCCTTCTGAGAGAAATTACAATCGGATAGTTTAGGCTTTTTTTAAAATATGCTCAGTGTATGTAGCAAATTACTTTATGGATTTCAAATGAAAGTATAAGTGTTGGAAAGAGTTTTCTGTTCATATGTAGTTACGTGATGAAATCTATATGTCAAGACTCATCAGTTTATATAGTGATCTTTTGGACAATTAATTGATTATTAAGTACAATAAATGTATAATTCTTATTTATACAGTTTGTAGGACACGTAAGTGGTGGCAGTTACTCATGAAAATGTAGATTTTTTTTAACTTTTCAGTGTTTATTTGGGGTATTACTTCATTTTGCTTACTTGAGGGGCTGGTAATTAGATAAGCTTGCTGTTAAATGAGAATTTTTTTGTTCAGCCAGCATATGCTTACTGCTGCAACCACAGTGCAAGTTAGTAAAGGCCCTTGTATTTTCTTTCTGCTAGCTTTCAGAAATGCACAAACTTTGACATTTTAACCGAAGGTTAAATCTGGCCTTGCCAATTGGAAGAAATTTACGGCAAAATCCATTTTAAATTATCATAGTGTTTGTGAAAAAACAAAAGCAGTATGGACCATTTCCTTTCTATTCAGGTAGATAAATTTTATGTGCTTGTAAAATTGAGTTTCATTTCAGACCATAATTAAAGTTGAGAAAATGCCAAAATATAAATTATCTCCGTTGTACTATTGACTGATCATGCTGAATCTTGATATAGAAAAAAAAAACTGTTTAAAGCAACATTTTTAATTTAAAATCTTTTTAAATATTACATTTCAAAAGCCATATACTTGGTTTTGGCTGGCTGATTTTGCTTTTAGGTCTGTCTGTTCTTCAATCAGGAGACCCAGAACAGGATCACTTTTGGGGTTCTTGCTCACAGGCTTTGTTACCCAGGGTTTTCAAAACCCAGAGGAGTGAGAACTTAACTGTTTCTGTCTAGGCAGTGTAAGGAATAAATCAATGGGGACACAGCTCCTCCGTCTGATAAATGTTTGATACGGATGAGTACTTTTATCTAAAACTACTCTTAATTACGTCTCAAGCGCGCGCACACACACGGACGCTGTAGCAGTTGGTTCAGAACATACTAAACTTTTATATTCATCAAAGTCTGAGGTGGTTTTGAGGAATCAACAGGCTTCTGAGGGCCCGCCTTCCCTCCAGCTGCTGAGGAGTTTTGGTGTCCTCAGACTACTTCCAAATGAATCCTGTTGCCTAATCTTTTATAGCTAACTTAAATAAAGCACATAACTCATAGTGACTCCTAATGGACCACCATAGGAAGCCCTGATGGCTCACCAGTTCTCCTCATTTCAGCAAACTACTCATTTATTATCAAAGCATTTCTAGTCATAACAACAATAAAATTTGTCTCAGGCACCTAAAACCAAGGTTGTCTGTCCAAACATTCCTTCCATTTTGATTACCAAAACTGCAGACATGGAGCTGCCCGGCCTTGCTCCTGGGCCTAAAATTATTCTTAGCTACGTGATGTTTGATTTTCAGCTAACCGTGACTGAACACACAAAATGACTGACTGCTCCAGTACTGTCACATTCGGGGGTAACATGCAGGAATGTCAAATTCTGAGTTACAGCTTTGTAGAGAAGGATCCTGTAATAGTTGTGCAATACTTGAGCCCTGCTGTTAGTCATCTGTTTTAATGTAACCAATGGCATTTTTTTAAAAAAGCTAAACTCTCCCCAATCTGGATATTTCAAAGTGTTAGTGTGCTTCTAAATAATGCATAGAAAATGTCTCTCCCCCCCATACCATATACATGCACTCACTTATGCATACATCACCATTGATGTGTAAGGCTATACAGAGAAGGGTATGAGAATTTAATGAGGTCTATGATAATTTCAGAAAAATTACATGAGTGGTAGCACATCTTTGTGTTGAATTGTAGAGGATTTTCGGGTGAGGGAATGTCTTTTTATAAAATGTGTAAACATTGGGCTTTCTGAATATTTTAAAAATATAATAATGGGAAACTGTGATGCAGAAAATCAAACTTTCTTTATCAGTTTTTAACTCTGACTCTTGCCTTAAATTATTAGCTGAGGATTTTGCATACTTTTTATGCCTAAAGTAGTATAATGGTGTTTAAATTTACTTTTAAAATCTGTCAGAGGAGTTCATGTGTCTGTTGTCTCACAAGAACAAAATATGGAAATTATGGACTATGAGTTCTTGTCATTTAAAGGATTCTGTTGTGTGAGAGTATAATATATCTTATGTTACACAGTGCCAAGCATATTGTAGGCACTTTGCAAATAACAGTAAATAATGCTATATTCTTTGAGTGATTGTTCATGTCCATTCCAAGCAGGTGTGTGTGCACCACATGCATGCCAGCTGGAAGATTTTCTCTTAGCAGTGTTCGTAGGGTCGGCCCTGGCGCCCCTTGGAGTGGCGCCTCCATGGTGCCCTATATAGGGGCCCGCTGACCCTCCACCCCCTCAGTTCCTTCTTACTGCAGGTAACGGCTAACTGTAACTTTGCTTGCTCTTGCAGCAAGCCTAGTAGTGTCCCTATTGAAAGTTGATAGTTAGTTAGTTTTTGTATAAGTTCATTAGTGTTAGTTGTAGATAGTTAATAGTTGTTGGGGAGCTTGCCCCCAACGTGATCATTGCCCTGTCCTGGGGCATGCCCAGGTCCCCAGGGTTTAAACTCTGCACAGACTGCAGGAAGTTTATGCTGAAGGATAACCTGCACTCTTCCTGCTTGAGGTGCCTCGGAGAAGGCCACCAAAGAGACAGCTGCACTATCTGCAAGGGGTTCCATCCCAGGACTCTTAAGGACAGAGAGCAAAGACTTAGAGTGCTTCTGATGAAGGAGGCCTTGCGGCCACACCCAGCACCCAAGCCGGCCACACCCAGCGCCCTGGCACCGTTAGCAAGAGAGGAGGCTCAGTCTGAGAACTCTAAGTCCTGGCACTGGAGAGAATCCGGATGTAGAAAATCAGCCTCCATGCGGCACCAATCACCATCTCCAATGCCCGCGAAAAAGAAGAGGCAGGTGAGAGGCCGATCCCCCCACCATGACCTTAAAAGGCCGGAAGCATTGACAAATGTGGGACAAGACGTGCCACAACCGCACCCTCCAACGGTCCCGTTGGCTCCTGCCCCCATGCTGGAACAGTCGAGTCCGGACTAGTCTAGGTCCCCGGACCTTAGCAAGGATGTGCACCTCCCTTCTACACCAGAGGCGTTTGAAGCAGCCTTGGACTTATTAAGCCTCTCGGCACCCACCTCCCCGCTCCGGAGGGAAGAGCTGCCAGGACGGCCTGACCCCCGATCCAATCAAGGGGCAAGCCGGTCATGATGATGTGACAGGCCCCGCCCTGCCCTGCTCCGGCGGTACCAGTGCAAAGGAAGCATTCCCCGGCCTCATGGCACCGCTTGCCGGCAACAGTGGATAGTTCCTCTCATCGGTTTTCATATTCGGAAACCTCGGAGACAGAGGCGGAATCCTATCACTCCAGTAGATCAAGGAGCAGGAGATCAGCTTTGCAGAGAAGCCAACAACCTTAACGTGGTGCCGTGGCAGCCACCCTCCCAGTGGCCGTTATGGACTCCCTGGGTTTACCATCTGACTCTGGGACAGGTACATGGTCCACGCTCCAGGTCTGCATCGGTTTCTTCAATGTCGGTGGCTCCGGCACAGATGCCTCCACCACCAGCACCTCCGTCTGACAGGAGTGTGCCACAACAGACTCCAGCACCGCCTAGTCAGTCACCGGCACCGATGGGGGCCATGTCTTTGGCGCCACTCAGCACACCTCGTCTTTCAGTGTCGACCCCGGTGCCAGTCATGGTGCCGCATCCTACATCCGCACCAGTTATGCTACCTGAATACTGTGTGCCGCAGACCCCTGCAGAGGCTGATGGTAGTGAGGGTGGTCTTCTGCAAGTGATCTCCTCTTCTTTGGCCAACGAAGCGCTCGTGGGAACTTCAGCAGCACCAGCCCTAGAGGACAACTGGGTGCTTCTACAGCTACTTAAACGGGCTGCACAAAGCCTATTGATGCAGGTGAAGGAGGTCGAGGTGGATGTAGACCCAGTAGTGGACATCCTGGCTCCCTCAGGCCCATCTCCAGTTGCCCTACCATTGATCAAAACAATAGCTGACATGTCCTGCACTCTTTGGCAGACACCAGCTTCTTTAGCCTCTACAGCCAAAAAGAGAGAGAGGCGCTGCTTTTTACCCTCCAAGACTCTGGGAGCAAAGAGCTGCCAGAGATTTTTCCCCGCTGCAGAGAAACATTCCAGGAGAGGGGAAAGGCTCTGGTAGGGGGGAGGCAGTGGGGAAAGGCTCCAGCAACTCCCTGCTGCTGAGCATTTCCCTGTTGCCTTCCTTCTGCCCTAGTACCTTTCACTGACGTGTGTAGCTACACACTGCAGTGTGAGTGCAGCCTGATTTTTGCTGCTGAATGTAGTTATGCATACCCTACGTACTGCTGCTAGCATTTTACAGTGTAGACATAGCCTTTGTTTGCTAAGTAGTCAGCAAAGCATCATGTGAAATTGTTTGATTTAGCTTGGCCTCATTAGGTAGTACAGTAATAAGTGCTAGAGAGATCCCTAAGATGATTTGTCATTTTATTAATATGTAGGGTATTCCAAATTCATGTGAAATGTTCCCCATTTACTTTAAAGATTATTGGAAAATCTGGCTTAAACTTTTTTTCTCCTCTGTGTGCCTTCACTAAATACTTTGAAAGATTCACAGTTTTTTCTTTTTTTTTCTTGTCATCTATACACTTGTATGGAATTACAAGGTACCTTCCTAAAAGAGTAACCTAATTGCAAAAACTGTGAATCTGCTCCATTAAGGACACTCTTTTCGAGCACATGAAAGGGGTGGGGTGGGGTGGGCCATCATGCTTTTTAATAAGGCGCAAGGTGTTTTTGCATGTAGTGTTTGTTTATTTTTCAGTTGATTATAAATATTATGTTGGCATTTATCCATGTCACAAATGTAAATAATATTTTTAAATATTGGGTTCCATTTCCCCCACTGGTTTTCTTTCTCATTCCTTCACTGTTGCACCATGTTATGGTTAATTGGGGAGACTGGAAATCTCATCCTCCAAAGGCTGCATTTAGAGCCACTTTTTTTTTTAATGACACTAACTAATGGCTCAAAATTTAGTCTGAATTGATCAGCTTTTGTACAAATACAGCTTAGAGGTTATTGGTTTTTCATCAGATTCAAGATTGCTTGAATGTAGACATATCATTACTTATGAAAGGAGATCCTTTCTAAAAAGAACTAATTCTGGACCATGGGTGTGGGAAAAGAGGGAAGTCTGTGATGCTATTCCAGCACTCTGTCTTTGGACAGTGGTGTTACTTTAGGATCATATTTTGTGTTTCATCCCATGAATATACACATTATGAAAAGTGTCTCTGTCTGGGAGAGTAGATTGCTGAGCAGCTGAAAAAATACATACTGGGGTGTGAAATTTTGTCAGCCATACATAAGTGCAGACAATTTGTTACACCTCACATATGAATTAATATATGTAGCAGTGTGTAGTTGGTTAATTCATTATCATTCTTTTCAACACAGTAACAGAAATGTTGGTGAATGTTCTGAGCATTTGCTCTGATGATGAATTAATGACAGAGGGAGAAGATCAATTTGACGGTAAGGTCACCTTTGTATCTAAAGTATTATATTGTCATGGAAACGTTTCTATAGTAGTGGTTGAGACTTTGACCAGTTGTATTATATGTTGGAAAACTTTTTGTCTTTAGGGTTTTTTCTTTTCTTTAGATAGTATTTTTTTATTTGTAATATAATATCTTGTTAAATAATATTATTTAGTGTACTGTTCAACAGAACATCTTCCAAAATTCCTAGAACTTATTTTACCGGAAGAATAGAGTTGATTTGATACTTCACTTGGATAAACAACAATTGTTGTTTACCCTTCTTGACACTGTCTCTGTTTTGGGGGCTTCAGAATTTAATCCTTATGTATTATATTAAAAACAGTAACAAAGAAATTGTACTGTAGTAAAAAGCTGTATTTTCAGGTTTTGAAGGTTTTGATTATCTGTATGAGCTACCTGAACTTTCCTGGCATTTATGTTGTTGCCAAAAATGTGAAAATTAAAAATACAACCTTAGGTCCTGATCCTACAAACACTTAAACATACAGTGTTACTCGCATGAGTAATCCTGTTGTATTTAAGGAGGGGTGGGGGTGGAATATTCATTTGCTCAAGCAATTATTTCATTCTCTAAAATGACAGGCTTTCACTTAGTTTTTCCAGCAGAGACTCACTGAGCATTTATTGAGTATGCTCCCTCTTTAGTACAGTAGTTGAACTATTTCCTAATTTTGATTGTTTTTATATTTTTATCTCTTCTCCTTTATAAGTTTTCTTTGCTTGGTCTATTCTATCTTCTCTTCATAAATAGATTCTCCAAATATTTGACAAATTTTGCTTGCTTATCGGAATTGTAAAATTTATCCAATATTTTCCACTTTTTATTCAACTAATTTTTTTCATTTCCTTCACTTTTCTTTTCCAAATTCATTCTTTATCAGTACTGTCAGGTAAAATATCTTGGGTTTTTTTAATTTGTCTCACTCACTTTTTTTCTCCATCATTCACTTCTTTTTTTCCTGCACTCTCTATCTGAAGTACAACTCTCGTATGTCAATAAAAAAGGTACAGACCAGACAGAATAGTAATGTCTTGAAATATGACTTCATAGATTCATAGTATGAATTTTAATAGTACAGAACACGTTTATATACTGATATATATATGTGTGTGTGTATGTAGAATTTTTGTTTTACTATCAGTCTGTTAAAAATATTTATAAAGATTTGTATTTGTGTAATCAGAAGTCCTATTCCAAGATATTTGTCTTTCTGTGCATGAAAATATTTCTCTTTTCTTCTATTCCTCTTTTAAAAAGAATGAAATTCTATAATCTCTTTCTAATATTTTATCTTTGGACCTGCATGTGTAGGGAGCATTTTCTTTGTCTTGTTCTTTATAATGATTTTTAGTGTGAACATTTTACTTCAAAATTGTGCATGAAATATGTTTAGAAAATGTTCCAAAACCTTGTTTGTATGGTACGTTTAGCATCTTCTAATTAGTTTTAGATTGGAAAAAAGTAATATGTATGCTGTGCAGTTTTACAGAGGTGTTGATATCATAGTTGAAAATGGATCTATTAACTTAAATCTAGTAGCTAACAAACATTTTCCCAAATCCCAGACACTTTTGTTCAGAAAAAATTTTCTGATTGTGTGATCATTTGGTCAACAAAATATTTGAAGTCTGTATAAATTCTGTCATTCGAAAGAAATATTTTTAATAATAATGAACACATCAGTTTCATGTGATATTTATAATGGTTATGTGAATCTCTTGGAGAATAATAATATTGCTGAATATGTTTCAGATTAATAATTGTATTGCACTTGGCTTGTGGAAGGTGTGGAGTATATAATTTGGCATTCCAAGTTCATCCTCCGCCTTTTGGCCTGCTTTGCTGGAACGCAACATATGGCTATATCTCCATGTATGCAGTGGGGATGGTTTCTTCCCCAGATGACTGAATATTCAGAGGAGACTTTTGAAGTGTCCATAGCTTTAAGGGTGTTGATTGGTCTTTGGCTGATCTCTCCATCTGACGGTCAGCAAGAGAAAGAAAAAATATCTGTGGGGCCTTCCTTCTGCCTACAGTAAACTAAACCAAAATAAATGGTAGGGATGAGGAGGGAGCTCCTGCGCTGTAGCAGATCAAAAGGAGGCAGTGATGGTCCTCCTTTTCCCACTACAAAGCCTCCTTGGTAATTTTTGTTTGCATTTATATCTTTCCCCACCAGTGTGTGTCTTTCTTTTGTGGAACGTGGAGCATTTATTCCAGTCCTTTGGTAATGGTAATTCCTGCAAGTGGTGCAAATTTACAAGTGAGAATAGATAGTCCCTAGAACTGGGAGGTAAAGGAGTCCTCACATATTCCAGCTGACTCTGCAACTGTCTGCCACTGAACTCTTTGGTTTTGTTTTGAATTTTTCTGTGTGTATGTCTCTGTCTGTCTCTTTGTGTGTGTGTTGTTTTGGAAGCCTGTGCAGAAAGGCTGTCTACCCTTGGTTAGTAGAGTCTGCCAAAGAATCAGTACCAGAACAGTAACCTTTTGTGTCTTGTACATATCAGGTGCCGCTATGTTGTACTGGTAGGGCTTAATTGATTCAGGTGTCAGTGAAGAATTTAGTAATAGAAAACCCATGAGAATGAAATGTGATAGTTGTGAAAGCTACAATATCAGTGGTTTTGATGATAACTAGATTAATTTGAGGTTTTTTTCTTTTTGTGGATGAGGCATTGGTTTTACTGGCCCCTTTAGGTGAGCAAGGCCAGTTTTATAATCAGCACACACTTAAATGTTTTGAGTATTGGACTTCTCTTAGGAGAGTTGTTGAATTTACAAAGTTGTACTGAATTAATGCATTTTTATAGAATTGTGGCCCTCTCTTCATGAGCTTGAGACTTTCTTTTATTCCATTGAAAGTAGGTACAGCTGCTGCACGAAAAGAAATAATCAGAAACAAAATACGTGCAATTGGCAAGATGGCAAGAGTCTTCTCTGTTCTGAGGTAATTACACATTCTTTCTCTCCCCAGTAACCCTGTTATATTGGAAGAGAAAAATCTAATCCAGCCCACTGGATGTGAAGTGTTCTTCATGCAGATCCATTAGGAATAGCTTAGTTAAAATTCTGGCTTCACAAATTGTTCTAAAAGCTTGCTAGTGCTGGGGTATTTGGAGAGAAAATGTTTTTATTTTGAAGATTACCTTTGAGACCTAGAAAAAGTAGAGCATGTCTCTTTTTAATCAAACAGCTAATCACTGTGTCCTAATTACAGATGTCTGTCTGTCTGTACCTTATGAACAGATATTGAAATGACAGTTGTATAACAAAGGGGATTGGGGCTGGTTAGGAAAATGTCATGAAGCTCAGGACTATTCTGTTACAGATTTTAACACTGTACACTTCTGTAGCTGCCTAGGTTCAGGCATAATCAATTTTACTCCAAAGTGTGTTTTTGCCCAAAAAATAACATAGATCAAATAGGTATTATTTTTCAAACTTGACTCCCTCCCTCCCTCCCTCTCTCTCTCCCTCGCCGCCCCCCCTCCCATTTACAGAATCTTTGGGCCAGACTTTGAGCTACTTGATCCCACTAATGAGCTGTTACTCTTAAGGGTAGTTTAATTAAAGCCAATAAGACCACTCATGTAAAAAAAAGGGAAAGCAGTCTGACCCATAATTATTTTGCATATGTGTTAAGTTCTAGACAGAGGAAAAGACTAGTATCTGGCAGATAATTTCTTCCCTAGGTTGGAAAGTTTGCCCATAGTTAATCCTTTGAGGTTTGAGCTGTGTTAAATCTTGACATGGATAAAATAAAGCAAAAATATTTCCTTATTTTATTTCAATTCTTATTTAAGTGGCTTTATAGTTTTTAAAAAAAAGTCATTGCTTTTCTTCCACCATAGGGAGGAGAGTGAAAGTGTGCTGACACTCAAGGGTTTGACTCCCACTGGAATGTTACCTAGTGGAGTGTTGGCCGGAGGACGACAGACTCTGCAAAGTGGTAATGATGTTATGCAACTTGCTGTGCCTCAGATGGACTGGGCCACATCTCACTCTTTTGCTAACACTACACATAATGCATGCAGGGAATTTCTAATGCTTTTCAGTTCTTGTCTTAGTGGCTGAGATAAGTATAGTGTTATATGTTAATCAGGCAATGTGAAATGGATACCTAACCAGGGTATAAAACTAAAAGCAAAAATTTAGAAGTGTTAGATCAATATTGTCAGTCTGAGCTTCCTTAATTTAAAAATTTTCAGGTGGCACAAATGTCTCAGATGTGGGGTGACTGTATAGAGCTGATAAAGGAATTTAGAGTTATTTGGTCATTACATTACAGAAGTGCAATGTAATTCTTCATTTTTACTTGTCCACTTTTCATTTAAACAGTTTTATTACAGATATGTTACTAGTTTTAATTGGTAAATGTCAAATACTTTTTTGATGCTAGTATTAACAAACAGATGCAGGCTGCTGAGCTTCATTTTTCATTTCATTGACAGATTGAAATGTGCTGCGTTTTGTACCCTGGTAATTAATGCCAAAGTTGTTCTCTATGTTGTTTGTCAAATGTTCTATGTATAATTGACTTCCCTGAATTGTCCTTGTAACATGCTGTTTCCTTCCTCTGCAGATGTAGCTGCTTTCTTAGATCTGTCTGTCTCTCTCTAAGTATAGCTGTATGTCTGTATAAGTGTTAAAATTAAACCTCTTTCCCAGATACTTGTCTGTCTCTTGATGTAGAAGCAACGGTGTAGCACCTTGTTTTTGAGGCTTGCTGCATTTGCTGCTGCACATTGTCTGTGCATTTTGAAGATTAATGTAATTGAAAATATTCAGTAATTGTTATAAAATCAGTTGAGAATAAAGGGATTGAATATAAATCTTGTAAATAAGTCAAAATGAAAGGGTGTTTATTAAGTGTGCATATATTTTTGCATGAAAATAAAAAGAACTCTACACAAAATATACCTGTAATCTGGTTCATTGAATGTTTTTGTAAAAGTTGATTTTTGTTTTGTTTGTTTGTTTAAACATGGAATCAACTTTTCAGAAGACCATAACAGATTAACTAGGCATAGGAGAAATGTTATGAAACTCTTACAAAATGTGTCAAAAGGATGAAGTCCAAATTTATGTTAATTGTGGTGGGTAATTAAAATATCAGGTTGGAAACCGGACTTCACACATGCAGCACTCTTAAGCATAAATTACTTGAATGCTTTCCAACTTTCTGTCTTGGGCATTTGTATAGTACCAAACACTATCCGAGCACTGATTTCTAGCAGTATTGAAATATTTTAATATATGAACAGAAACACATTTTTACACAATCTGTTTTCCTAGAGTAGCTGCTTTTTGTCATTTTGAAATTTAAATATTATAAAGAAAAATTCAGAAATTTCAAATCAGGTGTTTTAAAACCTTTTACTGAACTTTCAATTAATTTATCAGAGCTCTTCTTTAATAGTTTTGAAATATGAAAGTCACATTTCTAAAAACTTTTTGATGGGTTCATGATGTCTACAAGTTAAGTTTCTATGTTCTATTTATGTATGTGATTGTTTTGTGAATGTTGTCAATAACTAATGGTGTCTGTTCCTCAGTCCATCCAGAGCATTCCAGAAGAATACATTGTACTTTCAGTTTGTGTTTTTGTTGTTTAGTGAGATGCTTTGTTGGTTTGGGTTTTTTTTATTGTCTGTGCTCTAATTTCCTCTCCCTCATTTCCCAGTTTTTCTTCATATTGCATTATAAACACCAGAGAGAGGATCAAACTGACTAGAAAAACATGTTTTGTTAACATAACACATGCAGTATATTACCACTAGAGGAGACAGCTGGACATTTGTAAAGTATGAAAGGGGGGGAAGAGGTTTGGGGGGGGGGGTGTGGGGCTTCACTGACTCCAGAATGCTTTATTGCGGTATTCCTTGATACACTGAATCAATACATTAGCTATTTCATTCTTGTTTCACTGTTTCAAAATAATCCAATTGTTAACTTTTCTTAAAATATAATTTAGTTCTTACTGATCAACATGCACCAATTTATTTAGATTTTTTTCTTGTACTAACTATGTATTCATCTTTTAAACAGAACCTATTAAAGATTTTAAATATAAATACAACACAGTTTCCAAACTAAAAAAGGAAAAGTTCTGAAGTAATGCAACTATAATACAACCTCACTAATTTACACGTTGTTAAATCATCGCAAAATTGGTGAACTCTGCACTTCTTGGCAGATATTTATTAGCCAATGCTATAGTGAGGTTTCAGATTGAAAAGATTTCATTATTTTTAAAAAATACTGTATATATACCAGTATAGTATAAAATGTCATAAATAATTACAGCTAAACTACATTTTAGAAAATAAATTAACAAAGCCTGTTTTGTGATGTATAATCCTTGCGTTTCTATTGTTTTTGTTCCCTTGCTAGTTCACAAAATTCAGTAATGATCAACGGGTTTCCCAGTTGCTAATGCTAATTAGCGAAGTTCTCTTATGTTGATAATTGGAAAAATCATCTGTTTGCATCTCTATGCATTGTCAAGGCTCAATCTGCTTCCACTGTGTAGTTTTTATTTTAGTGGGTTGTATGTGGTTGAAGTGATTTTGGCCGAAACTTTTTTTATGAGAATAGATAGTCTATCCAGATATATTTGTAAAATTAATATTTACTTTAAGTACAAACACAGATATAAATAAACCAAATTAAACATTTTTAATTGGAGCTTCAGAAATGTAATTTGGACCCAACTTCAGATTTTTGGCAAGAAATACCTACAGTCAGAACTGTTACGTTTTGAGATCAAACAAAAAGTGGGCACAACAGTCCTTAAAGGGACAATAAACTCTGTCCTAAGTTATTAGAAGAGACTATGATGTTAAAAAACAAAAACAAAACAGATGATATTAGTACCCTGTTAGTGTACAGCCATACCTGAAATAATTTGTTCAGGGTTGGCCACTGGGGAAGAGCCGATTGTCTGGGATAGAATGCAGCATAGGGCACCTAAAATGATACCCAGTCTAAAGTATTTGTGAGGAAGGGTTAAATAAACTGATTCTCTTTGCAAAATAGGAGACCACAGTGTAACAACATAAATTCAAGCATCACGTAAAGGGGTATAGTCAATAGACATATATTTATTGCTGGTAAGAGCAGAGGAAACAACCTGAAAATTAGAATAAATGGGGAATACCAGCATAACTATATTACACAAAAGGAAGTGAGTATACTAACCACTTGAGAAACACCTGGATTCATTTCTGGAGGAGGGATTGAGAGAAATTCAAGGTTGTTGGTACTGAGATACATTTTTAAAAGAGAAGGTATTTTGGGCAGTATTGCCTTTGTCTGTTCGTAACCATTTTTATTTGATGTGGAGTTAAGCTTTTAATAGTATAATGCTTATATGAGCAAATTCAGGCAACTTTATTTCACTTGTGCTTCATTACTTTAATTATGCTGTAAGATATAACTTTTCTAGTGCCGTTAATTCAGCGCAATGAAGTTGTCACCATTTATTTGAATTAGGGCTGTCAATTAACTGCTGTTAACACCTGTGATTAACACACAGCGCAATTAACACATTCATATTTTTAACACACGTTAATCGCAAACCCTCTGGGCAGGAGGGCAACATGAGCTGCTCTGAGAAACCTGTTTGGTCAGGCGCAGTAACACAAGCCACCACCAGAGGGTGGGAAGAGAAGAGGCTACAGAAAGTAAGGTAGTTCTCATCCCTGTGTTTTTAAAGTAAAAACAGGATGGTCAGGGGCTCACTGGAGTGCGCTCTCTCTCTCTCTCTCTCTCTCTCTCTCTCTCTCTCTCTCACACACACACACACACACACACACACACACACACACACACACTCTCTCTCTCTCTCTCATCTCTCTCTCTCTCTCTTCTCTCTCTCTCGAACCACCCTCCCTGAACCCCCTCCCCATGGCTCCCGGGGCTGGGCTAACGCCCCCGATCCAACTCTGCAACCACAAGCTGGGCTGACCCCCCCCCGTGCTGCCCAAGGCTGGGACAGACCCCCCCCTGAGCTCAGGGGCAGACCCCCCAACCCAGTGCCATCCACAGCTGAGGCTGACTCCTCCTCCTGTGAGCCACCTGCTATCTGTGGCTTGGGCTGACCCTCCCACCCCAAAGGCCCATTCCACTCGGCTGAGGCTGACCCTACCAACCCAAGCTCCATGCCTCCCCCAGTGGAGGCTGATTTTCCCTGTCCCACCCCGAGCTCTGCGCCTCCCCTACCTAAGACTATTCTCCCTCCTGAGCTCTGCGCCTCCCCCGGCTGAGGCTGACACCCCCTCACCCCTAGCTCTGCGCCTCCATCAGTTGAGGCTGATTCCTCCCTCCTACCTGCCTCCCCCAGCGCTGCACTACCCAGGGGTCAGCTCTGAAGCCAACTCTGCCTGCCAGCAGCAAATTTCTCCCAATTTCCTGCTGGGGGGCTTTGCTGCCTTCAGCTGATCCCTAGGCAGCAGCCACCTCTCTCTACTCTGCCTTGCAGCTGGGACAAATACCCGTTTTGGCGAAGAAGTAGGGATAGCCGGGACAGAGCTGAAAAAGGGGACTGTCCTGGCCAAAACAGGACATATCGTCACCCTAGCCAGCCTGACCCCTGTTGTTCCCGGCTGGCCCCTCACTCCAGGGACCAACCTCTCTGCGTCGTGCCCATTTGCCGCAAGCTGGCCACTCCTTCCAAGGGTACCCTCTTGGCGAGCTCAGCTTCCCTGCACCAGCTTTTCCTCCCCTGCCGTATGAGTCCCTGAGAAAAAATCCACCTTCCCTGAAGGGAGCTCATCTAGCTCAGTAAAAGGAGGCGAGCCCAGTACCAGAAGCCAACTTTCCAGAAGCAACAGCAAGACACCTCCCTCACCCTCCTCCTGTACAAGTTATTGCTCGCTTCCCCCTGCCCCTGTCCTCCCCCAACACTGAATGCTTGTTTGTCTGAGTAATTGGCTGAACAAGAAGTAGGCCTGAGTGGACTTGTAGGCTCTAAAGTTTTATTTTATTGTTAAGTGCAGTTTTTCTTTTTTACATAATTCTACATTTGTAAGTTCAACTTTCATGATAAAGAGATTGCACTACAATACTTCAATGAGGTGAATTGAAATTTCTTTTTTACAGTGCAGATGTTTGTAATAAATATAAAGTGAGTAGTGTACACTTCGTATTTGGTGTTGTAATCGAAATCATTATACACCTCTACCCCGATATAACGCAACCCAATATAACACAAATTTGGATATAAGCAGTACTCCAGGGCAGGGCAGGCCTGCGCACTCTGGCAGATCAAAGCAAGTTCGATATAATGTGGTAAGATTTTTTGGCTCCTGAGGACAGCGTTATATCGGGGTAGAGGTGTATTTGAAAATGTAGAAAACATCCAAAAATATTTAAATAAATGGTACTCTATTATTGTTTAATAGCGCGATCAATTGCAAATAATTTAATTGCTTGACAGCACAAATTTGAATGGAAGTTAGCATTCTGATTAACTGAGGTCCTAATTCAGCAAGAAACTTAAGCACATGCCCAACTTTTAGCTTGTGAGTCGTCCCAGTGAAATCAGTAGGACTGATCAAGTACTTTGGTGATCTTAGCCCTTGGATACCACTTTGATCATTACTTAGAGGAATGGGAAGATACTTTTTTATTGGCCTAGGTGTTGCATCAGCGCTGACTTTTTATCAAGAGGAGAATCTTAGAACTGCAGAAGATATAAAATATAATGCCACCTGTCTTTGAATGTCCCCACTTAGAATCCCCAGGGAAGCTAACTGAGAATTTTGCTTCAGTAAGGATTTCAGAGTTGGACCTATTAATATGCTGTGGTTCTGTTGCTAGGTATGTCAGGGTTTATTAAGGATTTCACTTGTAACTTAGCCCTGGTCCACACTGGGGAGGGGAAATCGATCTAAGTTATGCAACTTCAGCTATGTGAATAACGTAGCTGAAGTCAACATACTTAGATCTACTCAACACAGTATCTTCACTGCGGTGAGTCGACTGCTGACACGCCCCCATCGACTCTGCCTGCGCTTCTCAGCCTGGTGGAGTACAGGAGTCGATGGGAGAGCGCTCGGGGGTTGCTTTATGGTATCTAAACGCGATAAATCGACCCCCGCTGGATCGATTGCTGCCCGCCGATCTGGCGGGTAGTATAGACATACCCTTAGAGACTCTGAGTAAAAATTTTATAATTTTGTTTTTATTGTGTTTGTATTTTAAAAGCAATTATATTTTTTCTGTCAGTTCCTTTATGCTCAGTGTAACAAACTGCCTTTCTTATTTCAAATCAGTTATATATAGCCTGAGATCTCTCTGGAATAACAGGGAAGTAGAATTAATTAGGTAATAGGTTTTGAAATCTGTACATATGACAAAACTACATAATTTACAGAGGCAAAGCAGTATCCATGATCTTTTAAGAAAAAGATTGAAAACAAAAGCCTCATGGGTAACAAGAGTGATGAAGAGAGGTTTAGTGGTGTATTTATGTGGCAAACTGGCAGAATAAAAAGATAAGAAGGAATTTTATGTTTGGTTAGCTTTTGAGATATTCCTGAAAGTAATTTAATTTTTGCTGTTTGGGAACATATTTTTATTATCATAAACATGGAAGATAACCATTCACACAAGTGGGGATTTGACCTAATTCTGAGATATCTTCTCTTTCCATTTGAGGACAGAAAGCTTTTTGTAACTCTGAATATAAAGGTTGTAAAAGTACTGTATTATGCATACAGATATTAATACAGATGACTGTTTTATAAGACACGTTTTCCAAAGCAAAACTGTAAAAATTATAATTATTTGTACAACACTGTGATTTTAAATCATAATGTAGGTAATGTATATATTTGTTTTCTGTTTGCTTTCTTATTCAAATTATATTTCACTAATTTAAAGAATTCTGAAAATCTGTTCTGATCGAATCACAAATTAATCATTTCTGTCTTGCTTCCCCAAGATTTACTTTAATATCTGTTCCATTCCAATTCCTTTTTTGTTAAGAATCAGTTTAGCAAACAAGTTGTTAGCACTGTGTAAACCATCTGTTGAATGGAGAAATGTCTTAAACTTCTGGGTGCCACATTTCAGGAAAAATGTAGACAAATAGGAGAAAGTCCAGAGAAGAGCAATAAAAATTATTAAAGGTCTAGAAAACATGACCTCTGCGGAAAGATTGAAAAAAGTGGGTTTGTTTAGTCTAGAGAAGACTGAGAGGGGACATAAGAGTTCTCAAGTACGTAAAAGGTTGTTACAAGGAGGGAGCAAAAATGTTTTTCTTAACCTCTGAGGAAAGGACAAGAAGCAATGAGCTTAAATTGCAGCCAGGACGATTTAGGTTGGACATTAGGAAAAACTTCCTAACTGTCAGGGTGGTTAAGACTAGAATAAATTGCCTAGGGAGATTGTGGGGATTTTTAAGAGCAGATTGGACAAACACTTGTCAGGGATGGTCTAGATAATACTTAGTCCTGCCTTGAGTGCAGGGAACTGGACTAGATGACCTCGTGGGGTCCTTTCCAGTTCTATAATTCTATGATTCTAAATGACTGTTTTGGTGGTAGGATTGATGGAAGGGAGATGCACAGAATTACTTATGATCATTAGTGAAATTTACTTAGTTTTTCACTCTAAAGATTTAGTAATAAGTGGTTTATACAGCAAGGCTGTACTAAAATAAGATGGCTACGGTCTTGGTAGTCTTATTAGACCTAATAATTTTGCATTAGGGCAGACAGCTTTGTAGGTTGTATAGTCATATTTTATGTAAAATTTGAACTTGGAGAATCCTTAAATATAAAAAGTTACAGCTGTTTACACAGCTACTTAACTTTAGAAACACTAGCAAGTCAATCAGGGCTATGTCTACACTACGGACCTAGCTGTGCCACTGTATGGTCTCCCATGTAGTTGCTCTATGCTGATGGGAGAGAGCATAATTAAACCACCCCACAATAAGTGGTGGTAGTGTGTTGGCGGGAGAGCGTCTCCTGACAACATAGCACTGTCCACACCAGCACTTCTGTTGGTGAAACTCATGTCGATCCGGGAGGTGATTTTTTCATACCCTTTACTGACAAAAGTGCTAGTGTAAACATAGCATAGATCTTTGAAATGTTGACATTGTAAATTCATCCATCCACCAAAGTATTTGAGCGTTTGTGTCCAAAGCTCCTCCAACTATAAAGATCTTGGTTTACTTCCCTAAACTTGAGTTGCTGTTTGGCAGCTTGTTAATGTGACCTCTTAGATTTTGTTCGTATGCGCTAATATCTGAATTTCGTTTCACGAATTCAATTTGAATCACAATATCGCTTTTTTGCTCAGAATTCAATGCTAAAATTCAAGTACTGAGTTCAGCTTCTGAGTGCAAAAGATGTGTGCAAGGACCAGTGTGTCAAACGTTAAATAAAAAGATAAAATCCACTTGTACTAAATTAGTATTTTGTCTTACTAATAAAACACTGATAGTCTTAACTTTTCTCCTTTATAACATCTTTCTTGGTAACAAAGTCCAGTAAAGTGCTGTGGACCTTCAAAGAGTTTGTAGAACCTAGTTGAAACCAAAATATGCCCCTAACTTTTACAGTATTATATGTTAATTTTACATAAAGAAATAATCAACCAGTTATATACAATTAGGTAGGTTAAGTTGCATTATATGAGTGTTGCATTTGATAAACTGTCACTTGAGATATAGGAGTCACTTCACTTCAGTTTAAAAAAAAGTCTTAACCTGCACTGTAAAATATTTGCAATCAGATCTGGGCTAGAGTGATATATTAAATTGATCATTGCCTTTTCTGCTATGCGATATTACACTCTTCATCTTTCTCATTCATTTTGCATGCATCTGCTCACTTCTGTACAGCCACAGTAGAGGCAATTGAGGCTGAAAAAGGTATGATCAGAGTCTTTGTCAGTGGCAGAGATCTGTGGTGTCTGGGTGGGAATTCAAAAGTATTCTGTGTGCATGTGTCTTACATTCAACTTGCACAACCAGAGATGAATCAACTGTATTGATTCATCCTTTTTACATGTAACATTCATTTCTTGCCTTAGGATAATAACTTCCTTTCATAATGTTTCAGAGAAATCATTTTGTTTTTTCCCCCCGTTTCTTCAGAAAATGTGCAATAGTTTTTTGCTTTTTATTTGTGTAAAGCATGTTGTGATATGTGGTTTGTGTCTTGATGACTTTAAAAAGTGGTAGTGTTGAATTTTGTTTTTTCTGAATTAAACTGCAAATATGTTTTGAGTTGGGAGTGGGGGTTATTTATGCATGTTTCTTTTGATAAAGCTTATTTTTAGTGGCTTGAAACCTAATCTTTTCATCACTTTCCATAACACATCTGGTAGTGCAAGACCTATAATTACAGTGTTCCTATTTTTACTATGTGATTTTGAGGGTAGTTTGCTGACCAAATTTGTTTATAGTGTGTACACACACTGAAAGGCATAGCAAAATACAGGGGTTGTCAGTGCTGCTGTACCTAATGTGTTGCTGTACAGGCACCCTTTGTTAATGTTACAACTCCATACAATTCTGGTGCATGTAAATAAAAGCCTTTTACATACACATTTTGATTTCCTATATCACATGTTAAATGAAGTGAATGACAAACAGCATAGCACTTGGGAGACCCTCCTTAGTATGTTTCTAATTTGGTCGCAAAACACCATTTAATGACTACTTTGTTTATTATGGAAATCAGATATCCGAAAATGTTACCAAGAGCCAAATTCTGTTCCATTGTAATCAGTGGATACTGCGCATGCACACAAGAGAAAATTTTGTTCCTAAGACTTCAAGCTTTTCATACGGTCAGCCATTTTTACATCTAAATGCAGCTGAGTAAGAAGGCATTCCTGTTTCATTTAAAATAATGTGTAGAAGAGTAATATCTAGTTTCCTGTTTAAAGCAATGCCCAACTGATGACTTCTGAGACTGTGGTCGTTGTCCATTTCAACCATCCACATGATTAGAACAGAACTAGAGCCATATTCTGCAGTTTTGTCTGCATGAAAACTGCAGGATCAGGACGTTGATTTGTATGAAAAATCTGAAGGCTTTTTTGTTTTTTTTTAAACACTTGTGCTGCTTTGCCTACACTGCATTTGCTGATCTGCTTACTGACATTCCATTCAAGTGATCGGGATGTTAAGATGAGCCTGATACACACAGCAGCAAAGCAGTTGTTAGCACTGATCACACAAGGAGTGCTCAGCAGCAAAGTAGGTTTAAGCCACCTTGATTCTTACCTGAAAAATATTTGCCATATACTATTTTGATTGTTGGTTGAAATCATGATTGCCATTGAACATTCCAGGAAAGCACATTAGATAAGCTTTTACTAATTCAGTTGTAGAGCCATAAAAGTTCCTTTGGCTAATTTCTTAGCTGTCTTTTAAAATCATTTTATTAGAAAAAGTATATACTTTCAACTTATTTTTCTGTTACTGACCTATGAAATTTGCATTTTGTTAAGCAATACGAGGATTTTCTCCGCAACATAAAATCTGCAGTTTTGAAGAAGCAAAAGGTTTGGATAGGATCAATGAGAGAATGCCACCAAGAAAAGATGCTCTTCAGCAAGATGGTATTAATTCTGTAAACACAACAAATGCCAATGGAAACAATGGAACTGGCAACAACAGTGTACAGTGACCACACCAACTTCTGGTTTACTCATATGTCTTGCCTGAGAATTCCTAGAGTACTGCTTTCTGACATGACAACAGATGAAATAGCCAGGGGATCAGTCAAACTGGCTTCTTAATATGATGTGGAAAACATAACCTGATCCCACTGAAGACAAACCATCATGCTTTTGAGGCAACAGCCCCTCTCTATAAGTGATGACGGAACATCTGTGAGCATGCTTCATATATTTACAGAAATTCCAACATTGCTGGCTGAATACTGAGGAGAGCTATGGGGAAATGGTTGGGCTGTTATCAGTAAAGCATATCTAGACTAGCATTTTATGCTTATCATAGTCAACACTTTAAGTTTACAAAATGGGATTTTCTTTTCAGCAGAGCTAGTTTTTTTTATTTTTTTTTCAATTAGACTTTCAAATACAATCCTAAGAGCTACTATTTATTAATGGACATTGGTTTCATGAAGTGTCTTTAAAAACATACATTAGAATAGTCTTAAAAAAATCTGAGGCTGCAAAAACTGTGTTAAATAAATGGAAAAAATGCCAAAAATCTCAGCTGGTCATTCTGTAAAATGCTGACCTCAGGTGTACACCTTAGATGTTGCTAATTTCGGTATTATATTCACTGTATTTTTTAGTTAAAGCTTATCAGAAGATTTCTGTGTAGGAATGTTTACTTGAACACAGATTTTAAAATATTTAATGTAGAAACTTTTATGCCCAGCTTTTGAGACTCTCCCCATACCTTGAATTTAATATATATATATAAAATATATATATATTAATTTTAGAAGTCTGAAAAACAATGCAATTGTTAATTTTAAGGTACTTTTAATTGAACTTTGTACATTATGTTAAAGTACATTTTGATTCATATCAAGTCTGTAAAGCTTGGCATTGTATTTTGTGTATGCATGTTTTCATTTTGCAAATATTTAATATATAGACCTCTGATGTACAGGAACAACATCTATAGGTTATATAGATGTTATGGGTACTTTTACTTTATTGTGAGTATTAAAGTTGCTTAAATAGCTAATAATCACTGGGCAGGCTGAATAGCTGCAAGCTTTTTATTATTTTTCTTAATTCTGTAAAGGAAACTGAAAATGGTATTGAAATATTTATTCAGCACATAAGCAATTGTTCTGTTCAGTTGTTAAGGCATTAGTGAAAGTGTAAAATCGAGACTGCATGTTTTTTTAGCTACAGGACTGCTTGGTTAAACTAAAAATTGAAACCATATGCTGATTTGTTCACACATAATCAACTGTACTGTTTGCCACTGTACCTTGTTATATATTTTGACATTTGCTACCTACCTTTCTTATCCCCTGGAACACAACTTGAAAGTTAAGTCACTAGAGTTCATCTCCCTTTTTGTTTGCCGTAAAGTACAATCTGTAGAAACCCCTAAGTTGAAAATTTTATGCATGTTCTGAACTATTCAAGTATTTTATAAACAGTAGCACACAATAAATTTTGTGCATGGGCTGCTGCTTCTAACATCGTGTTTTTGTTTTATTATTTTGAACAGTATTTTTCTAAATCATTTTAAATTGGCAGAAAAATGGGTATAGTGTAAATGGTCACTTAGTTTGGCTTTAAAGCAATATAATTGGAGCTTAAATTGTCATCTTGAATTTCTGCTTCCATTTATTTTGCTAATTTTCGTTTAGTGAGTTCTTGCAAATAAAAGACTTCAGAATTTTTCTTGACATTAAATTTGACATCCAATGATGATTTGTACAAACCTACAAGGAAGGTCAATATTGGGGTTCACTCAAGTTTTTTTTTTAAAAGCTGTTCATTATTGATGCCTTTTGTATTTGCTCAATGGTTGTGAATGACCATTTGTGATGTCAAGTAAGGTGCCTTATTTGAGAGTCAATAGCTGATAATATGATAAGGTTGAATCTTGTTTGGATTGAAGGTTAAATGAGAAAATCTACTAAAAAAGACTATGTAGTATATTCTGAACTGTAAACCTATTCTGGTTTTACTTTATTTATTTAGATGCAGAGTAATTGGAAATAGTGATGAACAATCTGAACACAGAAGACCAAGTGACAAACAAAGGTAAGTATTATCAGACATAATTCATGGGCTATGTAGTCTCTGATATTTGACACTGGGACAGAGCAAAATTTGCACCAGTATCATAAATGTATAAATAGGGACCTGTCAATTTCACGGTCATAGGATTTTAAAAATCGTAAATTTCATGATGTAATTGTAGGGATCCTGACCCAAAAAGGAGGTGTGGGGGGGGGGAAGGGGAGTGAGGGGTCACAAGGTTATTATAGGAGGGGTTGTAGTACTGCTACCCTTACTTCTGTGGTGCTGCTGGCAGTGGTGCTGTCTTCAGAGCTAGGCAGCTAGAGAGTGGTGGTTGCTGGCTGGGAGCCCAGCTCTGAAGGCAGAGCTGCTGCCACCAGCAGCAGTGCACAAGTAAGGATGGCATGGCATGGTATTGCCACCTGTACTTCTGTGCTGCTGCTGGCAGGACGCTGCCTTCAGGGTTGGGTGCCTGGCCAACAGCCCCTGTGTCGCCAAGCTCTGAAGGCAGAGCAGAAGTAAGAGTGGCAATACCATGACCCCTCTAAAATAACCTTGTGACACCCCCCCACCTCCCTTTTGGCTCAAGACCCCCAATTTGACAAACGCTGGTATCCTGCCATGAAATCTGCATAGTATAGGGTAAAAACACTCAAAATACCAGATTTCATGGTCTGTGACACATTTTTCATGGTCGTGAATTTGGTAGGGGACTAGGTATAAAAATTTAACCTAGACGATGGTCTGCCAGTGCTGCATTTTTGATGGTGTGAATTGGAAAAATCCACCAATCCTCAGCCAATTATCTTTAACTGATTGGTTCTCTTGTGGCCAGTTTTGATAAGGTAGTATTCCACACACACCCGTGAAATATAATACAATTGAAACCTCATACTCTCTGTGAATACAATTCTTAGGCATCGGATGATCACAGCATGTGTGGAGAGCAACACCAACACCTAATGTAATTTGAAAATCTTAAAAGCCTATTAAAAATAGATTGTTTTTGCCTGAATCTCAACTTGCTCTGTGGATCACTACTTTACTAGAACATCTTTAGGCAGAGAAATCTGCCTTTGGGTGGGTAACTGGTTTTTAAGAGGGTAATCCTTTCACATAAATGAAGATGTCCTCCATTTTATCTCTGAAAACCATTCTTCCAGTAAAAGGCAGATAAAGGAGCAACTCCTGAATATGCCTGAGACTGACTACTCTGAGGCCATGGCTAGACTACGCGCCGTATCGGAGCGTTAAAATCGATTGCTCGGGGATCGATATATCGCGTCTAATCTAGATGGGATATATCGATCCCTGAGCGTGCTTATATCGATTCCGGAACTCCACCAACCCCAACGGAGTTCCGGAATCAACATGGCAAGCCGCGGACATCGATCCCGCGCGGTGAGGACGGGTGAGTAAATCTATTTTAGATATTCGACTTCAGCTACGTTATTCACGTAGCTGAAATTGCGTATCTAAAATCGATTTTACCCCTTAGTGTAGACCAGCCCTGAGCTATGTATACTTCCCAATAGTGTCCCAATCAAATGCATTAAACCTCTCTCAGTGGATGCATTGTCATCTCCATTGTTGTATGCAGTGTTGTTATAGCCATGTTGGTCCCAGGATATTAGAGATTCTGGGAGAGGGAGAAACAACTACCTTTTTGCAGGAGCCACACACAACTCCAGTTAAGGGAATAATTGCAAATGACATTTTAATGAAAATCTTCTCTTACCTTTGCAGAGTTTAATTGATCATAAGACTCTGAATCTATAACATACAAAAATCCTGAAAGTGGATTGCCAGCTCTTCTGTGATTGTGCATCCAAGATGCTGATGCAGAAAAATTTAGATGTTATGTGTACTATCAATGCGGTGTTATGCCTTGGTTGCTAGAATCTATCTGATGGCCTAACCCACAAAACAGGAGAGTGCGGCGTAGCAGTCAGAATCCTTTGGGCTACCTTTGCTCTCAGAGCGTGTGACCTAGCAATCAGTGTTCTTTGGGCTACTCTTGTTCACAGGGCAGCATGATGTAACAGTCAGAGCAGATTGAGCTACTATGCTGGGTCACAGGCCCTCCAGCAGGGTGGAGCACCAAACAGTCTGGGGAGCTCAGGCAGGACGGCAGACTGTCTCTGCCAAGGGTGGGGTAGCACCATAAGGTAGAGAGACCTGGGCCCACCCCACTCCACTGGTCCCAGCCCAGAGCCCTTACAGTGGTGGATGGTTCCACCACTGGGTCAGCGAAGATCCAGCCAAAACATGCTGTTGGGTTTCCTGGTCCTATTTCCTGTGAGTCACTTCCTACCCTGTCTTTCAGTGCGGCAGTCCTGTGGGTCCCTGGGGTTGTTGGCTGGTGAGATCGCTGGAACCTCAGTTCCCTTCCACATCTCTGCAAGCAGTCCGGGGTCTGCCTGGGGTTTGGCGTGCCTGGCCTCTGGGGAGTGGGTCTCCCGTAGCTCTCTGCAGGAAGCTTGCAATACACATCCTTTGTCCTCAGCAGTCCAGCCCAAGTGAGCTAGGCTGTTCCCTTTACACCCTGTCTCCATGCTGAGCATGCCTAGCAGGGGTGGAGCTTCCTCAGCCTGCAATGCACAGTTAACCCCTATGGAGCCAGTGCGGGAAAGATACACCCTGTCACAAGCACCTTCTGAATTACAATGCTTCCTGGATACTTAATTCTTTGTTTCTGATGGGAGAAAAGCTTAAAACCTAATCTCTCTCACAGAAATCCTTAACAATCAAACCCAATAATCAGTTATAAAGACAATTTGCTGAAAATTATTGGACTTTAACACCATCACAAAGAAAAGCACTGACAAACTCTTCATGTAAAAGAAGAGTGTTTGTTAATTATTTCTCATTCTCTTTGGTCTACCTCTGTGTTCCTCCTCCCCTAAAGACAGGGCAGTTCTTTAACATTCCATTGAGTTTATTCTAGAGATTTGGAGTTTCATGTTAAACGAGCCTGTTCCTTTACTAGTGTTGTGTCCTGCTCTCCAATGGTTACTGCAGAGAAACTCACTCTCACTGGACATGAGATGAGATCTGAAGATCTTGCTCAGTTTGAGAAAAGTTACCAATTTGTTTTGACAGTTGTAACTATGAACAGAAAATCAATAAGACCTCCATTGCTTAGTGCATTAAATATTACATCGCGTTAGCTTAGGACAGCTAAAATGGCTAGGGGCACAGTCATTAAATGCTGTTCTGTAAGAAGCGTAGCAGTGCCCTAAATTTGCTGAGCTGTCCGGTCATTGATTCGTTGGATTTGTCCTAGTTGTTGGTTATTAATAATAATCTCTAGCTCTTATACGGTCCCTTTCACCAGTAGATCTCAAAGCCCTTTACAAAGCTGCTAAGTATCCATGTTTCACAGACAGGAAAGTGACTTGCCCAAGGTCACCCAGCAGGCCTGTGGCAGAGTTAGTAATTCAACTCAGGTTTCCATGCCCACTCTAGTGCTCTATCCAATAGCCCTCACCACTGTAACGTAAGCTAAAGGAGATGAGAGCTTACTACCTGCAGTATCCACTGGTTGTTCCATTCCTGTGCTACAGCCTGTACTTGGCTGTAGAGGGACCTACCTGGACCCCAGTGTAAGTTAGATCAGTCTCAGGGCTCCTCTACCTAACACTTTGCTGTTTTATGGGCCTGGGAAATGAACAATAGCTGTAATGTAGTATGCTCTAGCCACATATCCAATCCTCCTCCTACAAGGGGGGAGGGGGGGGCTGGTGCAGAGTCCTTGTGCCACTTTTACACTGGCTGGGGATGGGTTGTATTCTCAGAGACTATTGTTGCTCATTATGAGAGTACTGTAAGGGGGATTTAGTGTAACTGAGCATAAGGTCCAAAATGTGTTATGGTAGTGGGCCATTGTCTACCACTTTATGGCAGACTTCCAAGCAGTTGTTTTTTCAGATCTATGAAAAGACTTGCTATCACCTAGTGATCTGAACTGGAAACTGAATGCTCATTTATGCTATACTGTAAATCAGGAGTAGGCAGCACATGAGCTGATTTTAAAAGTCTTATTTACTTTATAATATAACTAAACTATTGTATGTAGACTTATAGAAAGATCTTCTAAAAACATTAAACTGTATTACTGGCATGAAATCTTAAATTAGAGTGAATAAATGAAGACTTGGAACACTACTTCTGAAAGGTTGCTGATTCCTGCTGTAAATTCTAGTGGTGCGTGAATGTAATCTCATCATCCAAAATTGTTTGTTCATTTATATTTTCATTAACAGAAGTCCATTTCAAGGCTTCTCTGTAAAAGTTGCTGTTGCCTTTAAGTATATTGAGCCACAAAAATGTCTCACTTAAACAGCTGTCTAGTGGAATGTCTCCAGCCAGGTGTGGCTATTTTTCTTTTAATTGGAGCTGTCAGTGCTGGATGTGCAATGAGCACTCCTGCTGCAACTGGCCTTACATAAGTCAAGAGAGCACCTCCAATCTCTGGAATCAAGGGAGAGGGATAGCTCAGTGGTTTGGCCTGCTAAACCCAGGGTTGTGAGTTCAATCCTTGAGGGGGCCACTTAGAGATCTGGGGCAAAATCAGTACTTGGTCCTGCTATTGAAGGCAGGGGGCTGGACTTGATAACCTTTCAAGGTACCTATCTCAGAGCTGGAAGGGATCTCTTCATATAGTAGCCCTAGATTGCTATGTCCTTGGTCTCCGCATTGGCCCAGGTCTCTGGCTCACTGATATGTGCTGTGCTTCTGGTCTCCACTTTTGCCCTGGAGCTCGCCCTTCACAGTCATGACAGGAAGAAGAGAATTGCTCCACATTACGCAACGGTCATCATCGCACTGTCAGTCACTGTTGCTGAGACCTCAGGGATGCTCCCCAACATGGTGCTGCTCTCCATTCTCCTGGCACTGGTCACCTGCGGAGATGGTTAGCTGCCAGACCCAGGCATCAATAGCCCTGCCCCGGTCACCGGAGGACAAGGACTTCTCTGGCTTGGAGCAGCAGTTCAGTTAAGCTCCAGAGAGTGCATCTGCTGCAGTGATGGCAACAAGGCTAGTGGCTGATACAATGGCCTTATTGGAACACTTGGGGCATACCTATTATGCAGGTGCCTGGTGCCCAAACCCCACCAGCCTTCTCTCACTGCATCGGACAAAACCACTGGCACCAGGATGAGTGCAATCACAATCCTGCAAGGGTGCTGAGCACTGTTAGCCTCCGCTGAATTCAGAAGGAGTTTGATGCATTGTACAGGAGCAGGTTATTCATCAGTAACAGGTGGCTGTAACTGACCTACCCTAAACTAGAGGTATGTCTACAGTACAAACCTAGGCCAGTATACTGCAGTGGTGTGCATCCTCACCAGGAACACTTTCACTAACCTAAGAGAGGCAGTGTGGGGAGCTGAAAGCCTGGTGTCTCTGCCAGGAGTGAGGGGGAAGCTGGCCTGGGCTTCTCATGCCTGTTCCCCAAGCTATTAAATTGTCAAGGCTGCCCAGTTCCTAGCAAGCAGGAGGTCCCTCAGGCTTCTCACTCCCTGGATTTCTTGCCCCAGCTCCAGGTAGGGGGAGGGGGTGAAGCTTTCTTGACAATTTCATGTTTCCTGCCATGCAATTGTCAAGAAAGCTTCAAGACAGCAGATGTAAGGAACAGTGTCTACACAAACACTGCCTTGTCCTCAACTACACCACGAGACATACAGCTTACATCAGTGGGATGATGGCTGTAGTATAGACCAACTCTAGGTTTCCCAAAAAGTGACATGTGAATGCTTTTCCACTAGTTGGTGCCTGTTCCCCTGTAAAGTGTGCAGACAAGTTAAATCACTTAACATGTTACTAAGAACTTCAGATTTTTTCCTACCATTTTGCTAATACTTCTGCTTTGAGCATTGCATGGTTCTGGCCATGGAAACGGAAGTATAGTTCGCCTTTTAGTACACAGCTTTGGGTTTAAACATTCCCTTGCAGTATTTTACATTTGTTTAAGGCTACCCAATAATGGCTTATTAAAATAGCCTGTCCAGTCATTTACTGCATTAATATTCATTCATCTGAATAAATTAGATTTGGGAAGATCCCATCAGTAAGTCCTTTTATCTGTTTTTCATTTGGCACCATAAAATTAGGTTACAGAGTGCACTTATCATTCCAGGCCAAACAATATCAGCCCACTTCTGATGACTTCCACTCTACAATATTTGCTGTGCACACACTTAAACCATTAATACTTGGACTCAATCAATCAGGTCATATCATCATGGAAACTGGTTCTGTAACAGAAATAAACTTTCCTAGCCTTGTTTTAATTTGTATAGACATAGGTGAGGTTATGATGCACTGTGCTTTCTCACCCTAAAATGTAACAGAACAGCACTAGCTGTCACCTTCAGCTCCCAACTAAAACCTCTCCAGCGCATCATCAAAGATCTACAACCTATCTTGAAGGGCAATCCCTCACTCACAGATCTTGGGAGATAGGCCCACAACCTGAAGCAAATACTCACCAGCAACCACACAACAAAAACACTAATCCAGAAACCCATTCTTGCAACAAAGCCTGTTGCCACCTCTGTCCATATATCTATTCAGGAGACACCATCATAGGGTGGCTGATGTGATTAGGTCCTATCAGAGGCTCATTCACCTGCATATCTACCAAGGTGATATGCCAGCAATGCCCCTCTGCCATGTACATTGGCCAAACTGGACAGTCTCTACGCAAAAGGATAAATGGACACAAATCAGACGTCAAGAATTATAAGATTCAAACACCAGTCAGCGAATACTTCAACCGCCCTGGTCACTCAATTACAGACCTCAAAGTTCCAATACTCCAACAAAAACCTGCACAAATTGGAATTAAATTTGCAAACTGGACACCATTAAATTAGGCTTGAATGTATAATGACCCATCAACTCAGTCTTTAAAGTAAAACCTATTTCCCCATGCAAATTTTTCCCCTACCGTTACTCACACCTTCTTGTCAACTATTGGAAGTAGGCCATCCTGATTATCACTACAATCAGTTTTTTTTCTCCTGCTAATTGCTCACCTTAACAGATTACTCATTATAGTTATTATGGCAACACCCATTTTTTTCATGTCCTCTGTGTATATATATTTTCCTGCTGTATTTTCCACTGCATGCATCTGATGAAGGGGGTTTTAGTCCATGAAAGCTTATGCTCAAATAAATTTTAGTCTCTAAGGTGCCACAAGTACTCCTTGTTCTTTTTGCTGATACAGACCAACACAACTACCACTCTGAAACTTAAAATGTCAAAGTGGTGTTGAGATCCACTATGTTGCTCTTTTGAATAACTGGCTAAGCAATTTAGTACTAAAGATTCTGTTGAGACAAGTGTCCCAGGACTGTTTTAGTGAAAGGGTTTAATTCCTACAGACCTTTCAAGAAGTGCTATTGAAGGCAGTGGAACTACTCAGCTGAGCAAGGGCTGCAGAATCTTTGCAGAGAAATGATTTGTACTATAATGGTTGTTTGAAGGAAGTAATTTAATGTGGCATCTCAGCTGTATTTTCTATGGGTCAAAAATGACACTGACACTTCAGGTAAATGACAGTAGATACATCTTATTTTTATATAGTAAAGTATAAATGTGCTCTAAATTAAGGCAACCATATGTGCAAAATAAAAAATCTTAAATCATTCATAATTAAGAAGGGATATTTGGTTACGCAGTATTGAAAATCATTCTTTGTTACATGCAAGGCTAGTTATTTGTCTCCCTAATAAGCTCGTTACATGTCCTTCACTTTGTTAAAATGTAAATCTTTTCTATTGACCAACAATTGCCAGCAGCAACTTCCTGTAGTCACCACTTGTGTCACTTGATATCATTGTAGCCAAAGTCTTCTGGTACATCTGCGTAAACATCTGCTTGATCTGTACAAGATCAATCTGTGTCAAAAGAAAGAGATAAGCATAAAACACTCAATAAGCAATCTGTGTCCAGTATGGGATAATTCAGTGGTGGAGTAAGAGTCCACTTGCAGTGAACCCAGACAAAACATCCATTCATTCCCTGTACCTCATAGCAGCCCAGACAATGCACGCAGAAAGGAAAGAGATGCTCTCTATGCATGACACACTCTCAAGATCTGTCAAAGCTGCACGCAGCCTCCTGACCCTCTCTGAGGTTAGATGACACTTTGGAGTCTTGCTGTTGCCAACACTTCTGTAAATTGGTGAAGGTGGCTGCTTCAGCCTCTGGGAGCAAACAGACTGAAAGGCCCTCAAGTTCTCCAGTCCACTTCAAGAGGAAAAGCACACCAGGGTCCCTCCCCACTGCTTCTAGATGGGTAAGTTACTTTGAAAAAGCAAGCAGCAGCAGAGTCTTACAGTTAAATACTCCTACTTTTCCTCTTTAATTGCATATCAGTGGATGAGACATGCAGGGTTAACCCACCACATCTCAACAGCCAGCCTAGGGTTCCTGATAGGGAGAATCCTCTCCAAAAGACAAAAATAACAGGAATCAAAAAGCATCTCATCCCATGAGTGCTAGCTCCACCCCCACAAGTAGGGAAGCCTCTGCTTCTGAAGGTAAAATTCAGAAACAGTGAGATAAGCTCCTTAACAACAGTCCATATCTGAAACCATGAGGAGGGAGGCGGCGGCCACCAACAAATGAGCAAGCTCAATCATTTCCTCCAACCAAACTTCGAAGAACTTACACAGAAGTGGTCAACTGATGATAAATGGAAAAGTACTAGGGGATGGAGAATTTTGCAGAAGTGAACGTTCTGTGCACAGTATCAGAGGGGTAGCCGTGTTAGTCTGGATCTGTAAAAGCAGCAGAGAATCCTGTGGCACCTTATAGACTAACAGACGTTTTGGGGCGTGAGCTTTCATGGGTGAATACCCACTTCGTCAGACGCAGGCACAGAATTTCTTTTCCCCCACAGAAATAGGGTGCAGCGCTGCTGGCCGCCAGTAGGGGTCACTGGACCCAGCAGAGCCCAGCTCACAAATAGAACACAAGGTGAGGGAGAGGAAACAAGGGTTCCCAGCAGCTGCAGTTCCCAGCATGCCCTGAAGTAAGGAGGCAGCGGAGTGTAGGAATATCCCTGCAAGCCCAGATCCCAGCATCAGGTTGTTTCTCCTTCTGGATCCCATGCGCTCTGTGGTATTGGGGGGAGAGGGGAGGAGGGTTGGGTGGGCACAGTGGCTGGCTCTGGGGAGAGGGGTTGTGAGTGTCTGGCCTCCCAGCTGGGTGGTGTAGGTGGGGCAGAGAAACAGGAACTGGATTGTCATAGGGGTTTCTTTAAATTTTCTACTCCTGGGGGAATTTTTATATTGTATTGTCTGTATTGTTACTGACAGACAGGTATTTTGAAATAAGTTACCAAAATTTGTAAACTGCTTCCTCCTCATTTTTGGAAAGGAGGAGGAAGAGATTCTTACCTCACTGCGAGTGACTATAATTCTGACAAGTGTAGAATCATCTGTGCCAGCTCCTTTCATGGAATAGTAAAGTCTCTCAGCAAAAAAAGCCGGGCGATTTAGAGCACATTGCACTACAAGAAAGTGTAGTTACTGGGTTATTTCAAATAATGCATACTGCAGTCACTATTCACATGGTTGTATTTGGCAGAATTAAATAGTTGATGTAGGAGATGGCAGGGCCGGCTTTTGGCCAATTCCACCAATTCCCCCGAATTGGGCCCTGCACCCAGTGAGACTCTCTTCCCTGGCTAGAGTTGTCTTTTTAAATTTTTGCTCACCTGGCAGCGCTCCGGGTCTTCAGCAGCACTTTAGCAGCGGGTCCTTCAGTGCCACCGAAGATCTGCAGCGAGTGGAGGACCCACCGCCGAAGACCCGGAGCGCCACCCGGTAAGTACAAGCCCCATGTGTTGTTTTTTTTTTTGTAAATAGAGTCATCTCTGCCAGGACCCCATCGAAACTGTTCGAATTGGGCCCCGCACTTCCTAAAGTCGGCCCTGGGAGATGGTATACATGGTATTTGGAAACAGTTCCTCTTATTGCTTTGTGATTCTTCCTCAAGCCAGACCCATACTGGTCACAGTTCAGCAATTTTTAGTGTGTTGGTTAAATTCTATTATGTCCATCTCATCACATTTCTTTGAGGTTTGGAAACCTGACTGTTTTGTTACTGAATCTTTCAGCTTAGGCCTTACTGTCCACTGGTAAAATAATTTCATAGCCACAAGAAGTATTTAAGCTTCACTAAGCGTGGATACCTTTTTACACAGCTTCGAACACAGGTTAGTAGCCCAACCATTGCTAGTTGGCCACATCATTGTATAACATTTCAGCCATGAAGACAGCACTTTGACAAGTAGAGAAGCCTTAATTCAATAACAAAAATCATCTAAGGAGACACTTCATTTTAAAAAACAAATCTTTCCGGGGGGTGATTGGTACTGGAATTCAAAGATTTTTACCTCTAGGTTCTTAGCTAGAATTCCAACAGCATAAAGTACCAATTGAAAATTATCACCACCTACTGGCTGTGAAACTTGTCTCTGTTCAGTTCCTATTGGATATCATTCTTATAATGTGATTTGGAAACCTAATTAATAGGTCACAATTTCAAGAAAAAGAGTTCTCAACAAGCATTGATCTTTTTACATTGCTTCAAATGGGGCAGAGCTTAGAAGAGCTCTGCATAGCAATCTTGTGGCACCAACATCAAGGATGGTTGAAGAAAGGACACCATCCTACATAGGTGGTTGACACAAAAAGAGTAAGAATGGACAATATACTGTTAAGAGGTAGAGAGTCGAGAAACTTTTTTTTTTTTTTTTATTATTAAGCTCTCGTAGTTAGGGGGTTTCTAAACTTCAGGAATCCCTTAATAATAAATTATCTAATGATTACTCTTTCCAATCAACGACCATTAGGGCCCTACCAAATTCACAGTCAAGAAAAATGTCACAGACCATGAAATCTGGCTGTTGAAGAGGAGGGACAGGGCTGGGAGTACCCCATGCAGGGACTCCTACCATGGGCCAGGCTCCCATTGCTAGTCCCAACACAGGCTGATGAGGGGAGGGACAGGACATCTTCTTCCTCTACAGAGGCTACGCCCAGAGCCAGGTCAGACCCACCTCTTGGAACCTCCCCCAGCTGCAGAAATCTCTGTGGCTGCTGGGAAAACCCAGATGTATAAACCCACCCTCTCTACCCTGTGACCCTCACTTGTGCGCTGCTGCTCACAGTGGCACTGGCTTTAGAGTTGGGGCCTGGTCAGCAGCAGCACAAAAGTAAGGGTGGCAATCCCACAACACTCTTACAAAACCCTTTAGTTACCTTGAAATTTCAGACATCTGAAGCCTTGAAATTGACTAATTTTAAAATCCTATTACCATGAAATTCACCAAAATGGACCGTGAATTTGGTAGGACCCTAATCATGGCCCATTAGCTTTCCGAACAGTGAGAATAAGAAATTAATCAGATGACAGGAAACCTTTAAAAACACACTTTTGCTCCAATTTTCTATAGAACTTGTAGCTCAAGTAGCTTCTAAATGAAAAATATAGGTATTCCAGCCAGACTTGTATAATATGTCAGAAGGGACCTCCTGTGAGTCATCTGGGTCAGAGGGACCCACATTCCTGTCCTTCCTTAGTGTTTCTGAAAACAAAATTTAGCCATAAACGCTCTATTTAAAAGTAAAAACGAGTCATCCTTGGGGCACCTTAGGGACTAACAAATTTATCTGGGCATAAGCTTTCTTGGACTAGAACCCACTTCATCAGATGCATGAAGTGAAAAATACACTGATGCATCTGATGACATGGGTTCTAGCCCATGAAAGCTTATGCCCAAATAAATGTGTTAGTCTCTAAGGTGCCACTAGGATTCCTCGTTTTTGCTGATACAGACTCTAAAACCTATTTAAAAGTAACACCTGCTCTTGAAAATGCTTTAGTCTTCTGTTAAGAATTTTTTAGAATAGATCTGAGCATTGTGATACAAATTAACATTAAGTACAATGTTCAGTAAACCTGTTCGATGAAGATACAAAGTTAATTGAGAATGAGGGAAACTGAAAAGAGTTAAATATGCCTTAATTGGATTTAGTTTGGAGAAAGCCAGCTTGTTTCAAATTGAGCTCACTGTACTTGAATTATAATCAAAATAAAAGTTCAACTTCTAGTCAGGACTTAGAATACTTCTACTTTGGCAAGTTCTGGGGGTAATAATATAGAAAGCAAATACCTCAAGTCATTTCAAAACACTTATGACAAGTCATAGATTGCTGAGTTCCATTGTCTCTTATCTAGCTGTTAGGGCTGTCAAACGATTAAAAACATAATTGTGATTAATTGCTGTTTTAATCCCAGTGTTAAATAATAGAATACCAATTTAAATGTATTATAAAATATTTTAATGTTTTTCTACATTTTCAAATATTGATTTCAATTGCAACACAGAATACTAAGTGTACACTGCTCACTTTGTTGTTTACAAATAATTGCACAACAGTATTTAAGTTCGCCTCATACAAGTACTGTAGTGCATTCTCTTTACTGTGAAAGTTCAACTTACAAATGTAGAATTATTATTTTTATTTCTTTTTACATAATGCCATTCAAAAACAAAACAATGTAAAACTTTAGAACCTAGAAGTCAAAGCATGAAGGGGCATACAAATGTTTAGCATATCTGGCATGTAAATACCTTGCAACACTGACTATAACAGTGCCATGCGAATGCTTGTTCTCACTTTCAGGTGACATTGTTTATATTTATGAGACAATGCTGCCTGCTTTTTATTTACAAACTTGTTTGCCTTAGCTATTGGCTGAACAAGTAGTAATATAAAGTGAGCACTGTACAATAATTGAAATCAATATATTTGAAAATGTAGAAGAACATCCAAAAATATTTATAATACATTTAAACTGGTATTCTATTATTGTGTGATTAATCATGACTTTTTAAATCTAGTTAATTTGTTTTGCATTAATTGCATGTATTAACTGTGATTAATTGACAGCCCTACTAACTTTACCTCTCCAATTAGTCATAAATACCCTCTTTAAAAGAAAGAAAAGTCTCTTACCGATGGCCTTCAAGCCATTTTCTACATTTCCAGAAAACTCCCGGCCAATGCTGCTTAACAGATCACGATTGGCAACCTGCACATAAAAGTTAAAGGGATTAGGAGGGTTTGTTTTTTTAAACATGTGAGAATGGAGCCAAATTCAGTTCTGGCATATGCAGACGAAACTCATTTGAAGTTAATGGCATTTCACCTGTTTTTACCTCAGGGCTGAACTTAGTTCATAATCTTTAACAGAAAAATTTCTACCTTAGAATATGTTTCAACTGTAGCTTTTAGTTGGGGGAAACTTCTAGTTGCCAGAATCATGTTAAAGCAAGACTCATCAGTTCCAAGCTTCCCTTCACCAGCTTGGTAGAGGCGCTGAGCATCTTCCTGAGCTTTTTGGTAGTTCACTGATTGATTCTCATCCCGATTGCCCTGCAAGTGAAGACATTAGGTGCTCAGTCAGTAACACAACATTTTCTGTTCCTTACCACATCTTACAGCCTTGCCAAACGGTTGCCATCTTCAAACAGTAAACTAGAATTGGTAAAGGACTCTTATGACAGCTGTTTCCCGATAAGCCTCACTTGTTTTTGGAGGCAGGATTGGATTGTGCACCAGTTAAATGAGGGGACTAGGAGTCAGAACTCCAAGCCTATCACCCAGCTCTGTCACGGACAAGCTGTGTGACCCCTGAATCTTTTTTGTACTCCTTTGTAAAATGAGAACAATTCTTACCTTTATTCACCTTTGCTGCGGAGGTGAGAGCCTCAATTATTTGTAAAGTGCTTTGAGATCCTCAGATGAAAAGTCCTATAGAAGTACCAAGTATTATGCATATTGTGATGCATGGACAGTGCTACAAATCTGTCCACTCAGACAGTGAGCTCATGACTGTTCTACACTAATTCTTTGAAAAGGAGCAAGGCTACGGCATATTGGAATTCTGAATTCAAGAGTACTTCAGACTCTTCAGTTATTAGAAATGGAAGACAATATATACTCATTGTATCCTGAAAGGAAGTAGGTATTAAATGCCTTCTAGCTGCCTCTGATGGACGGACAGACAGCCAGCCAGCCAATCTGTTGTCAGTTTCCTGCCACATCAACTTAACAGCTGTGCTTTTAAGTAGCAGTTTGAAAACATGCCTTTCCATTTACAGTGATTTCTTGTAAGCTGAACATAGTAAGATAGCCTGACACTCTTACTCTGCAGAGGACAACTTAAAAACCTTAAATCATCTGGGTCAACAGCTCTAAGTTGAAATTATCTCATGTTTTTAGCCCCTTTGACTTCTTGATACTTAAAATAAGCAGAAAACAAGGGCTAAGTTTTCACTTAAATTTTTGTGTTTCTAGCTTTACTGGTTGCAAAGAACATTCTGAACGTGAACTAATGCATTGTTTTACTGAGTATGCACGCAGCCTGAAATAATAGCAATAAAAGGCATGATCTGATTCCATTCTTCGCAGAATGGCGTTGACTCTGAAGCATGACGACTGACTGAGAAAAGATCTGAGGGTAGATTTTTAGCACCAACAGAACACACATTAATATCTAATTTTAGGCAGTGTGGTGGAGGTACCAGTGAAAGGCAATTTCTGAAGATGCTATTTCCAAACTACTTTATTATGCCTTAAATGAACTAACATCTATATAAGTTATATAATGTGCAGATGACCACTAGCTATCATAATGTGTTGGATATATCAAAATAATAAAAACTCACCATTGCAAGCTTCTCTGGAATTTAACTTTTTGACTTTACAGAAGCAGGCAATAAAAATCCCCAGAAAATATTTGTGGTAATTAATGGCACAGCTCTCACAAGGGTTGATAACACTCAAGAGAACCTCAAAGTAGAAATGTCATGGAAATTTAAGTAACTGTAAAATGGCGAGGCTCAAAAAGAAAGGCATTTACAGTCAGAAGAGGTGGGGAGAGATGTCACAGTATCTAAGACTTTATGGAACTCAAAATGAAACAAGGGAAACATCACTTCCATCAACTAAATGAGGGAATGCATTCCCCACATTTTCATGTCCCACAAAATGCAGCTCTGCTCAGAATACAGGCTACCACAGAACAAGGCTCCTGGTTTACAGCCAATTGGGGGTCAGATATATGCCAGATTTTATAACTTGTAGTGCTTCACCATGTTTAAAATCTATTTTAATAGGATATTGAAGCTAACAACACTGAAAAACTGGACAGTATAACAGTCCCATACATAGATGACATACTATAGGCAGGCTCCATGATCCAGCTGAGTTCGAGGGTAGCTGCACTATCTGCATAGAACAGTTTGATCTGAGAAGGGAAAGACAAGCGGGGAACTAAAGGAGGGGGAGTGAGTTTTGAGCTGAATGTCCTGCTTAGCATACACCCATGGATTCTCGGAAGTCTTCTATATATTAAGACATCTATTGTGTTAGGAGACAGGTTTCTGAAACTCAGGTTTCAGCACTTAATTCCCACTATGTGTTAAACCATGGTTTGGTCTTACACTATAGAGGGACTGCACCCTCCTGGAACCACATTCTTGAATGATGGTAAGAGTCCCCAGGCTCCAGCATAGTTCTGGAGCACTGTTATACCATGATGAGTTCCCATCTAGACTGCAAGGCCAAACTGTGATTTAAATATGTTTTTTGGGATGGCTACAGTGCTGTAGCTGAATCACTCAACTCAGTAGGGATTCCTGGGTAGACAGGATGAGACCATATGTTGTCATTCTCCTATAAAGACATAGACCAGTGCTACATAACTTCTTACAGAAGCGGGCTCGGATTAGGCACACACATTTTGATGATCTCTCAGTCACACTCTTCAAGCTATAAAAACAGGTGAACTTTTTTTAAAAAGCAGTGTTTGTTTACTGTAAGCATCTGATACGGAGCTATAACTGCACTCACCAGTCTGTTCTGTAATAAATGCATGAAATGTATGCAGCAAAAGGTCCTTACACTTTTGGTTTACCAACAAATTCACCATTGTCAAAAAAAATGCTCTACGGCTCACCTGGCACATAGATATAAGTAATCGTTCAAAGTGTCCTGAGGTATCTGCTCTGATATCCTGTTCAATGTCTCTTCCAAATTCTGTTTTGTAAGTCCTGACTATGTCTCGAATTTCCTGGTTCGTCCTTGTACAAAGAATCTCAATCAACACTCTCTCCTGAGTGCCAGCTCCCTATAGGCAGAGAAAGAGAAAATATTGCTACAACAAAGCACACTTACCCTTCTTTACAATTTTCTGTGACACTATAAAACCAACTGTTACAATCAATCAGTCATTTATTACATTTTGAAACTGTTTTAGTATTATCTAAATTGTAAAAGCAGCATTTGTCCCTCCTTTCTGAAAATTCTAAATCCTCTCTGATCTCATTACTTAAAATGTAAGGTATGGGGTTGGTTTTATTTTGTTTTTTAAACAACTGGAGTGTTGAGAAACTACTAACAGAGGGCATGAACAATGAGCTGAGGCATAGTCAGTTAGAGAAAAGGAAGATTTTAGAAAGGAAATAAAGATACTTAAACATAAAAATGTAGGGCTGCAAGGGACCTGGAGATGTAATCTAGTCCCATCCCCCTGTGCTGAGGCAGGACCAAGTAAACCTATGCCACCCTGACAATTGTTTGTCTAATCTGTTCTTAAAACCCTCCAGTGATAGGATTCCAAATCCTTCCTTAGAAGCCTATTCCAGTACTTAACTAGCCTTAAAAGTTGGAAGGTTTTTCTTAATATTTAACCTAAATTTCCCTTGCTGCAGATTAAGCCCGTTACTTTGGTCCTAAAATTTGACTACCTTATTTTATATTGCGAAGTAACAATTCCCTTTTAATAGCAGTTTGAAACAAAGTAATGACCTATCAAAGCACTATTAGAAACGGAATGTATCTGGATCCTATTCTGCTCAGTTCACAAGTAGTTCTCCGTTCCAAATTTAGCCTCCTCTCCTATATCTGGCATAAGCGAGAGCTTCACTAATACGCCCCTTTTTAATATATACCAAAAAAATCATACAGCAAATTGTTCTGCACCAGGCCTTCCTGTCACGGTTACCCTTATAATCCTTCTGCCTTTTAAAAAAAATAAATAAAGACTGTAAGCACTTCAAGGCAGAGGCCATCTGTTGTTTTTAGGGAGCTTATCACAATGGGGGCGGGGGAGATGGGGTCTGATCTAACTGGAATATGTAGGCCCTGCTGTAGTATAAATAAGAGTAAGTCAAGGAAGTCTCTTACACCTGCCCTAAAGGAGGTCTTACTGAATCGTACCCCATATTCTGTAGAAATTTGTAGCTTTTGAAACCTCATCAGTATAAAAATATTTTATATATACACACACAATTGACATTTTTACCATTCATTCATAGACATGATGTACTTAATTATTTCTGCCAACCCACTGTTCACGCATAGCTGGGCTATGTGGGTTCTGATACTAGTTTCCAGTAGTGCCTACAATGTGCTAGCCATGGGGTCAGCAACCTTTGGGAAAAGTTTTACATGCCAGTAAAAGGTTTCACATGCCAGACTTGTCAGGAATTACTAAAACTGCAGAACTGTCATGTCCCATAACATAGGAGGTGTCTAATTTAGTGTTTTATTCATGATAAAATTATACCTTCATTGCATGACGTAAACTCCAGGCATCATAATAGGTAGGTGGCATGAACAAAGCTAATATCAGTTCTTCCATGTTTCCACTTAGTTCAGACTTCAGATCTTTAATTAAATCCTGTCCAGTTACAAATATAAGTATGAGGTTAGAGTACAAATATGTAGTACGTGAACAGTGTGGTAATCAGGAAGGGACTGAAGAGGCAGTATGCAGATCTTCAGATTTGCTAGAGGTTATAGGCTGGGGTTAGGGTTCAGATGATCACTCTAGGCATTAATACTGTTTATTAGACTGCTGTAAATTACTGAGTAGTCTATGCAAGATTTCAGACCAAAAAGGCAGAAGTCTCACAATATTAGTTGATTTTTCAAGATTTCCGTTATTTTAGCTAATGAAAAGGTTGTGGCATCCACTGTTTCTGAGAGAACAAGAAAATAGACCCATTTGAATTTTAGATCCAGAATTCAAACATAAGCCCTCCTCCCACAAAATTCAAAAGGGGTTTGGATTAAAGGTTCTGCTTTTGGCCAATCTCTAACTGTTGTGACAAAGTTCCTCCTCTACCTTGGTGGGTCCTGTGCTTATTTGGCAGATTTGCTCACCTCAGTGATCTTCCCCACAGTCTGGGTCAACTTCTCCTGTGTCTGATCAGGAGTTGGGAGGTTTG
>NC_133784.1:15348064-15359396 GCF_003597395.2 Chelonoidis abingdonii
GAGTGAGCTCCTTTTTAAACCCAGGTGCCCTGATTAGCCTGCCTTGATTGGCTGCAGGTGTTCTAATCAGCCTGTCTGCCTTAACTGGTTCTAGCAGGTTCCTGATTACTCTAGTGAAGCCCCTGCTCTGGTCACACAGGGAAAACTTCTCATCCAGTGACCAGTATATTTGCCCTCTACCCGACTCCTGTACCCCACTGGCCTGGGTCTGTCACACTGTATATTTTGATTATGTACTAAAAATAAGCAAGTCCACCACTTTCCCCATATCCACAGAGCACAAAGTTTTAAACATACTGACTACAACTACTTTCCCCTCCTGAATTAATTAGTATCAGAGGGGTAGCCATGTTAGTCTGTATCCACAAAAACAAGGATACCAGTGGCATCTTAAAGACTAATAGATGCCTCTGAAAAAGTGGGTTTTCTACCCATGAAAGCTTATGCCCAAATAAATCTGTTAGTCTTTAAGGTGCCAGCGGACGACTCATTGAATTAATTAGGTTTCACTCATTGATAGCTGTGGGGTCATAATTGTTCTAATTCTCCAACTGCCCACAGAATCTTTTAGGAAAAACAGGGTAGGTAAAATCTTAATATCTCAACCATAAGACTTGTAGAAAACATGTATTTGATTTTAAGGAAAAAAAAAAAAAAAAAAAAAAAAAACACACTTGGGCCTTCTTTATATATCGAAAGACAAAAAAGGGCACTGACCCAATTTTCTTTTCCTGGGCATGTCGTCTTTTAAAGTTTTCTACACACAGAGGCCTAGCTGTTTCAGACTACACTGCTGCAACACCTGCCTCCAAATTGTGATCAACAGGGATGCTGTTGCTGACAAAGCATGATACCTAGCAGTCATGTGACAGACTCATACCTAGGGAACTCCCCACCACCAGACTTGAGGGCACGTAACAAAAATGAAGATAGATCGCCTTTCTTTCTCTCAGAGTGGCACAGCAACATGACCCAGGAGAGCTAATCTTTTCAAAGTCCTGTCCATACTGCTAGCTTCTCCCACACTCTTTTTAGAGTCTCAGTTCTGGGGGGCGGGGGAGGGGGCAAGTGTCTCACTTAGTGTAGCTACAGCACCTAGGCACAACAGGGTTTCAGTTTTGGTTGTCGCTTCTAGGCATGCCAGAGCACAGAAGTAATTTAAAAGGAACATTTTTATAGATATAACATGGATATTCTTCCCCTATTTTTAAATTACAAATATTTCAAGCAATAATATTTCTGGCTAGATTTTCCTGAGACACATTGGCATGAAGGTAATATTTTAGCAGTTACAATACTTGCCCATTTTTAGGATCTAAACTCTTTTCAAAATTTCCAGGGTGGTTTGGTTTCTTTTTCCCCACCATCCCCCAAAGCTTTTGTTCTCATCTTTCCCCGGAGACACTATCACTAAAATAATATTATGGAGTTAGGTGTCATGTGATGCAGCACAGTAGCTAAATGAGTTCTCAGCAGACTCCTGAAGAATTCCTCATTTCAAGTCCCACGCTTCCTTTTTTGGGTGCAAAAATCAGAGAAAGTGGCAAGAATGTCTAAACTTCTTTGATCACCAGAAAAGGCCAACTCCACCAAAGCAGATATGGAAACTTTGCACCCTGTTTCCTGGAACTGAAAAAAGATGGGTCATGACGAACAAATTAGCTGCCAGGAGTGTGCAAAATGGAGAAAGCAGTTTAATACGTATTTACCACTTGTTCAGTGACAAGGTGCACTACCACAACTGTATCAGACTGGTCTTATAATCAGGACACAGTGCAAAGGTTAGTCACAAACTAAATGTTCTATTATTTTATTTCATCTTCTGTCCTCAGAGCTCAAATTTTCTTTTAAAATGTTATCTAAATCTACCATAGTTCTCCAATGAAGCTTAGAGTGTAGACTATGTTCATCTCATATTAAAGTTGAAATGAACATAGTCTAACACTTGTTTGAGTGTAACAGTTTTACAGAGAGTTTGCTTATACCATAAATTATTGTGTATAACTCAGATCCTGTTCCACCTATAAAAGGTTATCCTCCATGGTCAATTCCTGAAGTCTGTATATGTGGCAAAACTCTATGTACTTCAGTAGCAGTTTTGCCTGAGTAAGGATTTTAGAGTTTAGACCCCAGTCCCTCTAACTGCATGTAAATAGTTTGTCTTCCATAGAACATTTTACATTGATTCTTGTTGAATTTTGCACCACTGGTTTCCGAGTGTCTTTCCAATTAATCAAGATCCCATCCCATATGTTAATATTACCTACCAAAGTATTTCTGATGTCTTCCACCTAGGTATAGTTTGAATTTCATTATGTTCTGCCCTTCAAATAATTAACAAAAATAAAGGAAACTTAATGTTTGGTCCTGGAAAGACACTGCTTGAAAAAATTCCACCAACTGTCAGGGCTGTAATGAAGTTCTAGGAGCTACTGGTAGAACAAGGAATGTAGCTAAGTGTACACAGACATTTTAAAAACAAAAATCAGGCACACTCTACCTGGGACTAAAATACCATTACACACAACCAAGTTTGCTAGTGTTACTGTATCACTGCCAATCTGTTTATTAGTTAGAAGAGTAACCAATGAACATACCTTGCCATACATAGTCTTGAAAGCTGCCTTGATTTTTAGCCTTTGATCACTGGAACGATTGGACACAACATTGATGATAGCCTGCTCATCCGTTCCTAGGAAATAAAAAGGCAATTTCTTACAAGAAAGTATGAACATAATCCTCCAAAACTGTTCATTTTACAATTTTAGAGTTTTAACAAATACAGTGCATATTTTTATACATACATATACAAAAAATAAAAAATGTTGGCCAATATATATGCTTAACATGTACACTTTTCAAAAACACCAACTGAGAATTAGAAGCCTGAAAACTTTTAACCCAAGATCTATACAATTAGAAGAAAAGAAAAATGCCTTTAACTTTTTGGCTAATAAACATGAACTCTGTAGTAATCACTAAATAAAGATCTTGTCTTACCAAATCCCTTCATAGCCTTGCGCAGTATTTCTGCATCCCTCCCAGCATCAAAGTTGGGTGCGGCTCGAATTGTGCCCTGGGTACTTTGAGTCATTGCTGCAGGCTAAGAATGAACAAGTTATGCATTACCAACCAATTTACACAATGCAAAGTACTAATTTAATGTAGTGTTAAACTTTACAGTTAATATTTCAGAGAGAGATGCAAGGAACTTGTCTAAGTTATACCACACACTCCCTGAGAGAGGAACAACCTCTTAGAGTTAAGGAAGGCATTTTATCGCAATGAATAGTCTTGATCCACTAATGCCAAATTAACACTGTTTTGCACAGTTGCTTTGCTGAGGATGTATTCTGGATGCAAACTCAGTGACCATTTAGAACAGAACTGTTCTTTCCAATACATGTTGCTGATCTCTAGGGAGCATTCTGGATGTAGCACTTTCACTGAAATCACTGGGCTTTCCAAACAGACCATATGCAGAATACTGAAGAAAGCTGCTGTGTAGGTAAAAGACGACTGTAACTCTCCTTTTTGTACAGACAGAGTTTCCAAAAGCAAGCCATTAGAGGGCAGATCCTTTCACAAGTACAGAGCCTAAGTAGTTGGCCTGTGCACTGGGGATTCTGCAGGGGCTTGATAGAAAGGAATCCTCCTCTCAAAGCACATTGCATCTGTGTTACTGATTCCCTTCTCTGGCCACGTTAACCACCATTCAATCCACAAAATGGTGGATCCACTACCCCTGTTCCAGTCCTTCCCTGGCCCACTCCAGTCTGTCCCAAAGCACACTGGTAGTCCAAACAGAGCTGTGCGCAATGCTGTGCAGTCCCCACACATGCTTCCCCTGCACAAGACAAATGATTGCACCAATTCCACTGCATCTTTGCACCACTATGCTCACATGGGTGGGGAATGCACAAGGTATTTGCCCCCATCAAAGGGGGATCATGGCTTCTTGCAGACAACACCACTACCTTTGTGGAGAAAGAAGCAGTTCAGGACTATTTAGAAAAGCTGGGTGAGCACAAGTCCATGGGGCCAGATGCACTACATCCAAGGGTGCTAAAGGAGTTGGCGGATGTGATTGCAGAGCCATTGGTCATTATCTTTGAAAACTCATGGTGATGGGGGGAGGTCCCGGATGACTGGAAAAAGGCCAATGTAGAGCCTATCTTTAAAAAAGGGAAGAAAGAGGATCCGGGGAACTACAGGCCAGTCAGTGTCACCTCAGTCCCTGGAAAAATCATGGAGCAGGTCCTCAAGGAATCCATTCTGAAGCACTTAGAGGAGAGGAAAGTGATCAGAAACAGTCAGCACGGATTCACCAAGGGCAAGTCATACCTGACTGCCTTTTATGACGAGATAACTGACTGTGGATATGGGGAAAGCAGTGGATGTGTTATTCCTTGACTTTACCAAAGCTTTTAATATGGTTTCCCACAGTATTCTTGCTGGCAAGTTAAAGAAATATGGGCTGGATGAATGGACTATAAGGTGGATAGAAAGCTGCCTAGATCGTCGGGCTCAACGGGGAGTGATCAATGGCTCCATGTCTAGTTGGCAGCTGGTATCAAGCAGAATGCCCCAAGGGTTGGTCTTGGGGCCAGTTTTGTTCAATATCTTCATTAATCATCTGGAGGATGGCATGGACTGCACCCAGCAGTTTGCAGATTACACTAATTGGAGGAGTGGTAGATAGCTGGAGGGTAGGGACAGGAATACTAGAGGGACCTAGACAAATAGAGGATTGGGCCAAAGAAATCTGATGAGGTTCAACAAGGACAAGTGCAGAGTCCTGCACTAGACGAGAATCCCTGCCCTGCTACAGGCTAGGTACCGAATGGCTAGACAGCAGTTCTGTAGAAATGACTAGGAATTACAGTGGAGAGAAGCTGGATAAGTCAACAGAGTGCCCTTGTTGCAGAAGGTAAGGGATTTTGGGCTGTATAAGTAGGAGCTACTGGCAATCGCCAAGTGAGCGTGATCACTCCCTCTATTGCACATTGGTGGGCCTCATCTGGAGTGCTGTATCCAACTTTGGGCCCGCACTACAGAAGGATGTGGAAAATTGGAAAGATCCACGGAGGGAACAAAAATTATTAGGGGGATGGAGCACATGAGCTTATGAGGAGAAGCTGAGAGAACTGATTGCTTAGTCCTGCAGAAGAGAAGAATGAGGGGGGATTTGATAGCTGCTTTCAACTACCTGAAAGGGGGTACCAAAGAGGATGGATCTAGACTGTTCTCAGTGATACCACAGATGACAGAACAAGGAGTAATGGTCTCAAATTGCAGTGGAGGAGGTTTAGGTTGGATATTAGGAGAAACTTTTTCACTAGGAGGGTGGAGAACCACTGGAATGGGTTACCTAGGGAGGTGGTGGAATCACCTTCCTTAGAGTTTTTAAGGTCAGGATGGACAAAGCCCTGGCTGGGATGATTTAGTTGGGGATTGGTCGTGCTTTGAGCAGGGGGTAGGACTAGATGACCTCCTGAGGTCCCTTCCGAACCTGATACTCTATGATTCTATTATTACAATTTACTGTAAGAGTGTGAAGCTTCCTGACAAAATATCCAATTCCTTTCAAAAATACTGACTATAAAATATGCTAACTTTGCATTCTTTGAAAAAGAGTGGCTAATTATGATAAATGGTGCCGGGTAATGATCAAGACACCTAGTGATCCATGCTAATAAAGAACCCAAGTCCACCTATATGATTGATTTGTTCTTTATGTTTTACATGCAGTACTAAGGAAACTGCAAGGGTTTCTGTGGTGTTACTGTCAGTGTACCGTAGTTGTTATAAAGAAATAATCTCAGCATGTACAGCCCTGCATGCATGCTACCTGAAAATATACATGGGCATCTGTTTTGGTTGCATGGAACAGCACCCTACTATAAAACAGTATCTATCTGTGGGATTTACTAAGCAATATGTTTATATGGCACTTGTAATAAAAACAATCCAAAGGAAACCAGCTTAATTGTTACTATCTCTGGTGCACAACTACCATACACAGGTCTCTTAAATAAACAGGCAGTTTTTAATGTATACAGTAGTCAACTGAGCATCCTTAGAAACTTATGAAATCAAGCAGCTAAAACAAAATGGGTGAACGTCACTTGCTGCCAAAGGCGCTCTTTGCCCCCATAATACCCCTAAATAGGGATTTGAGTGTGGAAACACACGTGACATGACTGCATAGTGGAGGGGGAAAGAGAGATGGAGTCTCCATATCCTGTGCATGTCAAGAGAGAACACTCCACACCTGCTTTGATTTTGGTGACAAGGACAGAGTCTACTGGATCTATATGTACATGGATCCAGTGACTGGGAACCTCTGCATAGGGTGCAGTGATCCTTCCTCCAGGCTATAGGCCTGAGTATTGGCCCCCAAGAGAGCAGAGCTACAGCCCTGCAGCTAGCCTCTGGCTTGGGGTGAGTAACTTTCACACCCTGATCCCAGACTTTATGCAAGATAATGTCTTTACAGAGGAATCAGGAATTGCATTATCTGTGCTTGCTTTGATGTACTTCTGACCTTAATCTTTCTTAATATTTTTTAATCTGCAGTTAGAATAGTATGTTGCCAATGGTGACCAGATGACAAGAACAAAATATCGGGACACATGCAGGAGAGGGAGGCCGCAGCTGAAGCAAAAAAACCAAACAACACAGAGTGCAAATTATCGGGACAAATGGCCTCCCGACCATACATCAGTCAGGACACGGGACAAACAATTAATTATCAGGACAGTCCCGATTTTATCAGGACATCTGGACACCCTAATGTTGCCAGTTTGCATGTGTAAGGAATGTGTCATCTAAACAAACATCTCTGGCCTTAAAAATAAAGTCAGAGAGCCTATAACCCCCAAATTATAAACACACACATAAAATGATTGACACATCTGGTTGAGTCTAATATTAAAATGTAGGTGCATCCAAAGTAAACCATCATTTTGCAGCATCTTAAAAAAAAGTTTCCAGACTAAAAGTAGGAGTTGTATGGTAAATGAAAAATCAAAGGGAAACGATTGTGAAGTAATACCTATATTAACCTATATTATAACTATATTCCACTGTCCTCCCTATTCTAATCTGGGTGTATTTTCAATTAGTGTATTTCATGTTATTTTCCATAGTCCCTTGGGGCACAGATTAATGAAGCAATATTTCATATATTATTCTCATGCTGCTAGAAAGTATGTTTTGACACACCATGCTGCTTACATCATTTACTTTGCATTATGCTCCAAACCATCTTTTAACAAAATGATGGTCCAGATGTTTCAGTACAAAAACGTGCAGACTTGGGACTAAATACTTATTGTGTCAAAAGGTAGCTACTAGTCTTATGGTGTTTTTTCATGCACACAGGTTCAATTAATCAGATTTTTAAAGAATGTTTTCCAAAAAATTCTTTAAAATTCTGTTCTCATCAGTAGGATTTGATAGTTCACTCTAAATTCTGAGGGAAAGAGGAAAGCCTCACATGCAGTTAAAAATTCATTATGATGTAACTCCTAAACTTTTGCTTGATTTATTTTCAAAGGCTGTTGAAAACCTGAAAAGGATTCAGAAAAGTGTGACTAAAATTAAAGGTCTGGATAATGTGGCTTACAATAAAAGACTTATGAAGCTCTATCTATTTAGCTGCTCAAAGAGAAAATTATGAGGTGACTCAATCACCGTCTATAAGTACCTATATGGGGAAAAGATTCTGATAGAAGAGGACTCTAGTAAAGACATAACAAGAACCAATGATGGGAAACCTGAAACTAGATAAATTAAAGTGAGAGGAAAGTGCAGATTTCTAAATTAAGGTACTTAATCACTGGAACAGCTTACCAAGAGATGTAGTGGTTCCCATCACTTGAAGTCTTTAAATCTATATTGGATGTCTTTCTAATTATGTTCTAGCTCTACCACAAACTATGGGCTTGATGCAGGAATTAATGGTATCCTGTGTTACACAGGTCAAATGAGATGTCCATAAGGGTTTCTTCTTCTGGCCTTAAAATCTGTGAACATTTATAATCTTATTGTTCAGAGCTTCATTAAATATTAGCATGGTGCAGAATTTACAGTCAGATTATAAATCTGGTCATTAAATTGCCAATGCTTTGTTTTTCTGTTCTAAATATTACCATATAACCTAAGAGCCAGTTGTCTGAATAATGTTATGTATGTAACCATGTCCAACCACACTGCCCCATTCCCCTCACTCTCATTTGTTGTGTCATGTTTATAATCTAGTTTGTTAGATAAAGTACCTGCCCCGAAGAATTTACAATCTGTTCTGCGAGACACCATGTACACCTTTGGTCTTGGTACAAATAAACTAGAAAAGAGGTTTTTAAAATTGCATTAAAGCATGGGTTTGATTGTAGTCACTTGCTAAAGGCATAAAGCCACTTCTAGTTTCAAAGTCATCCATCCCTCCAGGATGGCAGATATGGCCCACTCACTAATCAATGACACTTAGTACCACTGCAAAAAGACAGCTACTGTCAAAATCTGGCTTGGAGATTATTTGGGTACCTATTTCATATTATATATGCATATTCATATACATACATACATACATACACACACACACACACACACACCTCTCTCTACCCCGATATAATGTGGTCCTCGGGAGCCAAAAAATCTGACCGTGTTATAGGTGAGGCTGCGTTATATCAGGGTGGGGAGAGGAACCGCTCCCCGCCCCAGCTCACCTCCGCTCTGCCTCCACCTCCTCCCTGAGCATGCCGCTGCCACTCCGCTTCTCCCTCCCTCCTTCCCTCCCAGGCATGCCGCGCCAATCAGCTGCTTGGCCCAGAAAGCCTGGAAGGGACGGGGGGAGAAGCGGAGCGGCAGCGGCACGCTCAAGGGAGGAGGCGGAGATGAGCTGGAGGGGGAAGCAGTTCCTCTGTGCCCCCTGTTACTTGTTGAGGCCCTCCCTGGGGCTCCCCCACCCCAGCTCACCTCCGTTCCGCCTCCTCCCATGAGTGTGCCGCAGCTCTGCTTCTCTCCCTTTCCTCCCAGACTTGCAGTACCAATCAGTTGTTTGGCGCAGCAAGCCTGGGAGGGAGGAGAAGCTGAGCTGAGCAGCGTGCTCGTAGGAGGTGGCGGCGGAGTGGAGATGAGCGGTTCCTCTGCACCCCCCCCCCTTTACTTGCTGCTGCTGCTGCCACCCCCCTGCCCTAGCTCACCTCCGCTCTACCTCCGCCTCCCACGAGTGTGCCGCAGCTCCGCTTCTCCTCCCTCTCAGGCTTGCCGTGCCAAACAGCTGATTGGCGCAGCAAGCCTGGAAGGGAGGAGAAGCGGAGTTGTGGCACACTTGTGGCAGGAGGACCCAGGGAGGGCCACAGCAAGTAACGGGTAGGCGCAGAGGAACCACTTGTGGTAACACGAATTCGGATATAACGAAGTAAAGCAGCCCCGTCCCCTGGAGTACTGCTTTACCATGTGATATCCGAATTCACGTTATATCGGACTGCATTACATTGAGGTAGCGGTATAGTATTTTGTATATGGCTTAGACAAGATTTGTTTAACTCCTGTTATAACAGACATCAAATCTCTCTCTATCCCTCACTTCAATTTAAGTATTAAAATCTTTATTTAAAAAAAAGTGCTTGCTTTACATTGCTGAAATTCTATTTATGACAAACTGCTGTTGTGCATATCACGTGGAACTTCAAAGCAAATTGCACCACAGTTTTACCTTAAAAAGCTGTAGATTTTTTAAATTTTTATAAGTAGTGTGATACAGCATGGCCAGAAGGCAGCATAAAAGTGTTAGCAGGGGGCCTTATTCCCTGCCAAGGGAGGAAGGTTTGCTTTAGATTAACTAGAACAGCTGTGGCCAGCTTCTGGCTCAGAGCCATTCTTAATGCACTGTCGTTCCTCTCGGTTATAAGTTTTTTCTAGAAGTTTTCATAACAGATTCCTTGATAGGCATAAGTTCCGTGGCCTTGGTTTGGGGTTGTCTTCCTGGGTTGCCCGCGCTGTCTCCGCTTGGAGATTGGATACAGGTTATCGTTGGGACTGCTCAGTTGTCTTTTCCACGAGGGAGACCAACTCACTCTATTAGAGAGGGTCATCTGACCTCCTGAGTCCTGGTGTAACCCGAATAATGACGGTCCAGATATAGTACCGTCATACATCATCTCAGAGTCTATGGGCTTCAGGGCAGCTATTTCGGGTCAGGGGATAAGTCAAGACAACTGCATTCGGGTTGTCTTGTCCCTCCATAAAACGCCATTCAGGAGACCTCGGGCTCGTAGTGCTGTTGTACACACCGAACCGCCAGGACCTGCCTTTAGCTGGATGAGTTTGCTGCAGCTCTGCAGAACATATCGTATAGACCTTCTGGGCTTCCCCACGATAGGAATGGAGGCAAGGATACCAGACCATTGCCTGGGGCCAGGCCTCCCCGCAGGCGGTTCTGCTCAAAGCCAGGAGTGTACTTCCACATCATCCTCGCCTGGTCATTTTTTTGTAAGTAATGCTAGCCCGTATGGTCGGATCACCTTCCACTCGTGGATATCTGTTCCATAATGAGGGTCTTATGCTGGCTTATTAGGTCCTCTCAGTCAGGCTCGTCCTGGAGCAGCCTGACTTTCAGCAGCAGCCGATTAGTCTCTTGGTGCTTAATCGTAGGTTCGCCTTGGTTGGACGGTGCCGGACCAGTGCAGCCTCCTGCTCGGGACCACGCGGTGGCATGTATAGAGGCGCTCTTGGACCACGGTCGTGCATGCTAAGGGTGGAGGGTTGTCTCCCCTGGAGGTGTCCCAGCGCGCAGATCCCACCTCGGACACCTACGTGTGCAGATGCCCGGTCGTTCTGCTGGTTCGCGCTTCTTCCTTCTCTGGGGTTAAGTCAGGGCGCTAGTGCTTGCCTCTGAACGAGTTTTAATCAGTCCCGCTAGTGTTACTTGGAGGGGTAGGGAAGGGAGGACGTGGGCTGCCTCATACTCCAGGCCCAACCCGGGGCCCTGGGGTTGGGTGAACACTGAATGCGGTGTCTTCCCCTGGTTATCTTCCTCTCGAATATCCAGTCAGCTTGGTGAAGGCTTGTCGCCTCTCTTCGCTATACAAGTCCCGGCACCCTTACCTAGGGTTGCTGTTGGTTGTCTCCCATCACCGAGCAGCCTCCAAGACTTCCTGCTATTCTCTCTGGACAAACTCTTCGCTTGCTGCAATCTGCACTCTGCTCCAAGCAACTGTCCTCTTCGCTACACAACAAGGGAATGTTCTATCCGCTGTCTGACTGAGCAGGTTTATATCCTGACTGGAGTCAGTGCTCTAAAGTGAAGTCAGGTCTCTAATTG
>NC_133784.1:15359496-15370903 GCF_003597395.2 Chelonoidis abingdonii
GGGCTATTTATGCGGCGCCGTGGTGGCGCCACTCCAGGGGGCGCCCAGCCGACCCGCCGAGTGTTGCTAGGGAAAAAGTTTCTCCGACGGCTGTGCACGCGGCGCGCACACACCTAAATGGAATGCATATGAGCAACCACTCGAAGAAGAAGTACTGTTCTTAGAATTTTGAAACATACCATTCCAATTATTTTTATGTTAGTATTATTATTGCTTTTTGAAAAACACTTAATGGAAAAACACTTAATGGAAAAAACTGCTCACGGCACGAGGTTTCTGATAGAAATAAATTTAAAAAAAAGAGGCTCAAACTAAGTGATCAATAATAAGGTCAACTTAAACAGCAGGTGTAGCTAAACTTGCATTTTGTTTTCCCACAAATTACCACAATCTGTTTTTGTTTGCCCACCCAATCCTGCCTGCTATGATAACAGTGGATCCTACAGGACTCTCTCTCAGACTATCTTTTGTACAAGTTTTTTCCTTCCCCTGCATTGCGTATAATAGTAACACTATAAATTATTTCAATTGCCCAGCTGTGCTATATTGTATTATTGGCAGTGCAAATGATAGAACCATGAACAAAGAAGTGTTTTTCCAGTGAAGGAAAGTTAGCTATTTTCCAAGACTGTTTGACAAAGTAGAACAAATTTATACCTCTCATACCAGCCAAACTTTCCCCAAAAGGTGTATTAGTTAAACTGATTACAAGTAACTGATGTGATAGCGGATTTTGACACATTCTGTAACTGGAAATAAAAAGAAGCCATTCATTTTGAAAACTTTCAGTCAAATCCTCATCACAGTGCAGTCAGTGGCAACACTGACCAAGATCGGACCTTTATACCCAAGTCAAAGGGAAGGTCAAAGCATGTGCTATTCAAAAATAGAATTAGACACATACTGCAGTATTTGGTAACATAGTAATACTCAGGATTGCAAAGCGAATCTGCTTTACATGTTTCCTATACACTCAATGCCTTTGAGTATACAGGACTGTATCCTCTCATAACAGTTCTTCTGATATCATGTTGCACATAAACACATAAAGGGCTATTACTGAACAGACTGTAACATTGCCTGCAGAATTACTGCCAACATCTCCCCTTCTCTGCCCACCACCCACCCACCCAGAACTATTGTAAAGAGACAGACTGTCATTTTCCCCATTAAAACTGTAATGTAGTGCTCAGTTTTATTATGAAAGTAGTAAAATACATACCTGACTAGGCATTGGGGAAGGTACTTGTCCACCAGGGTATCCCACTTAAAGGAAAATTTTAGAACAAAGCAAAAGAAAAGGGTACAGAGTTAATACTGTACAATGTATCATCTTATTTCATAATGCATCATTTTACACATCAACTTTGCATACATAATCTCCGTTTTCACACATGAAGTTGCCTATGATACTCAGCAAACTGCAGATCTTGTGGAAACCATGGGAACGACTAGCAATAGCCAATAAGCCACAGGAGTGGCTCAAGTACGCACACTGGTAAGAAAGCATTAAGAGTGCTAAGTAATTTTACTAGTGCTGTGGGAGTTAGTGAAATCTCTCCCTTCTAACCCCTGCTCCCTATGATAAAAGCCAGGAAACCCAGAGCTAAGGAACAACCTGTGTCCTAAAGGAGCTCAGCAGTTCAGTATTAAAGATATTCTAATTACTACAGCTGACTAGAGTGAAGAGTAAATCACTTACAAATGTCTTAAATATAAAGAGTGATACACTGACAATTGTTAAAGCAAAATACGACTGAAGTAATCTGGTTTTCCATTAGAAAGCATTGGAACATTTGTATTTTATTCTTCATATGTAGACGGGTGTATGTACTTGTGTTATGTTAACAGTGGCTTACCCACTGTTAAAGTTAGTGAAGCAATCTTAAAAGAACTAAGATGGCCATCGTAGCTGTCCCCATTCTCAGTCTCTTCTAAGTGCTACTCTTAAGCACAGAGGGATAGCTCAGTGGTTCAAGCATTGGCCTGCTAAACCCAGGATTGTGAGTTCAATCCTTGAGGAGGCCATTTAGGGATCTGGGGCAAAAATCTGTTTGGGGATTGGTCCTACTTTGAGCAAGGGGTTGGACTATATGACCTCCTGAGGTCCCTTTCGACCCTGATAATCTATGATAGTTGCTTAGCTGGCAACTGAAAATCCTTAAAATGTCCTTGATACACATCATTTGCATTCACTGGGTTGCCTTTAAGCACCTGCCTACCCTCCTTTAAAACTTCCCCCTACTCTTAAGTGCTTAGTTCAGTGTGGGCATAGAGATTTACTCTTACTGTTGAGCACTGCACATATTTCTCAGGGCTATGCAGAAGCCTCTCCATACAGGCACTGATCACTAGTGCACTCTGGTTTTCCCAATTCATCAATGGCCTTCAGGATCAAGAAGCAACAGCATCCCAAACACTATATGAAAATAAACAGCAACAGGAAGTGTGCCTTTTCTGATATATGTAGTATTTATTTAGATTTGAGTTCTCCTGTCAATCCATCATTGGTCTTAGAAATCATCAGGAGTTGTCTGTCCTTCATAAGAACATACATAGCATCCAACTGCAATAGCTAGGAACAACAGAGGGAGCTGAGGGCATAATTTCAGTTTCTCAACCTGAAATTCCTTGGCGCAACTCTTAAGAATATGACTTTTTTGGTATCTGACTAGGATGGCACACACAGGCACATGCACACTTCAATTACCTACCTGGTATTTGTGCTGGTCCACCTCCCACATAGCTTTGAGATGGAGGTTGAGGATAACCACCAAAGCTAGATCCATTAGGGGGGACACCAAACCCAGGACCTGTAGGAGCTAGAGGGGAAAAAAGGAGTAAAAAAAATAGAGGCTTTTTGGTAATTTAAATTTTAGTTGATTTATAATAAAAACAGAGTAGGATGTTGTGTAATGCAACTGTAACTAAAAATCTTTGGACACAGACAACAACATCCTAGTAATTTATACAAAGATTTGAAAAGCTACCACCATGCCTCATGAGTTCAGACACCCGATTGGAATAAAAGTGGTAACATTTCTGATTTACCTTCATCTCCTTCAGAAATAAGTCAGTGTAGCTTTCGGGTTGGATTTATTTCGGTGAAGTGTATTGAGAAACACATTTGTTTTTTTCCTTTGGAATAATGTTAGACTTGGGAAAACAAATGTATGTTTTCTTCATAAAGCTTGTGGTTTGACCTTTGGGAATTGTCAGACAAAAGCAACAACACTAGTTTGTGGGTGCAGGGGAAAAGGGCTTTCCTGAGAACTCTGTTTGGTTATTCAAAACCTGATGTGTCAGAGTTTGGCTCTGGAGAGAGGCAGAGCAGGAAGCAAGAAATAATAAATGTATTCCTAGCACATGTGGTCTGGGTAAACAATGCAAATTGACAGCTAGTGCAGATGAGAATTATTATTTTTTAAATGGGGATGAGGTAGAAAGGGAGCATGAATAACAACATACATTCAGTGTTTAGAGCCTTGCCATCAAAATTAACAAAACTTCTGAATCCACAGCAATAATCCTAAAGCCCTTTCCCTAATGAACTGTATAATATTAGAATACATTTTTTTCCACACATTTATATAGTCCCTTTGATTAGAGCAATGACAAAGTTCCTCCTCTACCTTGGTGGGTCCTGCGCTTATTGGCAGATTTGCTCACCTCAGTGATCTTCCCCACAGTCTGAATCAACTCCTCCTGTGATCAGGAGTTGGGAAGCTTGGGGGGAACCTGGGCCCACCCTCTACTCCAGGTTCCAGCCCAGGGCCCTGTGGATTGCAGCTGTCTATAATGCCTCTTGTAACAGCTGCATGACAGCTACAACTCCCTGGGCTACTTCCCCATGGCCTCCTCCAAACACCTTCTTTTATCCCTCATCCCAGGACCCAATCCCTCCTGGTGACTGATCACACTTGTACTCCTTAGTCCTCCAGCAGCACACCCTCACTCTCAGCTCCTTGTACCTCTTGCTCCCAGCTCCTCACACGCACTTCCTCTCCTCTGGCTCCTTCCCACCTGACTGCAGTGAGCTCCTTTTTAAACCCAGGTGCCCTGATTAGCCTGCCTTGATGGCTGCAGGTGTTCTAATCAGCCTGTCTGCCTTAATTGGTTCTAGCAAGTTCCTGATTACTCTAGTGCAGCCCCTGCTTTGGTCACTCAGGGAACAGAAAACTACTCATCCAGTGACCAGTATATTTGCCCTTTACCTGACTCCTGTATCCCACTGGTCTGGGTCTGTCACAGAGCTTAAAGCATTTGATGGCTATTAATTAAATAATACTCAATAGCATAATTACTTACCCATTATCTGAAACGGAGGCACAAAAAGATTAAGCAATTTGACCATGGTCACACAGCATGTCAGTGGCATAACTGGAAATATGCCTCCTGGCTCTTCACCAAATGCTGAAGCCACCATATAGGCTTCATTTCAGAGTCGGGAGCCCGTTCCAAGGATAGACCACCAGAACCGATAGCTGAAAGACCTTCAAGTGCTTTCAGAACTTTGGTTTTCTGTCATACCTGGTTTCTATCAGGAACTCGTTTAAAGGGTTAGTTTTCTGATTTTTCCCCTTCAAATATTCTCACCTAACCATGCTCTCTAATAGCTGCTCTTTGGCTCCCTCCACAGCTCTCCTCTGCCTTTTCTCTTTGAGCACACTCACTCTCTCCCTCTCCCACTCCCCCCACCTACCCTCCCTATTCTTCTGTTCCCACCAAATTCCACCTCTGCCCTGCTGCCAATAAAACCCAGCTTGCTGATCGTGACTGGACTGGTGACAAACTCTGCCTATTCCTCTTCTTTCCTCTTCCTCATCCCTTCCTCTAACCTCAATTAAAAACAAAACAAACCTACTCATTTGTTTGTATTCCCATCCCCTACCCTTTTGGATCATTAGATTGTAAACCCTTCAGGACACTGGTTGCTTCTTTCCACATCTGTATAATGCCCAGCGCCTTGGGTGCTATTGTAATATTAATATTGCCTACTCGACAGAACCCAGGCGAGTGCCAGTCTCCTGCAATAACCACTAGACAAAGCTTCTTTTATTTTTTGTATTTTCTGAATCAAATACAGGGACTGATTATGATGGACATAACCTGTGAACAGGGTTCTTGAATATTACCTCCGGGATAAGATGGCATCCCCCCAGGTTGGGGAGCTCCAGGGTAGCCCCCTCCAGGTTGCGGAGCTCCAGGGTAGCTTCCAGGTGCAGGGTATCCTGCAGCTCCTGGGAACCCACCACTCGGTGGTGCTGCAGGATATGCACCACCTCCCACAGGAGGGAAGCCTCCAGGAACAGGTGGATAGGGATATTGACCAGCAGGTGGATAAACAGACTCTTGTCCTGTAGGCTGAAAACAGAAAATGGAGAAAATACTTGTGTATCTGCTAGAGACAGACAAGGGAATAAACACACTCTCTCTCGCTAGCTAGCTACCAAAGTATGCACAACTTAATTAACAATAAGGTCTGACTTAAAGAAGAGAAATTCAAAAATCTGCATTGATGAACTTGCTTTAACCCTTGTTACTGGGTTAAAAAAAAAAAAAAGAAACAGTACTGTTCTGGACACATCAAAATGTATTTGCCTTGTCAAGTGTGAGCCTGATCTTTAACACACCAACAGCAAGACGAGTAGTAAATGAAATACAGGTCTTGAAACAAGCACATTCAAAATTGACTAGGGTCTCTGAGGGAAGTTCCTATGGGTTAATAGCCATACATGAGATCTCAGAAATATGCAATCCAAGAGTTACTGAAACTATATAAACCAAATTGGTTCATTGTAAATCAGTTCTGGACAGGTGCCACTCCCAAACACAGCCCACACATTATGCACAGTTCATACTCACCACTTTCTGGGATTCGTTTTTATTAACAGAAATTAACAATACAACAAAATTCTATTCAAACCTTCTCAGGCTTGGCTGCTCCCAAGATTCCTACCTCTGGATGGCTCAGCTCACACATTAGATTCTTCCTGCCCAGAAAGCCACTCCCACCTCCCTTATAATTACTTCAGAGAGTCAGCAAAACACACGTAAGCCTTTCCCAGTAGAAGCAAAACCTGCTAGCAAAGTGAGGTATTTAGGAAAACACTGTCAGTATGACTTCATGACTTCAAGGCCTGTTGGGACAACACAGAGGCCACACACCTCACCCTGAAGTCACTGTAATGTAAATTTCTAGTGACAAACTTAACACTAACAGTGCAACTAATTTTAGGCAAAATAGCAATCATTTCACATTTTAAAATATTTTAATCCTAGCAAAGCAATAAATCCACAATGAATAAGCTGCAATATTTCAGTACAAACTCAAATTAAGATCTTCCAATTATTCATGTAATGAAATCAAGTGTGTTTCTGGGATTGAACTTTAGCATTTCAGAATCCAGTGCAGCACTTTTGCTCATGAAAATAGAAGTTTGTAACAGACAAGGCTGATAAAGCCCTTAACTATAGCTGCACAAAGGGTGCCACTAGAATTGTTAGGACACATTCTGAAGATATTAGCAGATCACTGTACATAAACGATAAATGCAGCTGTGTTGTATGCACAGTATTTGAGTTTGCTGCATATGAATTATTTTTATCACATCACAGTTCTCAAACTAGCTTAAATTTTCCAGTGCAGCTCATCCATCCGCAGGCTTCTAGATTTGTTTTTGATCCTCTTCTGCTGGATTGAAGTTTGTTTTGAAGCTTTTCAGAAATAAAGACCATATAACATTCAAGGCTGCACTGTTAATCTCTATTTCCTAGGCTGTCATAAGCTATGTTTTGAAGAACGGTGACAAAACTTTTGAAATCAGTGTAATGATTAATGATACCTGAATTCAAAATTTATCTGAAAATCTTTATTGATCAAAATACGTTACAAATGAAGTGTTTTCACAACCTAAATTTGACGTACAGTATGCACTTGTAGAGTAAATGTGATGGGTCTAGCAATAATGCTAGGTAAAAAATCTTCAGTAAAGTTGGGAATGCTACTGCAAACATTCTCTTACTCTCTTCCTTTTTTGTTACTGATGTCCAACTCCTTATATGCCATATATAAGTCATCAGGAATTTCCAATTTAATATTATTTTAAAGGGACAAATCCACTTTAAAAAAATCACTTCTGTCTGAAAACTTTTTGCATTATAATATAATAGATTGTTATAGTAATGTTAAGCATTTACTATAACTGAAAGAGTAGAGAAAAGGTATTTTGCTTCTTTCAGATTTGTTTTATGTGTCTATCTTGACAGCACTTTGGATAGAGTCAGTTTCATGGTTTCCTGTTTGTATTAATCTTTCACACACAAAGTGGGTAAAGAAAACACATTTAAAAAAATATATGTGATTGACAAGACAAGGCAGAAAGCTTAATGGCAGGTGTAGTATCTGAAAATACTTTTAACTCATTTTTTGAATTTGACCAGATTTCAAGCTGTGTACTTTTAAAGTACCAACATAACTTTTCATGCTATGAATGTTTACCAACAATAAACCCTCAGTTAGAGATTTTTCCTTAAAAAAAGCAGGGTCTGGTTTTCAGATGTCCTGCACAATTTCGACTTCAGTTGGAATTGTTGGTGCTCAGCACCTCTGGGAAAAAAAGTTTAGTTCTGTTTGTTAAATGGAGATTTGATCTAACAGCATTCAGCTACTCTTCCACTTCTTAACTCGAGACAGAGGCTGCTGGTAGTACTAATGGCTGGGCTCAGGGGGAGAAGATGTGGGTATCTGAGCTGGGGGGCCCCATAGTTGGGCTCAGTGGGGAGAAGGTGTGGGTATCTGGGCTGCAGCTGAGCTGTGAGAGGGAGTGGGGTTGGGTGTGTTGGCTGGGGGGGAGGAGTTTTGGAAGTCTGGCCCCCTGGCTGGGCTCTGGGAAGGGGAGAAGGGTGCAGAGAAACAGGAACTGGGTTGTCATTGGGGTTTCCTTTAACTCTCTATTCCTGGGGGTGGGGGAGAGGGGAAGAGAGGGAAAGAGAGAGAGAGGGGTGTGTGTATTGTTACAGACATGCTTGCTGATAGATATTTTGAAATAAATTACCAAAATAATTGAAACTGGTGTGATTATGTAGTATTATTTTGACAAATAAAACTTGCAGAATTTTAAAAATATTGTGGGCAGAATCTTTAATTTTTTGGTGCAGAATGCCCCCAGGAGTATTCAGTGGAATCTTAGATCATCCACTCATGAGTTGCAACGGGAATGAAGTCCCACAGCCAAATGGCCAAAAGACAAGACAAATTAGCCAAATTGCTCTGTATCCTCAGCAAAAGACAAGTCCTCATGAGATATGAGCAAGAAGCTAGATTTTCAAAGATGCTCATTACTCACAGCTCTCACTGAAATTAATGAGAGCTGCAGTTTGCTCAGCACCTCTGAAAAATGAGGCCACAGATCTACAGGGTATTACAGCTGAACCTGAACCACGACCAGATGTGTGAACTCCAGCAAAGACTGATCTAGATTCAAATATCATCTGTATAATAAGCTGAAGCGAAACCCCAGATCAGAAGATCCTTGAACTTCTATATACATGGGGAGTGAGTCACAAAGTTTGAATTCAAATGTAGAGCCAAACTACTGAATAAATACTGCTCTCATGACAAGAGGCACAAGACTATCCAGGAAACAAAGAAAAAAAAAATCAAGAGAACTGACAAGTTCCAAAAAACAAAACAAATAAAATCACCAAAACTGAGCTAAGCTTCTCTCAGCCTAGCATATAACAAAGAAATGTCTCTTAGGAGACCATGAAATGCCCTGAATGCACATTCCAGGAACATGCTTTGTAACCTCAATGGACAGGAAAGAATTCTTTACTGCATTAGATTATCTGCACTCAAGCTCATGAACATCTTGAAGGATGATGCTAGAGACTGTAAATCTAAAAATAATATCCTGCATGAAAGTAATGACTATGGGCATGGCTATACTTGCAGATGTAGAGCACAGAGTTAAACCAGCCTTCGGAAACAACAGCAGGGAAAACGCTGCTGTGTGTTTACACTGTCAGCTGCAAGTGCAATGGCGTGGCCACATTAGCAGCTCTTGCAACGCCACAAAGAGCAGTGCATTGTGGTAGCTATCCTGGTGTGCAAGTGGCTGCAACGTGCTTTTCAAATGGGGGGGTGGGGTCTGACAGGGAGTGTATTGTGTGTATGTGGGGGGAGAAACAGTGTGTTTTGGGGGGGGCAGTGTGTCAGCATGCTGTCTTGTAAGTTCAGACAGCAGCAGACCGAGGGGGGAACCCTCACATCAGCCCCCCCCTCCCGCCTCTCTCTCTCTCTCTCTCTCTCTCTCCCACACACACACACACACACACACACCAGCAGCACTCCACAATAATGGCTTGTTTTGTCCCGGAGCAGATAAGCATGCTGGCTGTCAGAAACAGAGCTTTGAAAGGGATATCTGCACGACCGCAGCTGAGTTCACAACAACGACAAGAGTAGCCACTTGACTTCAAGGGATTATGGGACGTTTCCGGAGGCCAGTCACAGCGCAGTAATGCAACACATTGTCCCACACTGACGCCTGGGTGTTTCAGGCAGGGTGCAGCAAGCTTTATGCTTCTCGTGGAGGTGGATTACCAGGAGCGCTCCAGCTGCAGAGTCCAGGCACTCTAAGTGCCTTGCCAGTGTGGACACCTCAGGAGTTAGAGCACATTAAAGCAGCCCTGGGGGCCCTAACTTGCAAGTGTAGCCAAGCCCTAATATTCCCTCTGCACATGGCATGACAGAGGAGAAAGTCACAAGGGTGTGGCCTATATTGCAAGTACAAGGCATTTAAAAACCAGGACATACTTACAGGATATCCAGGGAAAGCAGGATAGCCTGAAGGGGGATAGCCTGGGTATGACATTCTGAAAAAAAAACCAAAAACAACATTTTCAGTGACAAACTTTTGGATTTAAAGTACAGTGGCACGAATTAGTTGTTTGTGTGCTGAGTACCCATTATCTTGCTTAGGTGCGGCGGTCCGCACACAGCATACTGATATGTATGAATTTTACTTGTCAGCTACTTTTATTTTTTTAAAACTTTTCATTTCAGAACTTTTCAGACACGTGAACCTAATGAGGCAGTTACAAAGGGAAAACCACATATCAATCATGCCACTCAGTGCCACTTTTGTTTCATTCTGTAAGGGTCTGGTCCAGTGAGAAACTGAGTACCCCCATTTTTCATTGCACTTAACTCCTATTGAAGTTAAGGGCATTCCGCACCTTCCAAGATGAGGAGCATCCTATTTTAATTTATGGAAATTAAAAATGGTTTATGAAGCTATCATTTTCATAACTAAATAAAAAGTTTCAACATAATCTTCTAGCACAGAAATAAGCATCTATTTCACACACTGCACTCAGCAAGCAAAAATAACGGAGATCACATAGCAGGATTCAATTTTTTAAAACCCATAGCATCACTATTTTGCATTGTTTCTCACAAATGATAAATCTTTACTGCTGCAACTGAAAGGGCAACAGGGAAGGCTCCATATCAAAACAGAAGAGATTGATTCCTTAAACCCAAGATGATAAAATATGTTTTTTGTTTAAAAAAATAGTTAGGATAGTTACCCAAACCTGCCAGCAAATCAGAGTTATTAACTGTATGTTTACTCAGATCTCCTGTGTGGTATTATTTCAATGTTCATTAACCGCCACTCAGCTACCTGTAATCTTTAAAAAATTTGCAAAACTTTATCCACACCAGATTCCCACTGAAGTAAACATGGCCATTCATCAGAAATATCATGGCCTTTAAAACTTCTACTATGATGAACATCACAGAATTACATTGCTGTCTTGAGCCATTAACAAATCAACCAAAACAGCTAAGTGCTGCATGAAAAAGGTTCTCAAAAATCTGTTTCAACCTGAAAGCAAATATTTACTAATGAGTAGAAAACACTGAAAATGGAAGTTTATAGCAAATGTTTTCAGACTCATTAATTATTACAATGCAAACAACTACCCAGAAATCAGGCAAAAACTGAATAGAAACTGAATACTTAGGTTTTATGAAGGTGGGGTGAATTTCACCCCTACATTCTCAATATAGAATATTCTACAGAATTCTCTAGTAGAATATTAAGAAAATAAGAACATAAGAATGGCCATACTGGGTCAGACCAAAGGTCCATCTAGCCCAGTGTTCTATCTTCCAACAGTGGCCAATGCCAGGTGTCCCAGAGGGAATGAACAGAACACTTAAATATCAAGTGATCCACCCCGTTGCCCATTCTTAGCTTCTGGCAAACTGAGGGTAGGGACATCATCCCTATTCATCCTGGCTAATCGCCATTGATGGACCTTTCCTTCATGAACTTATCTAGTTCTTTTTTGAACCCTGTTACAGTCTTGGCCTTCACAATATCCTCTGGCAAGG